>NC_092380.1:115228063-115528063 GCF_030028105.1 Mobula birostris | reverse complement strand
GAGTAACAAATTATGAATTTAAATGAAATACAGAACAAATTAGAACTCTATCAATAGTACTACAGTACTATACAACTATTAGTTTCAGATAGTTATTGACGGAGGAATTCATTCAGCATACACAATAAGCAAAATCAGTGCAGACACCGAGTGCAGATAATGGACTGCCTTTATACATGCTTTCAACGACTGTATCCTCAAATCTTCATTTTCATTGTAACATTAAAGATTATTGTCGATACCTTCAAATTCTTCACAGCTCCTAACTTGCTGAAGTAGTGAAATAGTTTTATTTTCATTCCCAGCCATTTCTGGCATCCCCAAGCCTGAACCCTTGAAAGCAGAATAAACAAAACAGTTTGGAATTGTCTTATTGCTGATTGTTCACCAATGAGCAGTGACAAAGATCACTTTTTGAACACAAGCACACAAGTGACGTTATTTTAAACTGTTTGCTCTAAGCTTGGTGTAGTGTCTATCGGTCAGCCACACAAGTGCAAGGGACTGACACTAGTTAGAAACCACTCGACAACAGTCCCTGTCCCAATTAAGCAACATCGTGTCCCAAATAAACAAAATAACATCCTAGCTATTTTCTCAATTTGTTTTTGTTCTTTAAGAGTTGTCCCAAACAAACAGCTGCCCCAATTAACCAGAATCCACTGTATTTATCCCAGATGTGCCTCTACATCTGGAAGCAAAAAAAAGATACACTCACACTTCCACAACACCTTTCACCATCTCAAACATCCCAGAGCCCTTTACACTCAGAGTACAAACACTCCATCAATGGAGCACATACATATGGGTGTTTTATACAATATCCAACCACCACATTGGTATTTTATACCATAGAGTACTACCACACTGGTGTTTTATACAAAGGAGATAGGAGATTGAGGCTCCCCTCACGCCTATTTTAACCAATTTTTACAGCAGCACCATCCAGTGTCCTGACCAGCTGAATCTCTGTCTGGTATGGGAATTGCAAGGCATTTGACTGCAAGACACTACAAGGGATCGCAAAGAATGCTGAGAGTATCATCAGGGTCTCCCTTTCACCCACCAGAGATATTTATCAGGAGCGCTGTGTACACAGGAATCTTAGCATTACTGTAATCTCTCTCATCCGTCCGACAATCTCACTGAACCCCTACCATCAAGTAGGAAGTACCATATCATTAAGACAAAGACTGTTAGGATGCGAAACTACTGAACTCCCTGCCACCACCCAGGTCTCATTTGTGGTAATATTACTCTATGTGCTATGTGTGAGAGTTATATGTAGTGTGCTGTGCACCTTGGTCTGGAGGAATGCTATTTTGTTTGACAGCATACATTAGTACAGTTGAATGACAATAAACTTGAATTTGACTTCACTTGAATAGAGTACCACCACATTGGTGTTATACAATAGAGTACCAATACTGTCTATCAATTCTAAAGCTGTCAACTCACATTTTTGGAGAACATGGGATCCAGGGAAGTTTGGCCAGGTGGATTCAGAATTGGCTTGCCTGCAGAAGGCAGAGGATGGTGGTGGAGGGAGTACATTCAGATTGGAGGATTGTGACTAGTGGTGTTCCACAAGGATCTGTTCTGGGACCTCTACTTTTCGTGATTTTTATTAACGACCTGGATGTGGGGGTAGAAGAGTGGGTTGGCAAGTTTGCAGACGACACAAAGGTTGGTGGTGTTGTAGACAGTGTAGAGGATTGTCAAAGATTGCAGAGAGACATTGATAGGATGCAGGAGTGGGCTGAGAAGTGGCAGATGGAGTTCAACCTGGAGAAGTGTGAGGTGGTACACTTTGGAAGGACAAACTCCAAGGCAGAGTACAAAGTAAATGGCAGGATACTTGGTAGTGTGGAGGAGCAGAGGGATCTCGGGGTACATGTCCACAGATCCCTGAAAGTTGCCTCACAGGTGGATAGGGTAGTTAAAAAAGCTTATGGGGTGTCAGCTTTCATAAGTCAAGGGATAGAGTTTAAGAGTCGCGATGTAATGATGCAGCTCTATAAAACTCTGGTTAGGCCACACTTGGAGTACTGTGCCCAGTTCTGGTCACCTGACTATAGGAAGGATGCGGAAGCATTGGAAAGGGTACAGAGGAGATTTACCAGGATGCCGCCTGGTTTAGAAAGTATGCATTATGATCAGAGATTAAGGGAGCTAAGGCTTTACTCTTTGGAGAGAAGGAGGATGAGAGGAGACATGATAGAGGTGTACAAGATAATAAGAGGAATAGACAGAGTGGACAGCCAGCGCCTCTTCCCCAGGGCACCACTGCTCAATACAAGAGGACATGGCTTTAAGGTAAGGGGTGGGAAGTTCAAGGGGGATATTAGAGGAAGGTTTTTTACTCAGAGAGTGGTTGGTGCGTGGAATGCACTGCCTGAGTCAGTGGTGGAGGCAGATACACTAGTGAAGTTTAAGAGACTACTAGACAGGTATATGGAGGAATTTAAGGTGGGGGTTTATATGGGGGGCAGGGTTTGAGGGTCAGCACAACATTGTGGGCCGAAGGGCCTGTACTGTGCTGTACTATTCTATAAAACACCCCTTTTCTTCAACTGGACTGATACACCCACTGTCCAGCTGAAATAAAATTCTCTGACATCTAATTTACATTATTAAAAATCTTGTATTGGATGAAAAAAAATAAATCAAAAATTACCCTTAAGTTACCTTAAGTAAACAGAAGTCACGGAATAATTGGACAACCAGACTTGTTCCTAAGGCACGAATGGCTAATATCAGGGGACATGATTTTAAGGTGATTGGAGGAAAGTATGGGGTGGTTAATGTCAGAGGCAGGTGTTTTGCACAGAGTGATGGCTACATGAAGCAATGGACCAGAAGAGGTGGCAGAGCAGATACATAAGAGACATTTAAGAGACTCTCACATAAGCACATGGATGAAAGGAAAACAGTGGATTATGCAGGTAGGAAATGTTAAATTGATCTTGGAGTAGGTTACAAGGTGGGCTGAAGGTAGAACATAGAAGGTACTCTTCTGTGTCTGACCTTCAAACCACTCCTTCAGCACTTTCCTACATAAGAATAGAGGTGAAAACAGACTGAAAAGATTTAAAAATTGGCTTCGCGGTAAGAAGCAAATGGTGGTGTTTAAAGGTTTAAAATGCGTATTCACAGTAAATACAAAGAAGCACAATATAATCAATGAAAGACCCCACACAAGATAAACAACCAATGTGGGGGAAAAAAACAAACTCTGCAAATGCAAAAAAAAAAAAATACTAATAAGTAAATAAATAAGCAATCAATATCAGGAACATGACATGAAGAGCCCTGAAAGTGAGCCCATAGGTTGTGGTAACAGTTCAGTGAATGGGCAAGTGAAGTTGAGTGAAGTTCTTCCCTCTGGTTCAAGAGCCTGAAGGTTGAGGGGTAATAGCTGTTCCTGAACCTGGTGATGTGGGTCCTAAGGCTCCTGTACTTCCTTCCTGAATGCAGCAGTAAGGCAGCAGCATGGCTTGGATGGCAGGGGTCCACGATGATGGATGCTGCTTTCCTGTAACAGCGCTCTGTGTAGATATACTCAGTGGTGGGGAGGGCTTTACCCGTGATGGACTGGGTTGTCTTTTGGAACTGAGGCTGGTGACTAAAACTGTTGTGCAGAGGTCAGTGTTGGGAACCTTGTTATTCATTATTTATAAAAATGCTTTTGATATCAATACACATGGCTTGATCAGTAAGTTTGTGGATGACACAAAATTAGGAACTGTCATTGATAGTGAAGGTTACCGTAGATTACAGGAGAATCTTGTTCAGTTGGGGAAGTGGACCTAAAAATGGGAAATGGACTTCAGTACAGATAAGAGTGAGGTTATGCAATTTGGATAGTAGTCAAACTAGAGTAGGTACTATGAATGATAGGGTGACGGAAGGAAGTGTAATGGAACAGAGCGACTGAGGAGTACAAGTGCATAACTCATTGAAAGCAGATACACGGATAGTCAGGGTGGTGAATAAAGCATTTAGCCTACTGGCCTTCATCAGTCAGGATGCTGAGTATAAGAATTACGGAATTAGTATTACTTCATGACTTTATAAATGCTGGAAAGTTGATGAATGCAAGGCAGTGGATGTCGTCTACATGGACTTTAGCAAGGCCTTTGACAAGGTCCCACATGAGAGCTTCATCAAGAAAGTTTGTCATTCAAGATGGATGTAGTAAACGGGATTAGACATTGGCTTCATGGGAGAAGCCGGAGAGCGGTAGTGGATGGTTGCCTCTGTGTCTGGAGGCCTGTGACTAGTGTTGTGTCACAGGGATCAGTGCTGGGTCCGTTGTTGTTTATCACCTATATCAATGACCTGGATGATAATGTGGTAAACTGGATCAGAAAATTTGCAGATGACACCGAGTTTGGGAGTGTTGCAGACAGCGAGGAAGACTATCAAAGTTTGCAGCGGGATCTGGACCTGCTGCATAGATGGGCTGAAAAATGGCAAATTGAATTTAATGCCAATAAGTGTGAGGTGTTGCATTTTGAAAGGCCCAAACAGGGCAGGACTTACACAGTGAACAGCAGGCCAGTGCAGAGTTCTGTAGAACAGGAATCCAGGAATGCAAGTCCATAATACATTGAAAGTGCATCACAGACAGATAACATCATAAAGAAAGCTTTTGGCACATTAGCCCTTATAAATGGATGTACTGAGTACAGGAGTTGGGATGTTTTATTGAAGTTGTATAAGATGTTGGTGAGGCCTAATCTAGAGTATTGTGTGCCAGTTTTGGTCACCTACCTACAGGAAAGACATAAATAAAATTAAAAGAGTGCAGAGAACATTTACAAGGACGCTGCCAGGACTTGAGAACCAGAGTTATAGGGAAATGTTGAATAGGTTAGGATTTTATTCTCCTGGAGCGTAGGAGAATGAGAGGAGATTTGACAGAGGTATACAAAATTATGAAGGGTACAGATAGGATAAATGCAAGCAAGCTTTTCCCACTGAGGCTGAGTGGGTCTAGAATGAGAAGTCATGGGTTAAAGGTGAAAGGTGAAATGCTTAAGAGGAAATTCTTCACTCAGAGGGTGTTGAGAGTGTGAAACTAGCTGTCAGCACCAATAGTGGATGCAGGGTTGATTTCAACATTTAAGAGAAGCTTAGATAGGTACATGGATGGTAGACGTATGGAGGGTCATGGTCCCAGTGCAGGTTGATGGGATAAGGCAGCTTAACTGTTTCATCACAGACTAGGTGGGCTGAAGGGCCTGTTTCTGTGCTGTACTTTTCTATGACTCCATGAGAGAGCAGACAGCCAGAGACTTTTCCCCAGGGCGTAAATAGCTAATACAAGAGAACATAATTTTACAGGCGTTTGATCAAAAGTATAGGGGTGATATGTGCTTGCTACATTAAATACCCTTTGCGTTATGTATGACAGGAGGACAATAGGCAGATGACAGGACAAAACTGCAGCCAGTAGGTTTAGTATTAAGGATGCAGAATCAAAAAGGGTAGCAAATACAGTATTCAAAGTGTTATATCTCAATGCAAGGAGTATAAGAAATAAGGTGGATGATCTTGTTGCACTATTACAGATTGTCAGGTATGATGTTGAGGCCATCACTGAATCATGGCTGAAGGATGGTTGTAGTTGGGAGCTGAATGTTCAAGGTCACACGCTGTATAAAAGGGATAGGAAGGTAGGCGGGGGATGGTGTGCCTCTGTTGGTGAAGAATAGCATGAAGTTAGTAGAAAGGTGTGACATAGGATCATAAGATGTTGAATCCTTGTGGATTGAATTAAGAAACTGCAAGGGTGAAAGGACCTTGATGGCAGTTATACACAGGGATGGTAGATGTATAGACAGCAGCTGGGATGTGAACCACAGATTACAACAGCAAATAGAAAATGCGAGTCAGAAGGGCAACGTTAAGATAGACATGGGAGATTTCAATATGCAGGTCAATTGGGAAAATCAAGTTGGCAATGGATCTCAAGAGAGGGAGTTTCTTGAATGCCTCAGAGATGGCTTTATAGAGCAGTCTGTCATTCAGCCTACCAGGAGATCAGCTATACTGGGTTGGGTGTTACATAATGAACTGGAGGTGATTAGGGAGCTTAAGGTTAAAGAACACCTTAGGAGGCAGTAATCCATCTTCGAACCTGGATGAACATGCTGCAGTTGTTACTGACTTCATTAAAACCTGTATGGATGAGTGTGTGACCACAAAGACTTACTGTACATTCCCAAACCAAAAGCCGTGGATGAACCAGGAGGTACATCGTCTGCTGAAGGCTATACCTGTGGCATTCAAGTCTGGCAACCCAGGCCTGTACCAGAAAACCAGGTATGATTTCTGGAGAGCTATTTCAAGGGCGAAGAGACAATTTCAAATGAGGTTGGAGCCGTTATCAGATGCACGGCAACTCTGGCAGGGTCTGCAAGACATTACTTCCTACAAAGCAAAACCCAATAGCATGAATGGCAGTGAAGCTTCACTGCCAGATAAACTCAACGCCTTCTATGCACGCTTTGAAAGGAAGAACACAACTACAGCTGTGAAGATCCCTGCTGCACCTGATGATCCTGTGATCTCTGTCTCAGAGGCTGATGTCAGACTGTCTTTAAAAAGAGTGAACCTTCACAAAGCAGAAGGTCCTGATGGAGCACCTGATAAGGCTCTGAAAACCTGTGCCAACCAACTAGCAAGAGTATTCAAGGACATTTTCAATCTCTCACTGCTCCGGGCAGAAGTTCCCACTTGCTTCAAAAAGGCAACAATTATACCAGTGCCTAAGAAGAATAATGTGGACTGCCTTAATGACTATTGCTTGGTAGTACTCACATCGACAGTGATGAAATGCTTTGAGAGGTTGGTCATGACTAGACTGAACTTGTGCCTCAGCAAGGACCTGGACCCATTGCAATTTACCTATCGCCACAATAGGTCAACGGCAGATGCAATCTCATTGGCTCTGCACACAGCTTCAGACCACCTAGACAACACAAACCTACTGTTCATCGACTATAGCTCAGCATTTAATACCATCATTCTCACAATCCTCACTGAGAAGTTGCAGAACCTGAGCCTCTGTACCTCCCTCTGCAATTGGATCCTCGACTTCCTAACCAGAAGACTACAGACTGTGCGGATTGGTGATAATACATCCCCCTCGCTGACGATCAACACTGGTGCACCTCAGGGGTGTGTGCTTAGCCCACTGCTCTTCTCTCTGTATACACGACTGTGTGGTTAAGCATAGCTCAAATACCATCCACAAATTTGCAGATGATACAACCATTGTTGGTAGAATTTCAGGTGGTGACGAGGGGGCATACAGGAGTGAGATATGCCAACTAGTGGAATGGTGCCGCAGCAACAACCTGGTACTCAATATTAGTAAGATGAAAGAGCTGCTTGTGGACTTCAGGAAGGGTAAGACGAAGGAACACATACCAATCTTCATAGAAGGATCAGAAGTGGAGAGAGTGAGCAGTTTCAAGTTCCTGGGTGTCAAGATCTCTGAGGACCTAACCTGGTCCCAACATATCGATATAGCCATAAAGAAGGCAAGACAGTGGCTGTACTATATTCGGAGTTTGAAGAGATTTGGCATGTCAACAAATACACTCAAAAACTTCTATAGTTGAACCATGGGGAGCATTCTGACAGGCTGCATCACCGTCTGGTATGGAGGGGCTACTGCACAGAACTGAAAGAAGCTGCAGAAGGTTATAAATCTAGTCAGCTCCATATTGGGCACTAGCCTACAAAGTACCCAGGACATCTTTAGGAAGCGGTGTCTCAGAAAGGCAGCATGCATTAGTAAGGACCTCCAGTACCCAGGGCATGCCCTTTTCTCACTGTTACCATCAGGTAGGAGGTACAGAAGCCTGAAGGCACACACTCAGCGATTCAGGAACAGCTTCTTCCCCTCTGCCAACTGATTCCCAAATGGACATTGAAACTTTGGATATTATCTCACTTTTTAAAAAAAAATACAGTATTTCTGTTTTTTGCACATTTTAAAAAAATCTATTCAATACATGTAATTGATTTACTAGTTTATTAACTTACTATTTTTTTTTCTCTCTCTGCTAGATATGTATTGCATTGAACTACTGCTGCTAAGTTAACAAATTGTACATCACACGCCAGTGATAATAAACCTGATTCTGATTCACCCCGACTAGATGAACTGCACCCTAGCGTTCTGAAAGAGGCAGCGGGAGAGATTGTGCAGACATTAGTGATGATCTTTCGAAAATCATTGGACTCTGTCATGGTGCAAGAGGACTGGACAATTGCAAATGTTATTTCACTCTTTAAGAAAGGAGAAAGGCAACAGAAAGGTTATAGACCAGTTAGCCTGACCTCAGTCGCTGGGAAGATGTTGGTGTCAATTGTTATAGATGAGGTTATGGAGTGCTTAGTGACACAGGACAAGATAGGACAAAGTCAGCATTGTTTTCCTTGAGGAAAAATCTTGCCTAACTAACCTATTAGAATTCTTCGAGGAAATTACAACCAGGATAGATGAAGGAGATGCAGCGGATGTTGAATATTTGGACTTTCAGAAGGCATTTGACAAAGTGCTGCACATGAGACTGCTTATCAAATTAAGACCCCATGATATTACAGGAAAGTTACTGGCATGGTTAGAGAATTAGCTGATTGGTAGGAGGCAGTGAATGGGAATAAAAGGATTCTTTTCTGGTTGGCTGCCAGTGACTAGTGGTGTTCCACAGGGGGTTGGTGCTGGGATCGTTTCATTTTAGGCTGTATATCAACGATTTAGATGATGGAATAGATGGTTTTGTTGCCAAGTTTGCACATGATATAAAGATTGGTGGAGGAGCAGGTAGTGTTGAGGAAACAGGTCGGCTGCAGAAGGACTTAGACAGATTAGGAGAATGGGCAGGGAAGTGGTAAATGAAATACAATGTTGGAAAATGCAAGGTTAACTTGCAGGTAGAGTCAGTGGTGAGGAAGACAAATGCAATGTTAGCATTCATTTCAAGAGGTCTAGAATACAAGAGCAGGGGTGTAATGCTGAGGCTTTATAAGGCACTGGTGAGGCCTCACCTTGAGTATTGTGAACAGTTTTGGGGTCCTCATCTAAGAAAAGATGTGCTGGCATTGGAGAGGAGTCAGAGAAGGTTCACAAGGATGATTCCGGAAATGAAAGGGTTATCATGCAAGGAACGTTTGATGGCTCTGGGTCTGTACTCACTGCAATTTAGAAGGATGAGGGGGGATCTCATTGAAACCTTTCGAATGTTGAAAGGTCTAGACAGAGTTGATGTGGAAAGGATGTTTCCCATGGTGGAAGAGTCTAGAACAAGAGGGGATAGCCTCAGCATAGAGGGACGTCCATTTAAAACACGCAGAAAAGTTTCTTTAGCCAGAGGGTGTTGAATTTGTGGAATTTGTTACCACAGGCAACTGTGGAGGCCAGGTCGTTGGGTGTATTTAAGGTGGAGATTGATAGGGTCTTGATTGGACACGGCATCAAAAGTAATGGGGAGAAGACCAGGGAGTGGAACTGAGGAGGGGAAATAAAGGATCAGCCATGAGTGAATGGCAGAGTAGACTCAGTAGGCAAATGGCCTAATTCTGCTCCTATGGCTATGGTGATAACACGTAACTGATGCAGATATGTGAGCAGAGAGTGACGTGTGCCAGCTGCTGCCCCGAAGGCTGGCATCTGTCACACACTACTCCGGAGGCTGACATCCGTCAGTTACTACTCCAGAGGGAGATGTCTGTCAATCATTAATTCATTAATAAAGTTTGGAAAGGTCACAAATTTGACACAAGTTTAGCACATGTTACTGACGATGGATCTGACTGTTGAATTCGTAAATTAGACTACTTAATTGTTATTTTCTTTGCAGTTTAACAATTAATCATCTGGTTGTACTTAAGTAGTTTTTATATGCATATGACAGGGTGTTATGCTTCCTAGTGGTCATAATATGTATATGCAGTTGTTCAATGTGTCCCCTTGTGTTATACTACTGGTATGATTCTGGAATCTTCTCTGGGTACTGGATTATTTAATTAAGAGCTATCTCATAGACTGCCTTTTAGCTGCAAATTTGAATGGAATTTTGCTGATCTAGGGTATAAAAATGCTGCACCATCTTGATCCTAGTCTCTTTGCCTTTAAGCCTTCTGCTACTAGATTCTGCTTGTGTTTTCTTTGTTTTTCCCTCAATGCTTAATAAAACATTTGTGAAGCATCAAATTTGTGCCTCTCTCCTGACTTCTGAGAGAACCATAGATTATAACATCACAATCCACTCTGTGCATTGACAGCACTCACCTTTGCCCATTCGAGGATGCAATCGAGGCAGAAGTAATGCACACAGCTCTCTGGAGTTCCGATAGCCTGATCCCGGAAAGCATTGAGACAGATTGGGCAATTTTCAATCTCCTCGTCAGAGCCACTTGCCCACTTCTCTGCAGTGCCAGATTTCTCAGCGTCCACTCCTTCAGCCGCACCATCAGCCTCATCATCTTCAAAGTCCAAAAAGATAAAAAGTGTTTGACAAAATTAATGACATTCCCACTAATCAACTTCGAACCACAATGGGGTGAGCAGTTTCATGTTCCTGAGTGTCAACATCGCTGAAGATTTATCCTTAGGTCCAACATATTGGTGCAATTGCAAGGTGTGACAGGGGCTACATTTCATCAGGAGCTTGAGGACAATTGATGTCACCACAGATACCCACAGCTTTCTACGATGTACCATGGAAAACATTCTGACTGGTTGCATCACCATTTGGTCTGGAGAGGCCACTGCACAGGATTAGAAAAAGCTGCAGAAAGTTGTAAGCTCAGCCAGCTCCATCATGGGCACTAGCCTCCCCAGCATTGAAGACATCTTTAAAAGGCGAAGCCTCTAGAAGGCAGCATCCATCATTAAGGACCCCCATCACCTAGGACATGCCCTCTTCTAATTACTACCATCAAGGAGGTGGTACAGGAGCCTTTAGGCACACATTCAATGCTTCAGGAACAGCACCTTCTCCCACACCATCAGATTTCTGAATGGACAAATGAACCCATGTACACTACCTCACTTTTCCCCCCTCTCTATTTACACTACATATACTGTACACATATATACATACATATGCGATGTTAGCATTCATTTCAAGAGGTCTAGAATACAACAGCAGGGATGTGATGCTGAGGCTTTATAAGGCACTGGTGAGACCTCACCTTAAGTATTGTGCACAGTGTTGGGCTCCTCATCCAAGAGAAGGTGTGCTGGCTTTGGAGAGGGTTTAGAGGAGATTCACAAGGATGATTCTGGGAATGAAAGGGTTATCAGACAACGAACGTTTGATGGCTCTGTACACACTGGAATTTAAAAGGATGAGGGGGATCTCATTAAAACCTTTCAAAGGCCTAGACAGAGTAGACGTAGAAAGGATGTTTTCCATGGTGTGGGAGTCTAGGACAAGACGGCACAGCCTCAAGATAGAGGGTCATCCATCTAAAACAGAGATGCAGTGAAATTTCTTTAGCCAGAGGGTGGTGAATTTGTGGAATTTATTACCACAGGCAGCTGTGGAGGCCAGGGCATTGGGTGTAATTAAGGCAGAGCTTGATCGGTTCTTGATTGGACACGACATCAAAGGGAGAAGGCTGGAGAGTGGGGCTCAGGAGGGAAAAAAAAGTATCAGTCACGATTGAATGGCAGAGCAGACTCAATGGACCAAACAACCCATCTGTTTTTATTAAGTGCAATCGTGAACAATAGCCAGATCAGAAATGCTGATCAAGTCAACTAGTTCCCAAAGAGAACTCTGATAGGCCAATCAGATGGTTCACAGCTGCTCAGTGATAGAGCACAACAAAATCATATGTACAATTAAGAAACATTAAAAAACAGTAGAAGTACAGGAGTCATGATGAAGTCTGCTGGAGAGAGACGTTTATACACATGCTGTCCTCCATAATTCAAAGATTGAAGGATAAGGTTGTAGGGTGACAAAATGTGGCAGGAGCACTTGGAACTAAAAACTAATCCCTACCGGGAGAAAACAGCACCTGTTCTTTCCGCACTGTTCTCCAGCAGTTTAAGGACTAAGTCCAGCCGGAACATAACTCACAAGTGCTCTTGAAAGTCAGATATTAACCCTACTTACCAACAATCAAGCATCTGCTCCTATATCTTATAGTCTTCGATATACATATAAAACATATATACATATACATTCACATATATACAAATACACACATGCATACACACTTGTAGTATTTTATAGTGTTTTTTATTTTGCATTGCAATGTACTGCGGCAACAATATAACTTATTTCGCGACATACGCCAATGATATCAAACCTGATTTAGAAAGCAAATTAACATCAGCCTGCATTTGCAAGGCATCTTTAATACAGTAAAACCAATCTGCTCGACAGAAACATTACTACAACCAACTGTAACAACAAGCACTCAAGGAGTTAACAGCCCAGTACTCCTTCCTAGTAAATATAGATTTAACTTGACAAGAATTCCAAGCAGCAATTCATCAATAAAAGCTCATTGTGACCTGGTTGTGAGAGGTGATTCAAGATACATGGCAGGTAGGGCAGCATCCGTGGAAAAGGACAGCCAACGTTTCGGGCCGGAACCTTTACGTTGACTGATCTTTTCCATGGATGCTGCCCGACCTGCTGAGTTCCTCCAGTGTGTTGTGAATGTTGGTTTGACCCCAGCACCTGCAGATTATTTTGTGTTTAAGATATATGGCATTGGTAGCATTTAATAGGCAATGGGAGCTTATCCCTACTACACACCCCCAACACTCACTGGCTATTTCAACCTTAAGGAACCTGCCTGGCATTAGGAACATGAAAACCAAGAACCAGTCTACCAACTCAAAGCAATGCACATCAAGTCTGCTCTGCCATTCCATCATGGCTGATTTACAGTTGCAAGAAAAAATTTGTGACCCCTTTGCAACTACCTGGTTTTCCTGCATTAATTGTGCATAAAATGTGGTCTGATCTTCATCTAAGTCACAATAATAGACAAACATGATCTGTCTAAACTAGTAACACATAAACAATTGTACTTTTCATGCCTTTATAGAACACATTGTTTAATCATTCACAGTCCAGGCTGGAAAAAGTATGTGAACCTTTGTATTGAATAACTGGTAGAACCTCCTTCAGCAGCAATAACCTCCATCAAAAAGGATCCAGTGCTTTCCCAGCGTATATGATGAATAAACTCTCCATGGGCTTCCAGCTGGGTACAGGTATCGACTTTAACTGACGTTTCCATGACAAACTCTGCCAACTTCATCAGGGATGGTGCCTGGGCAAGTCTAGTCCGGTGGTATTTATACGCCCATCGTCCGACCCTCCTGATTCGATTATAAACATGGTGGAGGAGTGGAAACCTGATTAGATGAGGACTAACCAGTCAGGGGATGGACAATAGGGGCATAAATACTACTGAATTAGAAATGTACAGGCATCCTCCCTGATGAGGATGCCAGCGTTTGAAATCAAAACATTGGTTCAAATCGATACCTGTACCCAGCTGTATAGGGCAGGGCACCTCTACAACCCACACCTCAATCTCATCTCATTGATCGGAACACCTGACCCCAAATAGATTTTGTAGAAGGATTTAGCCCAGAGGTTCACACACTTTTTTGAACCTAGATTGTGATTGTTCAAATGGTGTACTCAGAATTGACGAGAAGTAGTAAAATTGTTTGTGTATTATTTGTTTAGGCAGATTGTGTTTGTCTATTATTGCAACTTAGATGAAGATCAGACCACATCTTATGGGTAATTAAGGCAGAAAACCAGGTATTGCAAAGGGTTCACAAACTTTTTCTTACAATTGTATTATCCCTCACAACCTCATTCTCTTGCTTTCTCCCTGTAACCTTTGAAGCACTAACTCATCAAGAAACTATAAACCTCTTAAATATACCCAATGATTTGGCCTCCACAGCCATCTGTGACATTGAATTCCACAGATTCACCACCCTCTGGCTAAAGAACTTCCTCCTCATCTTTAGGAAATATCCACTCCACATGCATTCTATCTAGACCTTTCACTATTCGATAGGTTTCAATCAGAATCCCCCCTCGCCCCATTCTTCTAAACTCCAGTGAGTACTGGCCCAGAGCTATCAAAAGCTCCTCATACATTATTCTTTCATTCTTGAGTCATTCTCGTGAACCTGCTCTGGTTCCTCTCAAATGCCAGCAAATCCTTTCTTAGATAAGGAGCCCAAGATTGCTCACAATACTCCCAAGTACAGTCTGACCAATGCCTTATAAAGCCTCAGCATTACATCCTTGCTCTCATCTTCTAGTCCTTGCTCTTATATTCCAGTCATCAATCTGGCATATCTGCTGAACTAGTCTGCCATCTGGGACCTTGTCAAAAGCCTTGGCAAAGTGATTTATTATTGTTACATGTACCAAGATACAGTGAAAATCTTGCCCTACCTACTATTTATAGAGATCAAATCACCACGATCAAAATCAGCACAGTAACGTGGTGATTAGCACGACTCTATTATCGCTCAGGGTGGAGCTTGGAGTTCAACCCTGGAGTCCCCTGTAAGGAATCTGTATGTCCTTCCCATGGACTGCGTGGCTTTCCTCTGGCTACTCGGGTTTCCTCCCACAGTCCAAAGACATATCTGTTAGTAGGTTAATTGGTCATTGTAATCGCCATGTGGTCAGGTAAGGGTTACATTGGGGGCTGTCAGGGATTGCCGAGTGGCACACTTAAAGGGCCAGAAGGGCCTGCTCCGCACTGTATTTCGACATAAAATCTGTATTTTTTAAATTACATGGTGCACTAAACTTGAATAAATATGGTAATGTCTACGATGCTCATATAAACTAAAGAATGCCAACCACGGAATCAGAATCAGGTTTAATATCACTGGCATGTTTTGTGAAGTTCATTGTTTTGCGCCAGCAGTACATTACAATACCAAATTTTAAAAAGCTATAAATTACGATAAGAAATATACATATAAATTAAAAAGTAGTTATTAATTTATTAATGCTATTAATAAGCAGGCATTTCCACTGAGGTTGGGACTGCAACTACAGCTCGTGAGTCTAGGGTGAAATGTGAACTATTTAAGGGGAACTTATTCACTCAGAGAGTCATAAGAGTGTGGAATGAGCTGACAGTGCAAGTGGTGCATGCATGCTCGATTTCAACGTTTAAGAGGTTTGGACAGGTACAAAGACGATAGGGGTATGGAGGACTATGGTCCTAGTACAGGTCAAAGGAAGTAGGCAGCTTAAATGGTTCAGTGTGGACTAGATGGGCCAAAGGTCCTGTTTCTGTGCCGTATTTTTTTCGTGACTAAGACTTCTAGTGCAAACAGAGATCACAAATAGGAAAACAGTGAGGTAGTGTTCATGGGTTCATTGACTTTGGAATCTAATGGGAGAAGGGAAGAAACTTTGCTGAACTGTGTGCGCTTTATTTTACTTTAATACATATTTTAATAATAATAACTTTATTAATTGAGCACTTTTCATACGGATGATGTAATTCAAAGTGCTTTACAATGGGATAATGTGCAAACATGAAATAAAAGACAAAAAGAATTAGTTAAAAGTTAAATAAATCAGTTTTGAGCTGGTGCTTAAAAGTGTCAACTGAGTCTGCATCCCTTACAGTTTTAGGTATTGAACTCCACAGTTTAGGAGCGTGGCTGACCTGTCAATTAACTTTCAAGGAGATTATTTAAATTTAAGAAGCTGGTGGAAGACCTGAGAGCTTGAACAGGATAACATGTACTTTAATACGGAAGACCATGATATTATTTGGCAAAGTATTCTCTCCACCACACATGGACTGCACGAGGGGCAGAAAGGCACAGAGAACAGAAGCACAGGAACAGACTTCCCAGCCTTTGATAGCTGTCGATCATGATGCCAAATGCATACATAGTCTATGTTCTTAGGCAACCACAGGTACAAACAGCCCTGGAGGGGAGTGACATAAAGATCGGACAAAGTCCTGCTGTTAATCAACACCCAGCAGTCACAATTCACAGTATGCTTCAAAGCACATGTGACAAATAAAGCAAATATTTAATCTGAACTGGATGTAATCAAGCAGAACCAGAAGATCATAAAACATAGGAGCAGAATTAGGTCATTCTGTCCCCTACGTCATTCCTTCATGGCTGATTCATTATCCCTCTCAACCCCATTCTCCTGCCTTCTCCCCGTAATCTATGAAGCCCTTCCTTATTAAGAACCCACCAACCTCTGCTTTAAATATTCGCAATGACCTGGTATACACAGCCATACGTGACAATGAATTCCACAAATTCAAGACCCTCTAGGAAAAGAAATTCCTCCTCATCTCACAATACTCCAAGCACAAGGTTCATTCATGTTGCCCCAGCCGGGTTTTCAGATACTAACCAATGAGGTCCAGTCAATTACAGCACTAGACCAGTCTCCAGGGGAACAAGAACAAGTTTCTTCAAATGTGCAACTTATTTTTAAAAATGTGACTTTAGTAATTGTACCAACATACCCAAAACCGGCTTGGAGCTGTAAACAGAAATCTGACACTGTCAGATCAGTAAACATGAGGATATCAGTGCCCTCAACTGGTTTAAGCAAATCAAGTTAATTTATCAGGATGTTGCCTGGATTGGAGGACACGTCTTATGAAAATAGGTTGAAAGAGCGAGGGGTTTTCTCTTTGGAGTGAAGGGGGCCAACAGAAGGGTACAAGACAATAAGAGGCATAGATTGAGTGGACAGCTAGAGATTTCTCCCCAGAGTGAAAGTGCCTAACACAAGGAGGCATAATTTTAAGATGACTGGAGGAATGTACAAGGAGGGATATCAGAGGTAACTTTAATTTTTACACAGAGAGCAGTGAGTGCATGAGACACCCTGCCATCGGTGGTTGTAGAGGCAAATACATTAGGGGCATTTAAGAGATTCTTAGATAGGCACATAGATGATAGAAAAATGGAGCGCTCTGCGGGAGGGAAAGGTCAGAATGATCTTGGAATAGATTAAAATTTGGCATAACATTGTAGGCTGAAGGGCCTGTATTGTGCTGCAGTGTTCTATGTTTAATTAATGAATTAAGTAACCTACCTTCCTCCTCCTCTTCATCTTCCTCTTCATCGTCATCATCTTCATCCTCTAGGTCATCATCTTCTGCACCTTCTCCATCATCATCATCATCATCTGTATCGCCCTCGTCCATGTCATCATCATCTTCACTACTTGATTCCTCTAACAAAAGAAAACAGCATTCAGTACTTCATAAGCAGCAGTCTGGTTGGAATCCCACCTTGCCAACTGAGGGGAATGTGGACAACCCGTGAGCTATTGCTGGTCAGAAGGTCACTGAAATCTCCATGTAACTGCCCTTGAGGACTAAGATAGGATCTAGCTCCCTTAGCATAGCAATGAGACAAAAACCGTGTTGATGGTAAATACTCTACTGAGAGACTACAGTGAGGTTGAAAACAACTCAAGATGGATTTCAAACAACAGAAAAAGATGTTATTTAACCTCATTTAGTAAATTCCACATTACATTTTTAAACAAGCTTTGGGAACTGCTGACTCCACCATGGATGACCCCAGGCTAGGCTGCAAGAGGAGGAATGTTGGACATGGGGCTTGCAACCCCATCCCCTAAAAACCCAGAGCTACAGAAGATCCAAAGATCTCCTCTCTGGGAGAGAAAGGATAAACCAGTAAGATGGGCTGAACCTGGGGACAACGTGAATGACTAGCCCAGGACAGAGAACTCTGGTGAGCCACTGTCAGTGCCCTTTGCCCCAGTAGGGGTGATGGGCTTAAGTAAGTAAGTTTGGGAACTGCTAAGCATGCGACTGCCCAGGTCAGAAAGTATTTATTAGTTTGATTCACCATATGGCACTGTTAACCTTTTCAGCTAAATAAAATATTTTCAATATTTTCAGCTGAGGTGAAGCTTAAGTCATCAGTGGGGCTTCAGACACCCAGCTGACGTAGTAATTCCAGTTGCAGCATAACCTGGGCTCCTGGGCTAAGTGTGATTACACTGGGAACCACAACGACCCAGACCAATACCCCTCCATCCTGTTAACCTTACCATACCGGTCCAAAGACCACTGAAGATGACAGCATAGGTAGATAGAGCAGTCCCAGCTTATACAGTCCTTCATTTTAACTCAAGCATTGCAGTCCAAACAACATACCTATGTTTCTTTTCTGCAACCTCTCCAATGCAATCACATCCTTCCTAGAGTACAGTTGACCAGAACTGCACAAGATAATCCAGGTGCAGTCTCACCAACATCCTACAGAACTGGAATGTCGCATCCCATCTCTGGTACTCAACACCCTGTCCGATGAAGACAAACGTGATAAAGTATCTACCTATGTCACATCTTTCAGGAAATTATGTACCTGCACCCTTAAGTCTCCCTGTTCTGCAACACTCCTCAGAGACCTGTTCTTTACTGTGCAAGTCTGGCCCTAGTAAAGCACAGCACTGCACATAATGCTCTAACTGCACAAGCAGCCCAGGTTGGATTCTGTTGCTGTCTGTAAGGAGTATATATATCATCATGACCGCATCGGTTTCCTCCCACAGTCCAAAGATGTACAGGTTATTAGATTAATTGGTCACACGGGCTTGTTGGGCCAGAAGGGCCTGTTAATGTGCAGTATCCCTAAATAAAAATAAATAGATAACATGATTCAACGTGTTGGCCTTCATTATTTGTTTATTTATTTTACTTGTTTATTGAGATACAGTGCAGAACAGGCCCTTCAAGCCATGACACCCAGCAACCCCCGATTTTACTCTAGTCTCATCACAGGACAATTTACAATGACCAATTACTCCACCAATCAGTAAGTCAATGGATTGTGGGGAAAAGGCAGCAGCTGCAGAAACCCATGTAGTCATAGAGAGAATGTACAAACTCCTTCCGGACAACAGTGGGAATTGAGCCCAGGATGCTGGCACTGTAAAACGTTGTGCTAACCACTACACTACTGTATCACCCGCACCCCCCCCCATATAAGAACTGAACACAAGAGAAAAGAAGGTTATACTCCAACATTATCAAACATTGCTCTGACCTCATCTGGAGTACTGAATGCAGTTCGGGTCACTAAACTATTGGGAGGCCATGATAGCACCGGAGAGGAAGAAAAGAGCCTCCATTATAAGGCATTGCTCTGACCTCATCTGGAGTACTGAATGCAGTTCTGGTCACCACACTATAAGTCAGCTGTGACTGTGATAGCACCAGAGATGGTACAGAGCAGATTCACAGATGATATCTGGGATGAAGCAATGAATGAGATCTATAAAATAAATCTGAGAACTACAGACCAGTGGGTCTCACATCTGTTGTAGAGAAATTGCTGGAGAACATTCTTAGGGATAGGATATATGAGCATTTGGAAACCCATGGCCTAATCAGGGAGAACCAGCATGGCATTGTGTGTGGCAGGTCGTGCCTCACCAACTTGATTCCATTTTTTGACAAGGTGACAAGAGACTGCTGAGGGTAGGGTAGACGATGTTGTCTACACAGATTTTAGTAAAGTGTCTGCCAAAGTCCCTCATGGGAGGCTAATCCAGAAGATTAAGGTGCACGGGATCCGCAGCAAATTGGCTGTCTGGATTCAGAACTGGCTTGCACATAGAAGGCAGAGGGTAGTGGTTGAAGGGACTTATTTGAGCTGAATGTCTGTAATTAGTCGTGTTCCGCAGGGATCTGCGCTGAAACCTCTGCTGACTGTGATGTATATAAACGAACTGGATAAAAATGTAGATGGGCCTGTTGGCAAGTTTGCGGATGATACAAAAATTGGTGGAGTTGTGGACAGTGTAAACGACTAGCACGGTATAGATCAGTTGCAGATATGGGTTGAGGATTGGCAGATGGAGTTTAACGCAGATAACTGTGATGTGTTGCACCTCAGTAGGGCAAATGCAAAGAGACAGTACACTGTTAAGGGCAAGGTCCTCAACAGTGATGCTGAGCAGAAAGATCTTGGGACCCAAGTTCACAGCTCGGTGAAAGTGGCCACACAGGTCGATAAGGTGGTCAAGACGGCTTATGGAATGTTTGCTTTTATTGGTCAAGGCATGGAGTTCAAAAATCAGGAGGGAATGTTACATCTTTAGAAAACTCTGGTTAGGCCACATCTGCAGTTTGGCACACAGTTTAGTCGTCCCACTATATGAAGAATGCTGAGGCTTTGGAGAGGGTACAGAAGAGGTTTACCAGGATGCTGCCTGGTTTAGAGGGCACGTTATCACAAGAGGTTGAAAAAAAATTGGGTTCTTTTCTCCGGAACACTGGAGGCCAAGGGGAGATTTGAAAGAGGTTTACGAGATTATAAGAGGCATAAAGTGGACAGAGAATATCTGTTTCCCGGGGTTGAAATGTCTAATAGAGAGGGCATGCATTGAAGATTAGGGAAGGTAGGTTCAAAGGGGACGTGAGGGGTAAGGTTTTTACTCAGTCATGGATGCCTGGAATGCGCTGCCTGGTACAGCGGTAAAGGCTAATACATTGGAAGCTTTTAAGAGATAGGCACATAGATACAAGGAGGATGGAGGAATATGGACATAGTGTAGATAGGGGGGATTAGTGTTTGCACATTTTTGATTTGCTTTTTAGCTGGTATGGCACAAGCTTGTAGGCAAAATGGCCTGTTCCTGTGCTATGTTCTATGTAGTACGGAATAAGCCCTTCTGGCCCAAAGAATCAAGATCATCTGATCTTGAACAGGATTCGCACCGCCATCGACCCTAAGCTAAGATTCAATCAGAATGGTTTTTGGCAGAAGCGCACAGCAGTAATGCAAATACTTGCTCTCCGTAGAATCATCGAGGAAGTCAAGAAAAACAACCTACCAGCCGTGTTTACTTATATCAATTTTCGCAAAGCTTTTGAATCCATTCACCGAGATAAAATGCTGAAGATCCTGAAAGCTTACGGAGTGCCAGACCATCTACTGAGAGCAATAGAGTCCAGCTATACCAAAACCATGGCGAAAGTTGTATCACCAGACGGAGAAACAGCAGTGTTCGAGCTCCTAGCTGGTGTGCTGCAAGGAGACACTCTGGCACCCTACATCTTTATAATCGTCCTTGATTACGCTCTGTGACAAGCTACCAAAGATCATGACAAGCTTGGTTTTACATAAAACCAGGAGAAACAAAAGGGTCAGACCAGTTACGCTCACAGATCTCGATTTTGCAGATGACATAGTCCTGCTCTCTGACCAGATGGAGGAAGCACAGCAGCTACTGACAAAAGTGGAAATTGAGTGCAATAAAGTTGGACTTCACCTAAACACTAAAAAGACAGAGTACATGGCGTTTAACTGTGACGAAGGTACTCTCCAGACCGTAAAGAATGATACCATTAAGAAAGTCTTTGACTACAAGTACCTCGGGTCAAGAATGATGAGTTCGGAGGAGGACATAAAGATACAGAAGGCGCTGGCATGGAGGGCTATGAATGACATGAAGGAAATCTGGAAGTTGAACCTGACCAGAGGGCTTAAAAAGAGGATTTTCATAGCAGTCATAGAGTCCGTTCTCACGTACGGATGCGAGACGTGGACACTCAGCAAGACTATGTGAAAGTCTCTAGATGGCTGCTGTACACGAATGCTCCGGATGGCTCTTACGTGAGTTGGCAACTGCACATGATGAACGCCGAGCTCTATGACGACCTTCTGATGCTCACCACTAAAATCGAGGCGAGAAGACTGCAACTAGCGGGGCACTGTCTACGCCACCCCGAGCTACCTGCCGGCCCAGTCATCATATGGTAGCCCAAGCACGGGAGGATGAACACTGGGCGCCCTCCCAAGACCATGGTCAACACGCTCCTAGAAGACAGTGGTGTGGCTAATGTAGATGAACTGAACACACTGATGAGGGAGAGGGAGAAGAGGAGAGTCTGTCATCGTGCCCGACGCCGGCCCCCTAGGCCTGTTCGACGTAGTAGTAGTGGGCCCAAAGAACCACAGCGCCCAGCAACCCATCTATTTCACCCTCGCCTCATCACAGGACAATTTACAATGACCAATTAACCAACAAACCATTACGTCTTTGGAATGTGTGAGGGAACCAGAGAACCCAGAGAAAACCCATGCAGTCACAGGGAGAATGTGCAGGCAGCAATGGAATTAACTCTGAGCTGCGGAATGGCCCCAGTTGTAATACTGTCACGTAAACCACTATGCTAACTGTTCCTCTGGAGGATGATTTCAATGAGGCCTGAGGACATTTTTATAAATGCACAAAGACGTGGCTTTGGTGCACTGATCCAAGTTAAAGACAGCTCTCTTCTCTCCACTACCCCAACACCCCAGTTTACATTTGAGCTTTAGCAATGTGCTGATTAATCAATATTGCATCTTATTTAACTAATGATCCATATCTGATCCAGATAAATGGGCTTAACTAAGTGCATGCTAGGAGGTGGGATTAATTACAGATAAATGCGCACTGAATGGTATGGACACGGGGGGTGGGGTGAGGGGTGGGATCGAATGGCCTTTCAATGCCTGATGACTCCAAAATTACCTTCATCGCTGAAAATGCTAAAGATTTCCCGCTTCCTTCGTGTTTTTCCCAGCGCTGTGCTCTTATTAACTGGATCATCCTGATCTTCATCCATAGTTTACATTCAAACACGAGGTACCTGCAAAAAAATAACAGAGCTTTAGCAACTAACAATCAGCAGAGGAACTAACTCCTTCATGAACAGTCCCAAACCCGTCTGTGAAAGGAGGAGAGTTGGGTATCAACTCCCCATGGACAGTCCCAAACCCGGCTGTGAAAGGAGGAGGAACGGGTATGAACTCCCCACGGACAGTCCCAAACCCGACTGTGAAAGGAGGAGGAACGGGTATGAACTCCCCATGGACAGTCCCAAACCCGGCTGTGAAAGGAGGAGAGTTGGGTATGGGGTTAGCAAACCCATCCCATAAAAACCCAGAGCTACAGAAATGGCAACAGAAGCTCCAAAGCCGTCATCCCTGGGAGGAGGAGGAGAAGATGGGCTGCACCTTGGATAACTTGTAATACTAGGCAAAGACAGTGAGCTGCCATTGGCAACCTACAGTAAGTAACCAAACCAAAAGATGCTGGTAAAGCTCGCACAACTCCAGTTAGTTAAACCCAAAACTCCCGTTCAGCCCTGATGAAGAATCTCAAACCTGAACTGCTAACCTGGGATTTCTTCCCAAGATGCTGCCTGACCTGCTGAGTCTTTCTAGAATTTTTGAGTTCGGTTTATATTTCCAGCTTCTGAAGTTCTTTTCTTATTATCCAAGCATATTGCACCCTTCAGATCTCAAGAGCCAATATAATAATTTCATACAACTTGCTCAATTGTATCCTAATAGACCAATTGAGGTTATGTCTCTCGCAAACACCAGGAAATCTGCAGATGCTGGAAAATCAAGTAACAAAAAATGCTGGACCAGGCAGCATCTATAGGAAGAGGTACAGTCGACGTTTTGGACCAAGACCCTTCGTCAGGACTAACTGAAAGAAGAGATACTCCTGACGAAGGGTCTCAGCCCGAAACGTCGACTGTACCTCTTCCTATAGATGCTGCCTGGACCAGCATTTTTTGTGTGTGAGGTTATGTCTCTGTTTTATTAAATCAGATTCTCTCCACAGGTGCTGCCTGATCTGCTGAGCTTGGTCCGTGTTCTCCTTTCACTTCAGGTGTCAGCAACACCTCAAACCCGCATTTCACAACCTTGAGGTCCCATTGTCCTGTCCTTTCTCTCTCCTCTCTCATCCACCCCCCCCGCCATCTCTCCCCCTCCTCTCTGTCCCTCTCTCCATCCCCGCAACTCGACTTGCTTATCTTCTTTCACTTTATTTGCCAGATGGTTCTATAAATAGCAGGATCACGTCCACAAGCCTGGCCTCACTCCACTGTAGATATTCCCTTTGTACAATTCCCCATCCTCTCTGCAATTATTTTCTGTGTCCCAGTTCTTCAGAATGAACATTAACAATTTCCTCACCCACAGATATTAACTGAAATTCAGAATTTCTTACATTTCTATTACAGCAGATTTCTGCTGTTGCATTTTTTGAAAATAATATAATTGAATTTTAGTTTGTGTGGGGAAAATGCTGCCTCATTTAGTTTTATGGGGAGGACATTGAGATTGATGCAGGCAGGATGTCTATATGGACTTTAATAAGGTCCTGCATAGCAGTCAGATCTAAAAGCTTAAGGCACATGGGATCCAATGCAGGTTGGTTACAAAAGACCAGAAGTCTTTCCCCGACCATGATTATTTTTGACGAATTTTTCCACATTGCCTTCTTCTGGGCAGTCTTTACAAGACAGGTGACCCGAGCCATTATCAATACTCTTCAGCGATTGTCTGCCTGGCATCAGTGGTCGCATAAACAGGACTTGTGATGTGCTCCGGCTGTTCATACGACCATCCACCACCTGCTCCCATGGTTTCATATAACCCTGATTAAGAGGACTAAGCACGCGCCACACCTCACCCAAGGATGACCAGCAGGCTAGCAAAGGAAAGGAGTGGCTTAGTGGTTAGAAAGATGTTGAAGTCGATTGTTGAGGACGTGGTTTTGGGGTACTTGGAGGCACATAGCAAAATAGGCCATAGTCAACATGGTTTCCTCGAGGGAAGATCTTGCCTGACCAATCTGTTGGAATTCTTCGAAGAAGTAACAAGCAGGATAGACAAAGGAGAATCAGTGGATGTTGTGTACATCAATTTTCAGAAGGCCTTTGACAAGATGCTGCACATGAGGCTGCTTAACAAGTGAAGAGCCCATGGCATTAAAGGAAAGATACTAGCATGATAGAGCATTGTCTGATTGGCAGGAGGCAAAGACGGGGAATAAAGGGAGCCTTTTCTGGTTGGATACTTATTTTTACATTAGATTTCAATGATTTGGATGACAGAATTGATGGTTTTGCGGCCAAGTTTGTGGATGATACAAAGATAAGTAGAGAGGCAGGTAGTTTTAAGGAAGCAGAGAGGCTACATAAGGACTTATAGACAGTTCAAGAGAATGGGCAAAGAAAAGGCAGATGAAATACAGTGTCAGAAAGTATATGGTCATGCACTTTGGTAGAAGAAATAAATGGAGAGAAAATTCAAAAATCTGAGGTGCGAAGGCACTTGGGAGTCCTCGTGCAGGATTCCCAGAAGGTTAATCTGTGGTAAGGAAGGCAAATGCGATTGTAACACGCTGTGAGGTTTCACTGCTAATGTAATGGCTTCTCTGTAATGTTCCACTGCTGAGGTAATGGTTTCTCTGTAGCAACAACGTTTGTGTTACAACTAGAGATAACGGGACATGCTGGGCAATGAGCGGGATGCTGTTCTTTCCTGTGTGTCTAGGTGCCGGGAATTCACGGTCTTTTGCCGGGGAGAGACGAGGAGAGAGGAGGCAAATGGAGGGAACTGGTAGACCTCAGACGGAGTGGACTTGGAGTAAGGGTCCAAAGGTCAGTGACGATCGGAGGAGGTCGGTGGTGGACGAACAGCC
Source organism: Mobula birostris (assembly GCF_030028105.1). NCBI lineage: Eukaryota > Metazoa > Chordata > Chondrichthyes > Myliobatiformes > Myliobatidae > Mobula > Mobula birostris. The sequence goes on along the minus strand of NC_092380.1, from coordinate 115,502,498 downwards.
TCATCAGTGAGTTCCAACATTGCACATTAGACCGTTTCATGAGAATGGGCCCTTTTCTTTCGTTTTCTTTACTAACCATATAGTCAAATTAAGAATTATAAAGCTCAATCAGTTAATTGCTCTGGACCTGTACATGCTGAAATTCAGTAGAATGAGGGGTGACCTCATTAAAACCTATCGAATGTCGAAAGACCTTGATAGAGCAGATATGGAAAGGATGTTTCTATTGTGGGGGAGCCTAAGACCGGAGGACAAAATCTAGGCCCTTCTTCTGACTGGAAAGAAAGAGGGCAGCAACTGGGGCGGGGGGGGGGGGCGGCGGAAGGGTCCAAGATGGTGGGTGGTACGCAAGTCCAGGTGAGGGGGAAGGTGAGGTACAGGGCTGATAGGGAACAATGTGAGAACCTGGACGATAGATGGAAGAGAGAAGGTGAAGGAACCACAGAAATGAAGGAAAATAAGGAGCGGGGGAAAAGGTAAACAACTGAAGTCATGACTGGTAGTACCATCAGGTTGGAGACTTCATTTAGGCCCTTCATTGATCAGGATCGACCATGAATGCTGCATCCTAGCTGTCTACATGATATACAAGTGAGGGCAGTACGATATGGAGAGAAAGCTGATGTCCATGTAGCAGACTCCCCCTCTCCATGCAGCTAATGAATACAAAGGAACGGCAGAGGCCACTGCAGGTTGGTGTCACTTGGGTTGCCAAGCAACATAAGCGACTCCAGCTCCAGATACTTCCCTCGGGGTTTACTCCTGAGGCCATCCCCATAAGTGGGTATAGCTGCAAGGCAGCAGAGGTTTGAGATCAGAGTTTTCCTTCTCCTGGATGAGCTACTAACCACAACCATGCCCTGGGTGCTGGAGGTCCTTAATAATGGATGCTGCCTTTCTGAGACACTGCTCCTTGAAGATGTCCCGGGTACTTTGTAGGCAAGTACCCAAGAGGGAGCTGACTAAATCTACAACCCTCTGCAGCTTCTTTCAGTCCTGTGCAGTAGCCCTTCCATACTAGAGAGTGATGCAGCCTGTCAGAATGGTCTCCACTGTACATCTATAGAAGTTTCTGAGTGTATTTCGTAATATACCAAATCTCTTCAAACTCCTAATAAAATATAGCTGCTGTCTTGCTTTCTTTATAACTGCATCAATATGTTGGGACCAGGTTAGATCCTCAGAGATCTTGACACCCAGGAACTTGAAACTGCCCACACTCTCCACTTCTGATCCCTCTGTGAGGATTGGTATGTGTTCCTTCGTCTTACCCTTCCTGAACTCCACAATCAGCTCTTTCGTCTTACTGACGTTGAGTGCCAGGTTGTTGTTGCTGTGGCACCACTCCACTAGTTGGCATATCTCACTCCTGTATACCAAGTCCTATATATTAATAGTCTATATACTACCCTGAGATTCGTTTTCCAGGGGGCATTCATTGTTAAATACGAGGAAAGTAATAGAATCAATTTAAGACCACACCCAACAGGAGAGACAAACAACCAACGCGCAAACGACAACGAACTGTGTGGACCTGTTGAGACCGTAAGCAAATTAGAGTGGATCCAATTGACTTCTCAGGCTGTATACTCAACTGGACACAATACTCCAAGTGTAGTTGCACCAACAACCTATATAACTGCAACATAATGTCCCAACTCTGAAACCCGATGCCCTGACTGAAGGAGGCGAGAATGCTAAAGGTCTCTCCACCAGCCTGTCTACTTGCACGGCTGCTTTCAGTGAACAGTGCACTTGTACTCCCAGCTCCCTCTGTTCCACAACACTCGTCAGTGCCCTAACAATCACTCTTTAGGACCTCTTCTCTTCTCCTCACCCACCTATCAACACCCCCCTGGTGCCTCTCCCCATTCTCCTATGGTTCACTTTCCTCTATCAGTTTCTTTTCCAAGTCCTTTACCTCCCAGCTCCCACCTCCCAGCTTCTTACTTCATTCCCCCCCTCCGCCACAGCCCTCGCTTACCTGCCAACTTGTCCTCCTTCCACACCCCACCACCCTCCTATTCAGGCATCTTATCTCTTCCTTTCCAGTCCTGATGAAGGGTCTCGGCCCAAACTGTCCAGTGCTTATTCCTCTCCATAAATGCTGCCTGACCTGAGTTCCTCTGGATTTCAAGCATCTGCAGAATTTCTTGTGCTGCTGAGTAGGAATATGGATCTTTCTCCTAATGGCAGGCTGTGACTATCCTAGCTCTGAGAAATCCTATTCCTCATTTTTTCTCTAATTCTCTCACACATACCCATTACTTTCCCCAATTCTCCACCAACCACATACATCAGACGTCACTTACAGTGGGCAAGACACAAAAGCCTGAAAGCACATACCACCAAGGACAGCTTCTACTCTGTTGTTATAAGACTACTGAATAGTTCCCCAGTATGATAAGTTGGACTCTTAACGTCACAATCTACCTCATTATGATCTTGCACTTTATTGCACTGCACTTTCTCAGTAGCTGTTACACTTTATTCAGCAAGGTTATTGTTTTACCTTGTTCTACCTCTATGCATTCCTCCAAGAGGACCACAACCTTGTTTATCATGGTTTGGAAGCTTGCGTGTCTCAATGACCCAGACAGCTCTGCTGGCTGGAGGCAGGGCTTTACGCTTTGGCTCCTGTTTGGGTCACTTATGCCAAATACATCTAAGGGTAGAGGCCGGACTAAGAATGGTCCACCAGTCCTCCAGGTTCAGGGGCTCAGCTCAAGGCTAACAACCCTGACTGACCAAACAAATTTAGTACAGAAGAAGCATGGAGAATTCTTCTACATCTGAGTGCTATGGTATTCCTGAGTCTCCACGGGATGTTGATGACTGACAGTTGTGAAAACCAAGAGAAAGTTACTGACGTGAAGAAAGCCCTGAACACTGCCAGAGATGGAGGACAATCATTGCTGCCCTAAATGCCAGAGGCATAATGAGCCATAACACACATCTCTCCACATTAGTTAATGACTTGGTCTATTTAGCGATACAGTGTGGGCTAGGCCCTTCCAGCCCTTTGAGCTACACCCCCCTGCAACCCCAACTTAATCACGTGACAATTTACAATGGCCCAGCAAGTCTTTAGACTGTGGTAGGAAACCAGAGCATCCAGGGAATACCCTCACATTCCAAGGGGAGGATGTACAGGAAATCCTTACAGAACGGCGTCAGAATTGAACTCAGAAATCCGGGATGCCCTGAGCTAGAACTGCACTAACCACTATGCTGTCACAGAGCCCAATACATACTGATGTGTGAACTGTATGCAGGACAAGCTTTTCACTGAGTCTCGGTACATGTGGAGCCTGAAGACACACACTCAATGTTTCAGGAATAGCTTCTTCCCCTCCAGCCATCAGATTTCTGAATGAACAATGAACCCTTGAACATTTCATTAGAATTTTTATCCCTCACTTTTGCTCTACTTACATATATATAACTTATTGTAATTTATAGTTCTTATTACTATGCATCGCACTGTACTGCTGCTACAAAACAGCTAATTTCATGACATACGTCAGTGATACTAAACCTGATTCAGATTCTGATATGGACAAAATTTCCCCATCCAATGCAGATGATAAATAGTTTTGGTTAAACAACTAGCACATCTTTATCATCTACATTGGATGGGGAATCAACCTTGCTCATGACCCTAAATTGAGTGGGAATGCCATTAGTGATGAGGAGACAGAAATGTTTCTCAGGGACATGGTCAAGCTGTGTAAGTGCACACAACATGACAGATAGAGCAGTGAGGAAAATGTCAATCACAGAGTAATACAGCACAGAAACAGGCCAATCAGCCCAACTGGTCCATACTAACCACATTATCTTCCCTGTTGGTCCCAGTTGCCCGCATTGGGCCCATAACCCTCCAAGCCCCTCCTCTCCACGTATTTTTCCAAATGCCTCTCATACGATGCAACTGAACCCACCTCCACCACTTCCTCTGGCAGCTCACTCCAGGTACTCACTACCCCTGTGTAAAGTTCCCTCTCAGGTCTCTTAAATTTCTTTTTATTCTGTCTAGAAAAGACTATGACTGTCACCTTATCCATACTCCGCATGATATTATAAACTTTTATATGGTCACCCCTCGTTCTCCTGTGCTCCAGGGAATATGATCCAGTGTGGCCAATCTCTTCCTATTACTCAGGCCCCCTAGTCCACGTCACCCCTCGTTCTCCTTCACTACAGGGAACAAGATCCACTGGACACAATACTCCATTTGCAGCCTCACCAACTTCAACATAACGTCCCAACTCCGAAACTCGATGCCCTGACTGATGCTGGCCAGCATGCTAAACATCATCTTCACCAGCCTGTCTACTCACACAGCCACTTTCAGTGAACTGTGCACTTGCAGTCCCAGCTCCCTCTGTTCCAAACACTCATCAGTGAGCTGACATTCACTGTAGAGGCCCCCCCCCCCCTTGGTTTGACTATCCAAAATGCATCTCACACTTATCACAGTTGAAATCCATTTGCCATTCCTTAGCCATCTTCCTAACTGATCAAGATCTCTGTGTAATAATTGTAACCAGCTTCACTATCAACAAGACCCCCTAATTTAGTATCATAAGCAAATGTGTCCTGTTGTTTAGAAAAGGTCTAAAAATAATACATAAAAATTATAGCTGGTGAGCCTGACATCAATGGTGGAAAGTTATTGGGAAGTATTCTAAGGAACTGGACTACAGGTATTTGGATAGACATGGGCTGATAAAGGATAGTCAGCATGGCTTCATGCAGGGCAGGTCGTGTCTAACCAACCTTAGAGAGTTTTTTGAGGAAGTTACCATAAAAGTTGAAGGCGGCAGAGAATGTCTACATGGACTTTAGCAAGGCACTTGACAAGACCCCGCAGGGAGGTTGATCAAGAAGGTTCAGTTGTTGGTATTCAAGATGAGGTAGTAAATTGCATTAGACATTGGCTTTGTGGGAGTGGTAGGAAATAACTCATTCCCTGACTGGTGGCCTGTAACTACTGGTGTGCCGCAGGGATCAGTGCTGGGTCCGTTGTTGTTTGTCATTGATATTAGTGAGTTGGATGACAATGTGGTGAACTGGATCAGCAAATTTGTGGACGACAGCAAGATGTAGTGAACGGTGAGGAAGACTATCAGAGCTTACAGCGGGATCTAGACCAGCTAGAAAAATGGGCTGAAAAATGGCAAATGGAATTTAATGCAAACAAGTGTGAAGTGTTGCACTTCAGTAGCACCAACCAGGGTAGGTCTAACACAGTGAGCAGTAGGAATATGGTAGAACAAATCAATCTGGGAATACAGGTACATAATTCATTGAAAGTGGCATCATGGTTTAACCTGAAGGACCTTATCAAAGGCCTTACTAAAGTCCATATAAACAATATTCACTGCACTGCCCCCTTAGTTAGCTCTTCAAAAGATTCATCAGACCTGACCCCCACACATTAAACCATGCTAGTTGCTGATCAAGCCTTGGGTATACAAACAATTGTAGACATTGCCCCTCACAATTTACTCCAGTAACCTCCCTACAATGGTAGCGCAGCGGTCAGCAGACGCTATTACTCCTCAGGACATCAGAGTTCGGAGTTCAAAACCAGTGTCATCTGTAAGGAGTTTGTACGATTTCCCCACGACTGTGTTGGTTTCCTCCGGGTGCTCTGGGTTCCACCCACAGTGCAAACCCATAATGATTAGGAGGTTAGTTGGTCCTGTGATTAGGCTGGGGTTAGTTACATCTCGAAAGGGTCAGAAGGGCCAGATCTGCTCTGCCTCTCCAAATAAAAATAAATTTTAAAAACTAAGTCAGGCTCACTGGCCTGTCTTTGCTACTCTACTAGAAGTTATGAAGAAAGGTTGCCTGCTTTCATTGAAGGAAAGCAGAAAGACTGTGTTTTTAAGCCTTAGTAGCAAGATGTTGATGTGGTGAGCAAGTGGAGTATTCACCTTTATTTCAAGGGGATTTGATTACAAGAGTGAAGGTGACTTACTTCATTTATATAGGGCCTCAATGAGATCACATTTAGAGCACTCTGCTCCCTTTTGATTTTATGAAAAAATTAAGTGAGTCACAAAAAGAAAGCAAGCTATCACTTCAATCATCCCACAATGACTCCTGGGATGCAGGTTCTCAAATGAGGAGAGACTGAGTAGGCTAGGCCTTGAACTCTGTTCTAGAACTTTGAAATATTTCAAACTTTTTAGCAGGCTCTCCCCGTGAGGTAGTTATGACTATAGGGCACAGTATGAGATTAAAGGCCATTTAGAACGGAAATGAGGAGGAAATTTGGAGTTGGAGGCGGAGTTACAATGGTGCTCAATGGCGACTCCTTCGTGTTCGTCAAAGAAATTTCTACTTTTGATGTCTCCTTTTCAGGGTGGATGGGTTCTGTTAAAGACCCTGACCTGGAGTTACACTCAGGCTTCGGTTCTTTGCGGCGGTGGGACCTGCTCCTGGGAGGACACAACCGGCCACTTTTTGATATCCCAAGGACATGGCCTAGAAGACTAGTGTGCCTTCAGGGTTCCATTCCGAGGTTTCATGGCCCTGATTCTAAGCCAGCGCCACCAACTGAAGCATTGCAGGGAAAAACAGAACATTGGAAACAGCAGATCAACTGTCGGACGCTCTGTACTCAGTGAATCGGGCTCTCTCTAGTTGGTGGAGGAAAGATTGCTGCCGATTCTCCAGGTGGAAAACCTGGGGGAAGAAAAGCAGCATGACCGACTTCTAATGCTGTCAATCAGCGAGTTGTTTTGTTATGTCACTGTGAAAGGGAACACCTATTTTTCCCTTTATTGGGGAGAGAGCCAGCCAGCCTGTGGCATGTCAAATTGTCGAGTGAACGATTAGTTTTTGTCACAAACAAGAGAAAATCTGCAGATGCTGAATATCAAACAACACACACAAATGCTGGAGGAACTCAGCAGGCCAGGCAGCATCTACGGAAGAGAACAGTTGACGCTTTGGGTGAGACCCTTCATCAATCGACTGTACTCTTTTCCATACATGCTGCCTGGCCTGCTGAGTTTCTCCAGCACTGTGTGTGCATTGATTAGTTTTTGTTGCACTGAAGATCATGGTCTTTATCGGGGGCTTTGCTGTTGCAGGCTTGGTGGGTGAGCTGATGCTTTTTTGCGGAAATGGGGGGTTGGAGGAGGGTCGTTGCTTTGCTGCTGCTTGTGCGTGGGGGGAGTGGGGAGGCTTTGGGGTTCGAATGTTTTAACTGTCACTCATTCTCTGGGCCACTCTTCTGTTTCCATGGATGTGAAGAACAAGAATTTCAGGATGTATATTGCATACATTTCTCTGATAGTAAGCTGAACTACTGAGGTTTCTTCACCTAGAGTACTGGAACATTGGAATTACCCCAGTTGGCTACAGAGGCTCAGTTATTTTCTGTATTCAAATGGTAGACAGAGATTTCTGGTCTTGGAGGTAATAGATCAACCATTATCTTGTCAAACGAATGAACAGACCTGAGAGGCCAGATGGTCTGCCGCTACTGGTATTCATATTGGTTTATTAATGACATGGGTACGGAGATACAGTGAAAAGCTTGCACTGCATGCTGCTCATACACACGAAATCATTAGACAGTGCGCTGAGGTAGTCATAGAAAAGTACAGCACAGAAACAGGCTCTTGGCCCATCCAGTCCATGCCAAACTAATTAAACTGCCTGCTCCCACTGACCTGCACCAGGACCATAGCCCTCCATACCCCTACCATCCAAGTACCGATCCAAACTTCTCTTAAACGTTGAAATTGAGCTTCCATGCACTTGTGCTGGCAGCTCATTCCACACTCTCACGGCCCTCCGAGTGAAGACATTTCCTCTCATGTTCCCCTTAAACTTTTCACCTTTCACCCTTAACCCATGAGCTCTGGTTGTAGTCCCACCCAACCTCAGTGGAAAACGCCTGCATTTACCTTATCCATACCCCTCATAATTTTGTACACCTCTATTAAATCTCCTTTCAATCTTCTGTGTTGCAAGGAATAAAGTCCTAACCTACTCAGTCTTTCCTTATAGCTCAGGTCCTCCAGATCCAGCAACATTCTCGTAAATTTTCTCTGTACTCTTTCAACCTTACTTACACTTTTCCTGCACGAAGGTGACCATAGCTGCACACAACACTCCAATTTACACCTCACCAATGTCTTATAGAATTTCAACATAATATCCCATCTCCTATAGTCAATGCTTTAACTTACCAAGACCAATGTACCAAAAGCTTTCTTTATGACCCTATCTATCTGTGAAATACACACAAGATGCTGGAGGAACACAGCAGGGAAGGCAGCATATATGGAAAAGAGTACAGTCAACGTTTCAGGCTGAGATGCTCCATCAGGACTGGAGAAAAAAAGATGAGAAGTCAGAGCTTGAAGGTGGGGGAAGGGAAGGAAGAAGTACAAGGTGATAGGTGAATTCGGGAGAGGGGGAGGGAGGGTGAAGTAAATGAATAAAGGGCTGGAGAAGGGGGAGGAGATCTGACAGACGACAGAAGGCCATGGAAGAAAGGAAAGAGGAGGATCACCAGAGGGAGGTGATAGGCAGATAAGAAGATAAGGTGACAGAGGGAAATGGGATGGGGGAATGGTGAATAGAGGGGAGGACAGCTCTTGATCTTTTCAATGATTTCAAGTTTCCTGGCCCTACTCATCTTATTTTCACTACGGATGTCTAGTCCCTAGACCTCTCCATCCCTCACCTGGAAGGCCTTAAAGCTGTTTTATTCTGGACAGTAGACCCAACCAGTTCCCCTCCATTAGAACTCCCCACTGTCCAAGCAGAGCTTGTCTTTACTCTTAAAAATTTCTCCGTCAGCTCCTCCCACTTCCTTCAAACAAAAGGTGTAACCATGGGCACTCACATGGGTCCTAGCTATGCCTGCCTTTTTGTTGGCTATGTGGAACAGTCCACACTGGTGTCACTCCTTAACTTTTCCTACGCTACATCAACGACTGCATTGGTGCTGCTTTCTGCACACATGCGGAGCTCATCAACTTCGCGTCTAACTTCCACCCTGCCCTCAAACTTACCTGGTCTATTTCGAACACCTCCCTCCACTTTCTCAATCTCTCTATCTCTATCTCTGGAGACAGCTTACCTACTGATGTCTTTTATAAACCCACTGACTCTGACAGCTACCTGAACTATATCTCTTCCCACCTTGTTACTTGTAAAAATGCCATCCCTTTCTCTTAATTTCTCTATCTCCACCTCATTTGCTCTCAGGATGAGGCTTTTCATTCCAGAACTAAGGAAATGTCAGACATATAGATGAGGGTAGTGCAGTGGATATGATCTACATGGATTTTAGTAAGGCATTTGATAAGGTTCCACACAGCAGGCTTATTCAGAAAGTCAGAAGGCATGGAATCCAGGGAAGTTTGGCCAGGTGGATTCAGAATTGGCTTGCCTGCAGAAAGCAGAGGGTCGTGGTCATAGTTCCCTTTAAGCTGTGCGTGTGCACACGTTTTTCAACCAGCACACAAAGGAAATTAATGTGCGCACAAAAGGTTAGTTATCTAAAATAATGTAGTAATTAATAATTATACTTATTGAAAGTAATATTTTAGCTGTTTCTGTTAACTAGTTAGTTGGTTTTTCAAACATCACAATGCACGTCACTAATTTACGTCACCTCACCTTTCCTGTTCCGGTTTGTACAGCTACATCATGGCAGCAGCCGTGTTTGGCAGACAGTGTTCATATTGTAAAGTTTACAAAAATCTGTTTCAAATCTTGTAGATAGCTTACTAAGTTTTTATTGAAAAAAACATTGATCCACTATGTCGAATTCAAAAGAAGCAAAGGGCGTGAAGCCCAAAAAAACTGCAAATTTGCTTAAAGTTGAATGGCTTAACAAAATAGTAGAAACTGCTACGCCGAAAGCTCATGAGGTCATGAACATTCAGCTATAAGAAATATTTATGTACGATTCAGAAACTGAAGTTATCCATTTGTATTGTTGTGATGTGAAAGTTGCTGTTGAATTTGTTAGTGGAAAGAAATGGGATGATATTTGGAAAGTTGACTTTGAAGCGTCATTTGGCAAGTAAATCGCATTTGAACGGTTTACAAAAGCTCAGGCAACAGAACCCGTCATTACCCGTTACAGGAGTGCTACGCATGTTACGGTTGAGTGCAGATGAGCGAGAGCGTAAACGATCAAACCCAGAGGAGATCAAAGTTGAGGTACAAGAATGGTCAGCTTTTGATTTCTCCGCAATTGCAGATTGTGACTTCACATTTAGCGATGAACAAGTTAATGCCTTATGTCTAAAATATCATGATTTTCTAGCTGAAAATACTGTGGTTGTTAGACAGTTTAATGATTTCAAATTTTCCATGCAAGAAAAAATTAAATCCAAACTGATTTCAAACTTTGCTCAAATGGTGGCATTTGTACTTCACAATGAACAGTTTTGCGACCGTACACAGTTGATGGACATGGGGGGAACCTTTCTTGTGTCTATTGTGGACTGTGAGCGAGGTTTTAGCCTAATGAATCAACTCAGAAACAGGCTGAGAAACCGTTTAGGTGAATGTTATTTGGATGTTAATGAGAATCTAAAGCTATCAATTGGATGGAAGTTCTATTAGTCTAGATAGTTTACAAAGAATGGGTAAATGCCAAAGACACGAGAGAGAAAAAAATAACTGAGTGACTTAAACACGTATGTTATTTTGTTGTTATTTTATGCAGTTTTATGCCAAATATTTTGTAAACCTACATAAACTGTGCCATGTGTGCATTCAGTGCGCACATACTTTTGTCACAGGAAAAAAATTTGCACAACGTAAGATTTTTGCGCACACTGACTACTAAAAATTAGAGGGAACATTGGTCGTGGTGGAGGGAGTACATTCGGATTGGAGGGTTGTGACTAATGTGTCCCACAAGAATCGGTTCTGAGACCTCTACTTTTCATGATTTTTTTATTAACGACCTGGATGTGGGGGTAGAAGGGTAGATGGGCAAGTTTGCAGATGACACAAAGGTTGGTGGTGTTGTAGACAGTGTAGAGGATTGTCAAAGATTGCAGAGAGACATTGATAGGATGCAGAAGTGGGCTGAGAAGTGGCAGATGGAGTTCAACCCGGAGAAGTGTGAGGTGGTACACTTTGGAAGGACAAACTCCAAAGCAGAGTACAAAGTAAATGGCAGGATACTTGGTAGTGTGGAGGAGCAGAAGGATCTGGGGGTACATGTCCAAAGATCCCTGAAAGTTGCCTCACAGGTAGATAGGGTAGTTAAGAAAGCTTATGGGGTGTAGCTTTCATAAGTCGAGGGATAGAGTTTAAGAGTCGCGATGTAATGATGCAGCTCTATAAAACTCTGGTTAGGCCACACTTGGAGTACTGTGTCCAGTTCTGGTCGCCTCACTATAGGAAGGATGTGGAAGCATTGGAAAGGGTACAGAGGAGATTTACCAGGATGCTGCCTGGTTTAGAGAGTATGCATTATGATCAGAGATTAAGGGAGCTAGGGTTTTACTCTTTGAAGAGAAGGAGGATGAGAGGAGACATGATAGAGGTATACAAGCTATTAAGAGGAATAGAGTGGACAGCCAGCACCTCTTCTCTAGGGCACCACTGCTCAATACAAGAGGACATGGCTTTAAGGTAAGGGGTGGGAAGTTCAAGGGGGATATTAGAGGAAGGTTTTTTACTCAGAGAGTGGTTGGTGCGTGGAATGCACTGCGTGAGTCAGTGATGGAGGCAGATACACTAGTGAAGTTTAAGAGACTACTAGACAGGTATATGGAGGAATTTAAGGTGGGGGGGTTATATGGGAGGCAGGGTTTAAGGGTTGGCACAACATTGTGGGCCGAAGGGCCTGTACTGTGCTGTATTATTCTATGTTCTATTCTTGCAAGAGAGGGGCTTCCCTTTCTCCACCATCAATGCTGTCCTCAACCACATCGCTTCCATTTCATGCACATCTACCCTCTCTCATTCTCTTGCCGCCCCACCAGGGACAGGGTTCCTCTTGTCCTCACCTCCCACCCACCAGCCTCCTGTGTCCAGCATATAATTCTTTGTAGCTTCCACCATCTCTAATGGGATCCCACCACCAAACACATCTTTCACTCCACCCCAACTTTCTGCCTTCCACAGGGATCTCTCCCTATGTGACTCCCTTGTCCATTCGTCCCTCCCCACTGATCTCCCTCCTGGCACTTGTCCTTGCAAGTGGAACAAGTGCTACACCTGCCCCTAAACCTCCTCCCTCACTACCATTAAGGACCCCAAACAGTCCTTCCAGGTGAGATGACACTTCACCTGTGAGTCTTTTGGGGTCATCTACTGTATCTGGTGCTCTCAGTGTTACCTCCTGTATATCGGTAGGACCCGATATCCACTACGAACCCCTTCACCAAGCACATATGCTCCATCCGCCAGAAGAAGCAGGATCTTCCAGTGCCACCCATCTTAATTCCACTTCCCATTCTGATATGTCTATCCACGGCCTCCTCTGCTGTTGCGATGAGGCCACATTCAGGTTGGAGGAACAACACCTTATATTCTGCCTGGGTAGCCTTCAACCTGATGGCATGAACATCGATTTCTCAAACTTCCAGTAATGCCTCCCCCACCCCCCCCCCACCATTCCCCATCCCCTTTTCCCTCTCACCTCATCTCTTTGCCTGCCCGTCACTTCCCTCTGATGATCCTCCCCCTTTTTCTTTCTTCCATGGCCTTCTGTCTGCTCCTATTAGATTCCCCCTTCTCCAGCCCTGTATCTTTCAACAACTAACTTCCCAGCTCTTTACTTCACCCCTCCCCCGGTTTCACCTATCACCTACTAGCTTGTATTTCTTCCTCCCCTCCCCCACCCTCTTATTCCGACTTCTCAGCATTTTTCTCCAGTCCTGGTGAAGAGTCTCGGCCTGAAACGTCGACTGCACTCTTTTCCACAGATACTACCTGACCTGCTGAGCTCCTCCAGCAGTTTGTGTGCGTCGCTTGGATTTCCAGCACCCGTGGATTTTCTTGTTTGTGATTAGACTATCTACCTGTGACACCACTTTCACCAAATTATGGACCTGTATTCCCAGATCCTTTTGTTCTACCACACTCCTCAGTGCCCTACCATTCACTGTGTAAGCCTACTCTGGTTGGTCCTATCGAAGTGCAACACCTCACACTAGTCTGCATTAAGTTAATTCTGCCATTTTTCAGCCCATTTTTCTAGCTGATCCAGATCCCGCTGCATACCATGACAGCCTTCATCACTGTCCACCACACCCCCAATCTGGGTGAAATCCACAAATTTGCTGATCCAGTTGACCACATTATCATCCAGATCATTGATATAGATGGCAAACAACAACGGACCCAGCACCGATCCCTGCAGCACAACATTAGTCACAGGCCTCCACTCAGAGGCAACCATCTACTACCATTCTCTGACTTCTCCCATAAAGCCAATGATTAATCCAGTTTACTACCAGTTGCCAGTCTGTACTGACTTCAGCATAGGGGGAACAAGGTAAAAAAAAAGTAACAACGTAGAATAAATTGTAAAAGTTACAGAGGAAGTGCAGTGCAGGGAAATGATAAAGTGCAAGATCTTAACAAGGTGATTACTGAGGTCTTTCTGCACAAGAAGTCTGTTCATATTTGATATATGAGCTGCAGCCACAACAGTGGTTTTCACTGCTTCTTTAGTTACCAGCAATTTTCAAAGGGGAATTGGATACTATAAGACCATAAGATATAGGAGCGGAATTAGGCCATTCAGCAATTGAGTTTGTTCCACCATTCAATCATGGCTGATTTATTATCCCCTTGTAAGACCATAAGACATAGGAGCAGAATTAGATGTGGAGTCTGTTTCACCATTTGATCACCATTGATTTGTTTTCCCTCTATAAGACCACATACATAGCAAAAGAATTTTGTGCACTAGTTTCACAAACAGCCAGCACAGATTCCTTTTAAACTGCCAGATTTTGAACTTATATAATGAGGCTCTCCATTGGTATTGTGTCTTTGCTGTCTACGTATACACAAGCCAATAACGCAAATCAGTACAATATGGAGAGCAAGCTGTTGCCCATGCAGAAGGCTCCCCCTCTCCACACAGCTGATGAATCCAAAGCAATGGCAAAGACTGACACAGTCTGGCACCAGCAGCATTGCAGGAATTGCCAGTCAGCATTGAACTCGAAGTAGGACTGCCTCAGGGACTCCAGCTCCAGATTTTCCATCAGGGTTCACTCCTGGTCTTCCCCATGAGGTGGGTATCACCGGAGGCAGCAGAGGTTTGAGTAATCCTGCTCCTAGATGAGCTGCCAACCATGGACGACAAGTCCCATTTGCTCAGAGTAACCGGCTTTAAGGCACCAGTAGCCCACGTTTACCCCTTCTCCTGTCACTAGAAATGATTCCACCGGGTTTTGTAGCTAAACCACACATGAAGGCCAGGAGCTGGACTTGGTTGTCAGAGGCTACTTGAGATGCTTGACATTGGAAACCTTTAATAGATAATTGAAGCTCATCTGCCCCTGGCTATGACAACCTTCAGGAACATACAAAACACCTAATGTCACCTGATCTAAGTCAGTGATAATAAATCTGATTCTGAAGGACTGTATGTTGCATTATACAGAATATACAATGATTGAAACAGGCCATTCAGCCAACCTGTGCTGTCCCTCCTGTTGAGCCCTTGCCCTCATCTGCCTAATTACTGTTCCCTTTGGAAAAATCGTCCACTTGAAAGTTATCGGTTGCAATACAGGGATAGGCTTCAAGCAGGTCAATGTGGAACTCCGTAAATAAGAACATAAGGTACAGGAGCAGAATTAGGCCATTCGGCTCATTGACTCCACCATCCCATCATGGCTGATTTATTATTCCTCTTAATACCATTCTCTTGCCTTCTCCCCATAACCTTTGACACACTTACTAATCAAGAACCTTTCAACCTCCAATATAAATATAGCCAATGACTTGGTCCCCAAAGCCATCTGTGGCAATGAGTTCCACAGCTTCATCATCCATTGGCTAAAGAAATTCCTTCTCATCTCTGTTCTAAATGGACATAGCTCTATTCTGAGCCTGTGCCCTCTGGTCATAGACTCCCCCACTAAAAGAAACATCCTCTCCTTAGCCACTCTATCTAAACATTTCAATATTTGATAGGTTTCATTTCAATGAAGATCTGCTTCATTTTTCTAAACTCCTGCAAGTACAGGCCCAGAGCCATCAAAAGCTCCTTGTACCTTAACCCTTTCACTTCTGGGATCATTCTTGTGAACCTCCTCTGGACCCTCTCCAATGCCAGCACATCTTTTCTTAGCAGCACACACAAAAGGCCGGAGCAACTCAGCTGGTTTCGACCCAAAATGTTGACTGTGCTCTTTTCCTAGATGCTGCCTGGCCTGCTGAGTTCCTCCAGCATTTTGTGTGTGTTGTTCAGATGTCCAGCATTTGCAGATTTTCTCGTTTGTGATTGGACATCTTTTTTTAGATAAGAGGCCCAAAACTGCTCACCATACTCCGAGTGTATTCACCAATGCTTTTTCAGCCAGTGGCCCAGAATATTCTTACAGAAACATATAAAACCATGAAAAGTATAGATAAGACAGAGGCAGGAAAGTTGTTTCCACTTGTAAGTGAGACTAGAACTAGGGAATATGGCTTCAAGATTCGGGGGAATAGATTTAAGACAGATGAGGAGAAACTGCTTTACCAGAGAGTAGTGAATCCATGGAATTCTCTGCCCACAGAAGCAGTGAGGCTACGTTTTAAAATATCTAAGACACAGTTAGTTAGATAGATTTTTGCATCACAGGGGAAGTAAGGGTTCTGGGGTGAAGGCACGTAGGTGGAGCTGAGTCCACGGTCAGATCAGCCATGATCAGATTGAATGGCCGAGCAGGCTGGACGGATCAGATGGCAGACTCCTGCGCCGGTTTCTTATGGAAATAAACTGCCCTCATAGAGGAGTGTGCCAGTTGTGTGTACAACCCCCTCCGTAAAGACTGTGAACTGACCTGTGGGTGAACAAGTCAGGGACGGTTTGCCTGGGGCCTGGATCTGCAGCCTTAGCCGTGCCTGGGGCCTTGCCTGAAGCCTGGACCTAGAGCCAGGGCTGCGCTTTGGGCCGCGCTTGGGGTCCGATACACCACACGGATTCTCCTTCCCTCGGTTCCTCATCGACCCCGGGTCCGGCCTGCGGACGGAGCCCGACTCCCCCACAGGCGCTGCTGTGAGCGCGTCCACTTTATCACCCAGGCGGTGTAGGCCGCAGGCTACGCCGCGACTCCAGTAGCGTCCCGGCACCGCTCCGCTCCCAGCCCCAGTTCCCGAGCTTCCGCCTCGCCCGCTCACACTCACCTCTTGCCGCTCCGGGTCCAGCGTCCCGAGTCCAGGCGCTCCCGGGCCTCTTGGTCCGGCTGTCAAACCCTCACGACCCTTACCGAACGCAGTACCGAACAGGGCCGCCGGAGAAACCCGAGCCTATCCGAGTCCATCCGACAGGGGTCGCCGAAGAGAGCCGAGCCCGTCCGAACAGGGCCGACTGCGAGAGCCGAGTCTATCCGAGCGGGGCTTCTTGGTCCGGTTGTCAAACCGTCACGACCCTTACCGAGCGCGGTACCGAACAGCGCCGCCGGAGAGAGCCGTGCCCAGCCGAGTCTATCCGTGCGGGGCCCCCAAAGTGAGCCGAGCCTATTGGAACAGGGCCGACGGAGAGAACCGAACCTGTCCGAACAGGGCCGACGAAGAGAGCCGAGCCTGTCCGAACAGGGCAGCCGGAGAGAACCGAACCCATCCGAACAGGGCCGACGGAGAGAGCCGAGCCTGTCCGAACAGGGCCGACGGAGGGAGCCGAGCGCTGCCGAGTGATAGACGACCTGTATTTGACCTGGATACGGATGAGAATGGCGATGGAAAGGTTGAGTGTCTCAAGTTCCTGGACGTCAACGTCCCAGAGAATCTATCCTGAGCCAAACAATCGACCCAATCACAAAATAATCTCTAATGCCATTTCAAAGTCTGCTGATACACCCCACCCACTTCTCTCTTGCTGCCGTCAGGAAGGAGGTACAAACCAGCAGGTTCAGGAACAGTTATTCCCCCTCAACCGTCAGGAACTTGAACCAGAGGGGCTAACTTCACTCAACTTCGCTTATCCCATCACTGCACCGTTCCCACAACCTGTGGAGCACACACAAAACGCTGCAGGAACTCAGCAGGCCAGGCAGCATCTTATGGAAAAGAGTACAATCGACATTTTGGGCCAAGACCTTTCGTCAGGACTGGAAAAAAAGACGAGGAGTCGGAGTAAGGTCACTGGACTCACTTTCAACGACTCTTCATCTCACATTCTCCGTATTTATTCCTTATTGATTTGTTATTATTATTTCTTTCCTTTGTATTTGTAATTTGTTGTCTCTTGTACACTGGTTGAATACTCAGTTGGTGCAGTCTTTCATTGATTCTATTATGATTATTAATCTGTTATGGATTTATTGAGTATGCCTGCAAGAAAATGAATCTCATGTGTGACAAAATTGTATTTTGATAATAAACTTAATTTGAACTTTGAAGACATGCCAGCGGCTCTGCTTCATAAGAAGTTTGAGGAGATCCGGTACGCCAGCAAAGACTTGAAAATTTCTACAGTTGTCATGTTGACAGCATTCTAACTGTTGTATCATCGTTTGGTTGGAAGTTCTAATCCATTGAGCCAAACTCAGCTGAAAAGCTCCTTCTGCCTACAGCGACCAGTTTTAAGGTGCCAGTAATCCGCCTTTGCCTCTTCAAAGTTCAAAGTAAATTTATTATCAGACTACATATATATCACCATATGTAACCCTGAGGTTCATCTTCATGTGGGCATACTCTATAAATCTAAATAATAATAATGATAACAGAATCGGTGAAAGACCACACAACTTGGGCATTCAACCCAGACAACAAACTTGTGCAAATACAAAAAGAAAGAAGTAATAATAAAAAATAAATAAGCAATAAAAATTGTGAGACATGAGATGAAGAGTTCTTGAAAGTGAGTCTATGGGTTTTGGGAGCATTTCAATGATTGGACAAGTGAAGTTATCCCCTTTGGTTCAAGAGCCTTCTCCTGTCAGTAGAAATATTTCCACTGGGCTTAGTAGCTAAGCCACATACAAAGGCTAGGAGTTGGACTTGGTTGTTAGAAGTATTTGAGACTCATGTTATTGGAGCATTTAGTAGGTAGTGGGAACTTTATGGCCACCAAAAAAGTTACAAGACTTCCAGATATGGTCTCTGGAAAACTGTCTCATGGGCGAAGTATCAATTCTGGACTAAAAATGAATCAGTAAAGGATACTCAATAGCTTTAGTAAGGCTTGAATGCTACCACTTCTTATAAAGTTAAATCAAGTGACATAGGAGACAGCAAGACTTTGCATCCAGAAGAGCTCAATGCCGACTGAGTTTGCTTTGTCCTTGAAAACGTCGAGAACTCTCACAGCCCCTGGTGATCCTTGATTTTGGACTTTGAGGTCGACATGAGAGCATCTGTCTGGAGGGTGAACCCATGGAAAGTACCTAGCCCAGATGAGATAGCTGGCCGAGTCCTAAAGACCCGTGCTGATCAACTGGCTAGAGTGTTCACTCAGATCTTCAACCTTTCGCTTCAGCAGTCCAAGGTACCCGCCACTTTAAGCAGGCTTAAGTTATACCGGTGCCTAAGAAGAACTTGGAAGCCTGCCTCATTGACTATCGTCCAGTGACACTTACATCCACAGTGAAGTGAGGTGACTCACAACTCAGATGTAGATGGTTATTATTTAATTGTCTAACGTGTAATTTTTTTTAGTTTTGTAAGGATGGTTTTGGAGACACAGAGAGGAGTTAGGGATCAAGTTAGGGTTTAAGTACAGAGATGTGTAGAACTAGAGGCCAGGCTGATCTAAGTCTCCACTCTGCGATCAAAGACCACCTTTTAAATCTACTCCTTGGCTTTTTGCCTCCAGTCCTGCCGAAGGGTTTCAGCCCAAAATATCGACTACTCTTTTCCTAGATGCTGCCTGGTCTGTTGAGTTCCTCCAGCATTTTGTGTGTATTGCTTGGATTTCCAGCACATGCAGATTTTCTCTTGTTTCTGACAACGTTGCAATATCCATGGTTGGATGTTGGATGGTGGCACTTGTGGGTGTGTGGTCGTTGATGGAAATGACACATTTCACTGCACACATGACAAATCAAACTAAGAGCTTATGCATACGAAGTTGCCAAGAGTAGTGGGAAACTGGAAGATCAGGAAAACTTTAAAAAGCAACAAAGAACCACTAAGTGAGCTAAAAAGAAAGGGAAGCCAGATAGTGAAAATAAACCAGCAGAAAATAGAAATACAGATAGTAAAAGTTTTTATAATTATATAAAGCAGAAATGGGTGGCTAAAGTGAATGTAGATCCCTTGGAAGACAAGAAGGGAGAAATAATATTGGGTATTGAGGAAATGGCCAAGGCTTTGAATGACTATTTTGTGTCAGTTTTCATGGTGCAGGACACATCTAACATGCCAAAGAGAGATATGGATGCAATGAGAGGTGAGGACTTGATACAATAGCTATCACTAAGGAGGTAGTGCTGAGCAAACTTGTGGGCCTGAAGATAGACGAGTCCCCTGGTCCTGATGGAATGCACCCCAGGGTACCGAAGGAAATGGCAGAAGTTATAGTAGAGGCTTTGGTGATGATTTAACAAAATTCTCTGGACTTTGGGCAGGTTCTGGCAGATTGGAAGACAGCGAATGTCATGCCACAGTTCAAAAAAGGATGTTGGCAAAAGGCAGAACGATATACTGGTTTTAAAGGCAGTGCAGAGGAGTTTAACCAGGTAGATTCCAGAGATGAGGGGGTTAGACCACGAGAAGAGACTGAGTTGCCTGGGACTGTACTCACTGGAATTCAGAAGAATGAGAGGAGATCTTAAAGAAACATATAAAATTATGAAAGGGATAGATAAGGTAGTGACAGGAAAGTTGTTTCCACTGGTAGGTGAGACTAGAACCAGGGGACATAACCTCAAGATTTGTGAGAGTAGATTTAGTACAGAGATGAGGAGGAACTGCTTTTCCCAGAGAGTAGTGGATCAGTGGAATTCTCTGCCCAATGAAGCAGTGGAGGCTACCTCAGTAAATATATTTAAAACAAGGTTGGATAGATCTTTGCATAGTAAGGAAATTAAGGGTTATGGGGAAAAGGCAGGTAGGTGGAGATGAGTCCATGATCAGATCAGCCATGATCTTATTGAATGGCAGAGCAGGCTCGACAGGCCAGATGGCCTACACCTGCTCCTGTTTGTTATGTTCTTAAATAAATGTGAATTTTGAATTTTGCTATTTTAGGGGAGGTATAGACTTTTAACATGAACAACAGGACTCCCACAAGTCCTGCTATAAACTATATACCTTCTTCTGACATTTGACCTGCCAAAGTGGAGCAGCTGATATTTGTCCAGGTTAAACTCTGTCTCTCATCTGGAGAAGCAAGATGTTGTGTCCCACATGAAGAGAAGGGACGTACTTACTCCCCGTTACACTGCTGGACTTTAATGGCAGCAGTGAAGGTCCTCCATCTCTCTCTCTCATTCCCGGAAACAATTTTGGTCTCGGTCTTAGCAGTATTCCGGACTTCTCTCATGACGTCAGTCGCTTCCTCTTGGTTTTCAGTACTGTCAGCAATGCAGGTCCCAGGTGGAGACTCAGGAATATCATCACACTCAGATGTAGAAGGATACTTCATTACAATTTCCAAAACATTTTTGTTTGACCAGTCAGTGTTGTTTACCCTGAGCTAAACCCACAAACCTGGAGGACCAGAGGCCCAGAGTAGTCCGGCGGACGGACCTCTACCTCACTGAGACCCAGCAGCAGCTCTCTGACAACTCTTTTTTTAATTAATTTTTTATGCATTTCTACAATAAAACTATAGAAAAAAACCCAACAACAAAATGGAGATTTATACAGTGTGAAACAAACAAATCCAATATACTATAATTAATAACATTAAAAAAATAGAATTATGTAAAATTAGTATCCACCCCGACCTCCCACTGAAAAAAAACCCAGGCCAACCATTTCTGCGTGTAAAAGGAAAAAAAAATTAATCAGAGCATTCAACCCCAGAGAACTGTAACTACATATATAGGCAAAAAGCAGGTATAATGCCGATTACCAAAAGTGCAATGTAATTCACAACAAAAAAACCATATAACATTACAAAAAAAAGCTGAAAGTAAGGGATTGTAGCATACAAAAAAAAAGATAAACTTAACTGAAAGAGGAGTTAAGAAAATATTCAAGAAAAGGTCCCCACACCTTATGAAACTTTATGTCCGAATTAAGAAGTGAATAATTAATCTTTTCATGGTCTAAACAGCCCATAATATCACTAAGCCATTGAGCGTGAGTGGGTGGGGCAGCATCTTTCCACCTAACAGGAACCAACTGTCTAGCCAAGAGAGAGGCAAAAGATAATGTTCGACGTTTAGTCGGACTCAAGTTCATGTCTACTTCACCCAAGGTGACAAAAAGAACAACCAGAGGGTTAGATTCTAAATGGCAATTAAGAATATGAGATAGGGTTGAAAAAACTTCTCTCCTGACTAGGACAGGCCCAATACATATGAATAAGGGAAGCCTCAGCCCCTTTACACTTATCACAGACAGGACTAATGTCAGGGTAAAACCGTGATAATTTTGTTTTAGACATATGAGCCCTGTATATAACCTTAAACTGCAAAAGGCAGTGGTGAGCACAAGGAGAGGCTGAGTTGACTGACTTAAGAATTGAATCCCAAACTGCATCAGATAAGGAGATATTTAGATCTTGTTCCCTGGCAGTTCTAATTTTATCAAAGGGGGCACGCCTCAAAATCACTAACTTATCCCGAATAGCAGATATTAAACAATTACCCAATGGATTGATACAAAGAAACAAGTCCAAAATATTTTTCTCAGACACCTCAGGAAAGTTTGATATCAAAGGGTTAAAGAAATGAGTATTAGGTAGATTAAACTTTACAGACAGTTGTTGAAAAGTTGCAAAATGATTATCAATGAAAAGATCTCCTCTTACTGACACCTCAACACCCCAACACCTCCTCTTACTTACCCCTGGAACAGGACCCCACCAAAAAACATCAAACCCCTGCACCACCACGGCCCTTATCAGCTCCGGAGACCTTCCATCCTCAGCCACTAAACTCATAATTCCCACACCCCGCACAGCTTGGTTTTACCTCCTCCCCAAGATCCACAAGCCTGACTGTCCCAGTAGACCGGTAGTTTCTGCCTGCTCCTGTCCCACCGAACTTGTATCTGTCTCCATTTTGTGACTCCATTTTGTCACCATAGTTCAGTCCCTCCCCACCTACATCCGGGATACATCCCATGCCCTCCACTTCTTCAATAACTTCCAGTTCCCCGGTCCCGAATGCTTCATTTTCACTGTGGATGTCCAATCCTTATACACCTCAATTCCCCATCAAGAAGGCCTCAAAGCCCTCTGTTACTTTCTGGACCATAGACCTCATCAGTTCCCCACCACCACTACCCTCCTCTGGTTGGTGGAACTGGTACTCACACTTAATAACTTCACTTTTGGCTCTTCCCATTTCCTTCAGACCAAGGGTGTAGCTATGGGAACTTGCATGGGCCCCAGCTACGCCTGCCTCTTCGTTGGTTATGTGGAACAGTCTGTGCCACAAACCTATTCTGGTACTGCTCCCCAACTTTTCCTTCGCTACATTGACGACTACATTGGTTCTACTTCCTGCACCCATGCTGAGCTGGTCAATTACTTTGCTTCTAACTTCCACCCAGCCCTCAAATTCACTTGGTCCATCTCGGACACTTCTTTCCCCTTTCTCAACATCTCGGCCTCCATCTCTGGAGACAGACTGTCCACTGACATCTTCTACAAGCCCACTGACTCTCATAACTACCTCGACTATACCTCTTCCCACCCTGCCACATGCAAAAATGCCATTCCCTATTCCCAGTTCCTCTGTTTCCGCCACATCTGCTCCCAGGATGAGGCTTTCCATTCCAGGACATCTCAAATGTTCTCTTTCTTTAAGGATTGTGGTTTCCTTTCTGCCGTCATCAATGATGCCCTCACCTGCATCTCCTCCATTTCCCACACTTCGGCCCTCACCCCATCCTCCTGTTACCACAACAGGGACAGAGTTCCCTTCTCCTCACCTAACACCCCACCAGCCTCCGGATCCAGCACATTATCCTCCTCAACTTCCGCCACCTTCAACAGGACCCCACCACTAAGCACATCTTTCCCTCTCCACCTCTCTCCGCCTTCCGCAGGGATCGGTCCCTCCGTGACTCCCTGGTCCACACGTCCATCCCCACAGATCTCCCACCCGGCACTTATCCCTGTAAGCGTAAGTGCTACACCTGTCCCTACACCTCCTCTCTTGCCACCCTTCAGGGCCCCAAACAGTCCTTCCAGGTGAGGCAACACTTCACTTGTGAGTCTGTTGAGGTCATCTATCGCATCCGGTGCTCCCGGTGCGGCCTCCTCTACATCGGTGAAACCCGACGCAGATTGGGGGATCGCTTCGTCGAGCACCTCCGCTCCGTACACCACAACAGACAGGATCTCCCAGTAGCCACTCACTTCAACTCTGCTTTCCATTCCCATTCAGATATGTCCATACATGGCCTCCTGTACTGCCATGATGAGGCTAAACTCAGGTTGGAGGAGCAACACCTCATATACCGTCTAGATAGTCTCCAGCCCCTTGGTATGAACATTGAATTCTCCAATTTCCGGTAATTCCCTTCCCCTCCCTTCCCCCATCCCAGTTTCACTCTGCCCCCTCCCCCAGCTGCCTATCACCTCCCTCATGGTTCTGCCTCCTTCTACTACCCATTGTGTTTTCCCCTATTCCTTCTTCACTTTTCCTGCCTATCACCTCCCTGCTTCCCCTCCCGCACCTCTTTATCTTTCCCCTTACTAAATTTTTCACCTGGAACCTACCAGCCTTCTCCTTCCCACCCTCCCCCCACCTTCTTTATAGGGCCTCTGCCCCCTCACTCTTCAGTCCTGACGAAGGGTCTCGGCCCGAAACGTTGACTGTTCATTTCCACGGATGCTGCCTGACCTGCTGAGTTCCTCCAGCGTGTTGTGAGTGTTACTGTTGTTCTGTGCCTGTAGTGAGGTCCTGGTGTTCTGTGTGTGTAGTGTGGTAATGGTGTCCTGTGTCTGTAATGTGGTAATGGTGTTCTGTGCCTGTAGTGAGGTCCTGGTGTTCTGTGCCTGTAGTGTGGTCCTGGTGTTCTGTGTCTGTAGTGTGGTACTGGTGTTCTGTGTCTGTAGTGTGGGTCCTGGTGTTCCGTGTCTGTAGTGTGGTCCTGGTGTTCTGTGTCTGTAGTGTGGGTACTGGTGTTGTGTGTCTGTAGTGTGGTAATGATGTTCTGTGTCTGTAGTGTGGGTACTGGTGTTGTGTGTCTGTAGTGTGGTAATGATGTTCTGTGTCTGTAGTGTGGGTACTGCTGCTTTCCGCTCTGGAGATGGACCCATAGGCAGAGTATTGGAGATGTTTCAGCACAGAATGATATTCTTCATGACAGACCAGGCAACAATGTAAATCTAGGCAGTGAGCTGGAAAGCTCGGAGCAACTGGTTGGGGCTGGTTGGTTTGATGAGTGAACAAGTGCAATGGGTGAAAGGTGGGGTTAAATAGGTTGCAGGTGATGAGTCAGGAATGAGTGGCAGGTGATTCCTGTTAGCTGGGTGGGCACTTGGGTGTGCCTGGATGTGCAGGCTGGTACTTGTCAGCAGGAGCAGGCCTGATGGTAAGGGTGGCTGATAGCTCAGGCACATATTATCTGCTCTGTATCTGTGTGAGTGGACCTGCTTGTCCTAGCATGTGAAGTCAGCTCTGGCATGCTAGGTCAATGAAATTCAACAGCCAAGAAGGCATAATTGAACACTCCGAGGAGAGGGAGGGATATGACAAGGCTCAAGAGAAGTTATGTTTGTCTACTGCAACCAAGGAAGCCCCCAGTTTGTGATGGACCAGGACTTCTGAGCTGATAGAGTGGAACTACCCCAGTTTCATTGCTCTCCTGTAAAGGCTTTTGTTATCATGGGATCCTATAAAGTACAATCACGTGTAGTCTGGGTACTGGCGTCCTGCATTTTCGGGGTGACTGATGGCTCGGGCAAGTTAATTTACTCTACATATAGACTGGGTGTTTGTCAGGCCTGCACATGTCAGCACCTCAGCGGATGCATTGGAATTGGTGCGCTAAGGCCGCGTCTAACAGCAAGTAATTGTCTTGGATGTTTCTCTTGTGATTGCAAGTCCCTGGTGGACATTGGTAATGTAAAATCCTGCAATTCTGTTTCCCTTGTTCATTGGCGAGACTGATGGTGGAAAAGCTGGGTGGCCTCGGTTGGAGCACAGACTAGGCCTCATGCCACAGGGTCAGGAGAGTAGACGCTGGAGGTGGTGTGGTGCAGCGTCCGTGCTGGGTTGGAGTCTGGCCCTCCTCCCAACAGTGCTGCCCTTTGTAGAAGACAAGCTGGTTTGCGTGCATCTGAATGTTCATCCGCAGACTGCTAAGATCTGCTTGTTCTTGCTGACAGCACCAATGCACCATCAATTTACAGGACGTCACTCAGGGACTTGGGCTACGTATATATTTTTTGTGTGACTGTATGCTAACTTGGTACAGTAACTTCTATGTGCTGTGTGTGCCTTGTGTATGACTGGTCGCTGTGTGCTTTACTCCTTGACCCTGGGGGAGCACTGTTTCATTTAGCTGTATGCATGGGTAGGAGTGAATAGCAAGTAAACTTGAACTTGAAACCCCCATTCTCTACCTAGCCAATAGATTTCACCTGCTGCTCGTTCCAGACACATCACCTGCAGCCTATTTAAACCCAGCTCGCAGCCACAGCCCTTGTTCACTCATCAAACCAGCCAGCCTTAACCAGTTGCTCCTAGCCTTCAGTTACCTGTTGCCTCTTGTTTTGTGGCCCTCATGGCTTGTTATTTTGCAGTTTATTACTGGAGTTGCCGTTCGTTGCTGAACCGTTTCCACTGCTGTGCTTTTGGGTGAAGCCTCCTGACAGTAGTGGTGATCAGTGCCCTCAGAGTGGCTGGTCGCTCAGACACATGTAGAAAGCTGCTCAGCTAGATGCCACTGCTGGCTCAGCCCAGTCAGGAGCTGACACTTTCCTGGCATGGAGAGCGGCAGCAACATCTCCCTGGCACCTCTTCTCATCAAGCAACTACTGCCTCTGAGCAGGGGGCTCACAAACAGAGCCACGGAGGATTATACTTTGCAAATATTTCTCCACCAAAGGCAATAATCTGACATTAATCCTCTTGTGCCAGACCTCCAGGTGCTTTATTTATTTATTGTTTAGCATTACAACGAGAACAGCTTCATCTGGGCAATGAGCCGCACCGTCCAGTAACCCCATCACAAGACAATTTACAATGACCAATTATCCGACTAACCGGTGGGTGGGAGGAAATCAGAGCTCTCAGAGGAAACCCACGCGGTCACAGAGGCAACGTACAAACTCAGAACTGAACCCTGTACTCCGACACCCCGACCTGTGACAGCATTATGCTAACCTCTATGCTACTGTGGTGCCCAAATCCATGGTCTCAAACCCAAAGTTCATAGTACAAATATGTCACAGTACACTACCCTGAGATTCAGGAGAACATTGGTATCAGCTGTGGTGGGGTCTGGTGCAGACTGGAGTTTCTTTCACTTCATTAATCATAGAACATTACAGCACAGTACAGGCTCTTTGGCCCCAGTGTTGTGCCGATCTGTTAAACTACTCCTATTCTAAGATTAATCTAACTCTTCCCTCTTAAATAGCCCTCCATTGTCAAGCTTTCAGCCATACGAACAGAATTAGGCCATTCGACCCATTGAGTCTGCTCCGCTATTCCATCATTATCCCCCTCAGCTCCTACTCTCCTGCCTTCTGCCTGCAACCTTTGGTGCCCTGGCTTATGAAGAACCTATTCACCCCTGCCTTAAATATACCCAATGTGAAGGTCAGAGACAGCTGCAGGAGGCTGGAGGCCTGGAAGCAGCCAGTCCTAGGTCTGCAGGAGTTTGTGTGTGTGTGTGTGTGTGTGTGTCTGTCTCTGTGTATGTGAGTGTGTGTGTGTATCTGTCTGTGTCTCTCTGTGTGAGTGTGTGTGTATCTCTGTATGAGTGAGTGTGTGTGTGTGTGTGTCTGACTGTATGAGTGAGTGTGTGTGTGTCTCTGTGTGAGTGTCTGCGTGCTTGTGTGTGTGCCTGTGTGTGTGTTTCTGTGTGAGTGTGTGTATGTGTGTCTGTGCCTGTGTGAGTGTGTCTGTGTCAGTGTGTGTGTGTGGTGGGTGGGAGAGGGGGAGGTGCTTGTTATGTTGTGTTCTGTGTTGTTCTGCTGTGCATTGTGGACGTGCTATGTTGGCGCTGGAACGTGTTCTGACACTTGCGGGCTGCCCACAGCACAAACCCCCACACAGACTGTGTTGGTCATTGACGCAAACAACACATTTCACTCTATATTTCGATCCACGTGCAGTAAGTAAACCTGAATCTGGTAGTTGTATCCAGGCGAAAGTTCAGGAGACCAAAGGGGTTCACTTGTCCGTGGTGGACGTTGACCAGCTGATCTACTGAATGCTTGCAGTGGTTCAGCGCAGAACAACATCTCCAACACTGCCTAAACTAAAGGTCTCAGTAGTGGTGATGTACCAAGGGAGAGGTGGGTGTGAAAGGATGGAAGAAAGATATGGAATTTCCCTCTCACAAGGACTCATTTCCTGGAGGGAAGCTGCAATATTTCTGTTCGTAAGCATCGTAACTGAGACTTGACTCAAGAATTCAACTGGATGTGAGAACTAGCAGGGGCCCACCAAAACAGTGGGGTCAGACCCAGCCTGGGACTAACCCCAGCATTCAGAACTGGTTCAGCTCTGATGGTGAGGTGGAACTCCTGTACTGCCATAGCACCTTCTGCACCCACTGGGCACCCTAGGGCATGAGAGTGCTGGGGAGGCAGAGGCTGAACTTGCAGTCTGGATCTGCCCCCAGTGGACTCGGGCGTGGGGGTGGCCATTCAGGGCGGAACCACAGAGACCAGGAGCTGAGCGTCCTTGTCCGGAGAACGATGGCGAAAAGAAACCGCAGGCACTGGAGAGGAGCTCTGCCTGACACAACCCTTCAACAACCGCAGACGGGTGCCACAGTAGTGCAGCAGTTAGTGTGATGCTATGACAGCTCAGGGTTCAGTACCAGTGTCCTCTGTAAAGAGATTGTGCGTCCACCCTGTGGAATGTGTAGGTGTCCTCCCACAGTCCGAAGGCGTATGCTCGGTGGGTGAGGTGTTTGTTGTGAACTGTCCCGTGTTTAGGCTAGGGTTAAGTGCTGGGTTGCTGGGCGGTGCAGCTCAGCGGGCCGGAAGAGGCTGTTCCGTGCTGTATCTCTAAATTAAAAAAAATTAAAGTGTCAGGAAAAGCCTGGGATTGCGGAAGAAACGGGGGAATGTCTGTTGCTTGAATTGGAGTGGTCAGTCCATGGATCGTCCGTCCCGAGACAAAACCTCACAGAATTCTGTACGATGCTCAACGCTAAACGAGTGAGGGTACCAAAGGCAGAGGGGAGGTAGGTGCCTGCAGCTATGTACAGCACCTCACTACTCAATGTTAGCACTAAGGGAGAGTCACCCCGGGAGGGGGGGTACTGAGGGAGAGTCACCTCGGGAGGGGGGGGTACTGAGGGAGGGTCACCCCAGGAGGGGGGGTACTGAGGGAGGGTCACACCATGTGGGGGGTACAGAGGGTCAGAGGGTCACCCCGGGAGGGGTGGTACTGAGGGAGGGTCACACTGGGGAGGGGGGGTACAGACAGAGGGTCACAGGGGAAGGGCTAGTACTGATGGAGGGGTGATACTGAGGGAGGACCAGACAGCGGGTTAGGGACACTGAGGGAGGTTCACAATCTCTCCACTATCTCACTATCCCCCTCCTCTATCTCACTCCCACTCCCCTCCCTCTATCCTCCTCTTCCCTATCCCCTCTCCCCCATCTTACCCTCCTGTCCCCATCTCTATCTTTCCCGTCACTCCCGTTCTCTTCTTTCCCTCTCACACCCCTCCTCCCATTCACTACCATTCTACCCTCCTCCCCCTCCCTATCTCCCCCTCCCCACCCTCTCTCCCTCCCCTTCTCCCCTCCCCTCTCTCCCTCCCCTCTCTCCCTCCCCTTCTCCCCTCCCCTCTCTCCCTCCCCCTCCCCCTTCTCTCCCTCCCCTCCCCCCTCCCTATCTCCCCTCCTGACCCTCCCTATCTCCCCCTCCTCTCCCCTCTCCTCTCTCCCTCCCCTCTCCTCTCTCCCTCCCCTCTCCTCTCTCCCTCCCCTCCCTCTCCCCCTCCCCTCCCCTCCCCTCTCCCTCCTCCTCCCCCCTCCCCTCCCCTCTCCCTCCTCCTCCCCCCTCCCCTCTCCCTCCTCCTCCCCCTCCCCTCTTCCTCCTCCTCCCTATCTCCCCTCCTGCCCCTCCCTCTCTCCCCTCCTGCCCCTCCCTCTCTCCCCCTCTCCCTTCCTCCCCCTCCCTATCTCCCCTCCTGCCCCTCCCTCTCTCCCACTCCCCTCCTTCCCCTCCCCTCCTTCCCCTCCCTCTCTCCCCTCCTTCCCCTCCCTCTCTCCCCTCCTTCCCCTCCCTCTCTCCCCTCCCCTCCCCTCCCCTCTCCCCTCCCATCCCCCTCCCCCTCCCCTCTCCCCTCCCATCCCCCTCCCCCTCCCCTCTCCCCTCCCCCTCCCCCTCCCCTCTCCCCTCCCCCTCCCCTCCCCCCTCCCCTCCCCTCCCCCCTCCCCTCCCCTCCCCTCCCCCCTCCCCTCCCCTCCCCTCCCCTCCCCTCCCCCTCTCCCCTCCCCCCTCCCCCTCTCCCCTCCCCCTCTCCTCCCCTCTCCTCCCCTCTCCCCTCCCCTCTCCCCTCCCCTCCCCTCTCCCCTCCCCTCTCCCCTCCCCTCTCCCCTCCCCTCCCCTCCCCTCTCCCCTCCCCCTCCCCCTCTCCCCTCCCTTCTCCCCTCCCCTCTCCCCTCCCCTCTCCCCTCCCCCCTCCCCTCCCCTCTCCCCTCCCCCCTCCCCTCCCCTCCCCTCTCCCCTCCCCCCTCCCCTCCCCTCCCCTCTCCCCTCCCCTCCCCTCTCCCCTCCCCTCCCCTCCCCTCTCCCCTCCCCCCTCCCCTCCCCTCCCCTCCCCTCTCCCCTCTCCCCTCTCCCCTCTCCCCTCTCCCCTCTCCCCTCCCCTCTCCCCTCTCCCCTCCCCTCTCCCTCCCCTCCCCTCTCCCTCCCCTCCCCTCCTCTCCCCTCTCCCCTCCCCTCCCCTCTCCCTCCCCTCCTCCCCCTCCCTATCTCCTCTCCTGCCCCTCCCTCTCTCCCCTTCCCCTCCCCTCCTCCCCCTCCCTATCTTCCCTCCTGCCCCTCCCCTCTCTCCCTCCTCCCCCTCCCTCCCTGTCCCGTGGGTGGTGCTACCCCAGATGCTACGTGCTGAGTGGAAGGTACCGGGAATCCGCGTGCTGATTGGTGCAGCTACTTGCCAGTCACTGACAGCTGGGGATAGGGCGGGACTATGAGGGAGAGAGAAAGTGAAACCGTGAGTAAATGAGTGAAAAGGGGAGATGGAGAGAGTGTGTGGGGGGGGGGAGAGGGGCAGAGAGAGAGAGTGGAAGAGGGAGAGATATAGAGAGTGAGTGAGAGGTGAGAGAGAAGGAAGGGGTAAGGAAGAGATGTGGGTAGAGAGAAGAGAGTGGGGGAGGGAAGGAGGGAGGAAAGAGAGGGGGAGGGAAGGAGGCAGGAAAGAGAGGGGGAGGGAAGGAGGGAGGAAAGAGAGGGGGAGGGAAGGAGGGAGGAAAGAGAGGGGGAGGGAAGGAGGGAGGGAATGAGGCAGGAAAGGGAGGGAGGAGAGGGGGAGGGAAGGAGGGAGGAAAGGGGGGAGGGAAGGAGGGAGGAAAGAGGGGGGAGGGAAGGAGGGAGGAAAGAGGGGGGAGGGAAGGAGGGAGGAAAGAGGGGGGAGGGAAGGAGGGAGGGAATGAGGCAGGAAAGGGAGGGAGGAGAGGGGGAGGGAAGGAGGGAAGGAGGGAGGAAAGGGGGGAGGGAAGGAGGGAGGAAAGAGGGGGGAGGGAAGGAGGGAGGAAAGAGGGGGGGAGAGAAGGAGGGAGGA
The DNA here is from genome assembly GCF_030028105.1 of Mobula birostris. Classification (NCBI taxonomy): domain Eukaryota; kingdom Metazoa; phylum Chordata; class Chondrichthyes; order Myliobatiformes; family Myliobatidae; genus Mobula; species Mobula birostris. The sequence continues at coordinate 115,471,274 of NC_092380.1, read as the reverse complement.
AAGAGGGGGGAGGGAAGGAGGGAGGAAAGAGGGGGAGGGAAGGAGGGAGGAAAGAGGGGGGAGGGACGGAGGGAGGAAAGAGGGGGAGGGAAGGAGGGAGGAAAGAGAGGGGGAGGGAAGGAGGGAGGAAAGAGGGGGAGGGAAGGAGGGAGGAAAGAGAGGGGGAGGGAAGGAGGGAGGAAAGAGGGGGAGGGAAGGAGGGAGGAAAGGGGAGGGGAGAGGGAGGGGTGAAGGAGAGTGAAATGGCTGGGGTGAGGTAGCACAGGAAGGGAAAGGGTGAGGGCAGAGAGGATAGGACAGAGAAGAGAGTGAGGGTGTGGTGGGGGAAGACAGGGCAGGAGGTGGGTAAAACCACCAAACGGGGAGAAGTCAGGAGAATGGGGTTGAGAAGGATAATAAATCGGTCGTGACTGAATGGTGGGGCAGACTTGATAGGCCAAATGGCCTAATTCTGCTCCTATGTCATGTGGTGCTATGGGTGGAGTGGCCAGGTAGGGTTGGACACGGGGTGTTGTGAATGGGAGAGGGAGATCAGGTGTGGGGAGAGCGGACAGTGGAGGAGTGAACAGAGGGGACGGGTGGGGAAATGGATGAACATGAAACCAGAGAGGCAGGGCAGTGTGCGAGGGGGAGGGTGTTATGGAGGATGATGTTATGAACATGGGGGTAGGTTGGCCACTGCCCCACACACACTGCGTTAACGTGAAGCCCACTGTGCGTGTGACAGCGGCGAACCGGCTCTCAGGACAGCAGCTGGAAGATGGGAGGGGAGTGAGGGAATGGGGTAGACTTGGGGAAGGAATGAGAGGGTGGGGATGCAGGGGCCATGTCAGACCCAGTTTACTGTGTAACGTTCAGTGGGCCTGAAGCAACACCTGAATGGAGGGGGAGGGGGAGGCAGAGGGAAGAGGAGAAGGAGGGGAGGGGTGTGTGTCCATGAGGCGGTTTATCCCCCTGGTGGGACCCCCCAGAGGGCACTGGCAGTGGAGGATGGGTGATCTGCTCCGTAGGGCGGTGCGAGAAAATTGAGCACTGGGCAGGGGCAATGTCTGAGGGAATGGAGATCTCAGACACAGCGGGGCAGCTGCCTCCCACCCCAGGCTCAGCGTCAGGGAGCAGCTCCATGTCGACTGGACCCTCTGGATCTCTAGAGTGAAATCAAGGAGTTGGTCGTGGGCTTCAGGAAGGGGAAATCGAGGGATCACACACCAGTCCTCATCGAGGGATCAGAAATGGAAAAGGTAAGCAGCTTGAAGTTCCTGGTTGTCAACATCTCTGAGGATCTGTCCTGGGTTCAACATATTGATGAGGTTACAAAGGTACAACAGCAGCTGTATTTCATTAGGAGATGTTTTATGTCACTAAAGACACTCTCAAAGTTTTACAGATGTACCATGGACAGCATTCTAACTAGCTACATTATCGTCTGGTATTGGGGGGGGGCGGGGGCTACTGCGCAGGATCAGAAAAAACTGCAGAAAGTTGTAAGCTCAGCCAGTTCCATCATGGCCACTAGCCTCCCTAGCATCCAGGACACCTTCAACAGGCGACGCCTCAGAAAGGCAGCATCTGTCATTAAGGACCCCCATCACCCAGGACATGCCCTCTTCTCATTGCTACCATCAGGGAGGAGGTACAGGAGCCTGAAGATACACATTCAATGTTTCAGGAACAGCTTCTTCCCCTTCACCTTCAGATTTGTGAATGGACGTTAAACCCTCACTGGGTTTTTCTCTCTTTTTGCACTGCATACTTAATTTTTTAAATATATGTTTCTTATTGTAATTTATAGTTTTTAGTATATATTGCAATGTACTGCTGCCACAAAACAACACATTTCATCATGTAGAGTGTGGAAATGATATTAAACCTGATTCTGACTCTGAGTGGAATCGCTCGATAGCTGAAGTTCAGCCAGAGGTCACAGCTTAAAACAACATCCGGAAACTTTCGCAGGAAGGACTGCAACAACACCCAGCTCTTGTTCATCACCATACCCCAGGGAATGTGTGTGTTTGTGTGTATGTGTGTCAATGACTGTGTGTCTGTATGAGAGTGTGTGCAAATGTGTCTGTGTGAGAGAGAGTGAGTGTGTGTCTGTGTTAGCATGTGCAAGTGTGTTTGTGTGTATGAGTGTGTGCCTGTGTCTTTAAGAGGGTGTGCAAATGTGTTTTATGTATGAGACAGTGTATTTGTGAGAAAATGAATGTGTGTGTTAGTGTGAGAGAGAGTATGTGCAAATGTGTTTGAATATGTGTCTGAGTATGAATGTGTATGCCTGTGAGAGCGTATGCAAGTATGTTAGTGTGAGAGAGAGTGAGCATGGGTGGAAGTGTGTGTACGTGTGTTTCGGTGTGTATGGTGTACAAGTCTGAGAGTGTGCGTGTGTGAGTGTGTGTGTGTATGTGTGTTTCAGTGTGTATGGTGTGCAGGTCTGAGAGTGTATGTGTGAGTGTGAATGTGTGAGTGTGAGAGTGAGTGAGTGCGTGAGTGTGTGCATGTGTGTGAGTGTATGTGCGAGTGTATGTGTGTGCGAGTGTGAGTGTGTGTGTGAGTGAGTGTGCATGAGTGTGTGAGTGAGTGAGTGTGTGTGCGTGAGTGTGTGTGTGTGTGTGTGTGTGTGTGTGTGTGTGTGTGGGCACATGCAGATTAGAGAAGTGGCTGACCAGTGAAAGGCACAGACAGGTGGTGCATGAAGCTGATGCAATTCAGTTTGGAAGAAGGCAATGGAAAATGGTGCAGGAAGAGAGAGATTGTGAAATACAGGTGCACTCCCATGGCTTTGCTGATATCAGAGTGGTGGGTGTACTGAGGAAGCCCCTGCCACTCAGCATTATGTTGATGATCCAGGGGCTTCGGACATCATATTGAAGTCAGCAGTAATGACCAATCGATGCCATCAGACTGACAAAGACCCCAAAGAGGATGTTTGTTATAGAGGGCGAGTCCAGGACCAGACGGGATGCTTAGTGATGATACTCATGCCTTTAGAACAGAGATGAGGAGGAATTTCTTTAGCCTGAAAATGGTGAATCTGTGGAATTCATTGCTGCAGGCGGCTGTGCAGGCCAAGTCATTGAGTATATTTAAAGTGGAGGGTGATGGGTTCTGGGTTAGTCAGGGGGTCAAAGGTTACGGGGAGAAGGCAAGAGGATGGGGTTGGGAGGGAAAATAAATCAGCCATGGTGGAACGGTGGAGCAGACTAGATCGGCTGAATGGCTAAACTTTGCTCCTAGCCTTACGGTCTTTTGGACGCACTGAACCAAGGAGTAAGAAGGAGTGCTGGGTTAGGGGAATATGGGTGATCGAATTAACAACAGGAAGGGGGGTGAGCGGGGGTTCGGCACAGGAATTGGAGCAAAAGGAGAGCAATGTTATCGCACAGTAAGCTGTTGTGGTCAGCTGTGAAAAGGAAGGAACGGGGCTTTAAACTGGGTAATGAATACTTGTCATTTACAGGGCTGTGAGGAAAGAAGAGCAGCAGGGTTATCACAACGCTTTACAACGCCGGTGATCAGGGTCTGGTTCTCTCCATAGTCTGTAAGGAGTTTATACATACTCCCGGTGAATGGGTGGGTTTCCCCTGGGTGCTCCAGGTTCCTCCCACCAGTTAGTAGGTTAATTGGTCACGTGGGTCTAATTGTGCGGTGTGGGCTCATTGGGACGGAAGGGAATGTTACCCTGCTGAATCTCTAAATAAAAATAAGGTGAAGAGGGAGGTGGGACTGATTGTAGTCAAATCACAATGGAGCCACATTGTTCTGTTAGAGTGTCGAGCAGTCTGACTCAGAAACACTTGCTGGCTCAGTCAGGTCATTACCTCGATGATCAGTGTAACACAAGAAAACCAGATGCTGTAGGTTCCATTCTCACACCAGAGCTTTGCTGGAATTTCCTGGTTATGTTCACTGAGAGCTCGAGTTCATTTGAGTTTTAGAGATCATTCTGTGCTCGCTATTGAGGTGACAGCAGCAGAGAGTGTTACCTGCACTACCTCAGCCACTGGCAATCTTCTCACCTTTAGCTCAGGCTCTCTGGGATAATTTAGTCTTATCAATAACCCTGACTGCCTCTTGGTATTTTTTTAATTCTTCTGTTGGGATCTGGACATGATTAGGACAAGTTATTGTGATGATCAGTTATAGTAAAGTTCCATTGAGCGTAGGGCTTTACCTAGGGGAGGTGTCTGTAAGGAGCTTGCACACGCCGTTTTTGACCGTGTCGGTTTCTCTGGGTGCTCTGTGGACAGTCCAAAGACGTACTGGTTAGGGTCAGTAAGTTCTGGACACGCTATTTTGGCACTGGAAGTGTGGCGACACGTGCTAGATGCCCCAGCGCATCCTTAACACAAACTATGCATTTCGCTGTATTTTTCAATGCACGTGGAATGGCGGCAGAACAAGACTGGCTGGAGTATCTGGAAGCAGTTCGGACGGCACAGGAAATATACATCCCAAAGTTGAAGAAGTATTCTAAAGGCAAGATGACACAACCGTGGCTGGCAGGGAAGTAAAAGTCAATGTAAAAGCAAAAGAGAAGGCACGTAATAGAGCAAAAATGAGTGCAAAGTTAGAGGATTCGTGGACTTTTAAAAACCACAGAAGGCAGCTGAAAAGCCATAAAGAGAGAAAAGAGGGATGTTGGCGTTGAATGGTGAGCTGTAGTTGATAAAGAACAGTGAGGAGTAATTGATGTACTCACTGGAGTTTAGAAGAACGGAGGGGAGATCTCAGTGAAAACTGCTGAATATTGAAAGGGCTGGACAGAGTGGATGTGGAATGGATGTTTCCTCTTGTAGGTGATTCTCAGACCAGTGGGCACAGCTAGTTTTGTTTGCACTACCTTACTTTCCCTTTTCTATTTTCTATTTATGATTTATAATTTAAATTTTTACTATTTACTATCGATTTGTAATCCAGGGAGCGCGAAGCGCAGAATCAATATCGCTGTGATGATTGTACGCTCTAGTATCAATTGTTTGGCGACATTAAAGTAGAGTAAAGCCTCGGAATAGAGGGATGTCCATTTTGAACAGAGATGAGGAGGGATCACCCCCAGAGTGTGGTGACTCTGTTGAATTCATTGCCACAGGCGGCTATGGAGGCCAAGTTATTGGGTAAATTTAAAACAGAGATTGATAGGTTCTCAATTAGTCAGGGTGTCAAAAGTTAGGGGGAAAAGGCAGGAGGATGGGATTGAGAGGGATAATAAATCAGCCTCGATGGGATAGTGGAGCAGAGTAGAGGGCTGAATGGCCTTATTCTGCTCCTATGTCTTATCGTCTTCAACCTCATATATATTGAACCTCTACCCTGTAGTACTGAAGGGAAGAGTTCACTATGCCCTCCATCGTGCTGTATGCCTCTATCAGGGGTAGACCTCACAGAGTCATGCGTACACCTGACTTTGTCTACCATGTTGACGTATCAGTTAGTGTCTATGAGCAGTTCGTATGTTCTCCCTGTAACCACGTAGGTCTCTTCCCACAGTCCAAAGATGTGGCAGTTGGTAGGTTAGTTGGTCATTGTAAATTGTCCTGTGATTAGGTGAGGGTTAAACAGTGGGTGTGTGGACAATACGGCTCAGTGGGCTGGAAGAGCCCGTTCCCACTGCATCTCTAAATCAGTATCGTACACAACATCCCTCTGTTCCTCTACGCTTCCGACCATTCATTTTATATAATAATAACTTTATTTATAGAACACTTTTCATACAGATGATCTAGTTCAAAGTGCTTTACGATGGGATAAAAGTCCAAACATGAAAATAAAATAAAAAATAAAAATAAAAGACAAAAAGATGTTGGTTAAATAAATGGTTTCTGAGCTGGTGTTTAAAAGTGTCAACTGTTTCTGCATCCGTTATAGATTTAGGCATTGAGTTCAAAAAAGCTGACTTGCCAATTATCATTTAAAGGAAATCATTTAAATTTAAGAGACGTGCAGAAGAAGACCTGAGAGCTGGAGCAGGATTACAAAACAAAAACGATTCTGGGATGTACTCCTGTCCTAGACCATCGAAAGCTTTAAAAACAAGTAAGTGAACTTTAAAATCAATTCTGAAAGAAGCCAATACAGAGTAGAGAGGACTGGAGTTAGAAGTCTAGTGCAGCGTGTGAATGAGTTGAAGTTCCTCAATAGAGTCCTTTAGAAGGACAGTAAACAGTTCATTGCAGAAATCTAGACTATTCCATATAGAGGAGTGAATTAGTTTTTCAGCCTCATTATGTGACAGAAACAGACACAACTTTGCAAGATTTCTTAAGTGTAGAAATGCTACCCTGGTCACTTTCTTTCTGTGGGAATTAAAACTCTCATCTGAGTCAAGGGTAACATCCAGGCTAGTTACTTCTGATTTTTCAAGGGGAGCCAAGGGTTCCAAGTTATCAAGCACTTTATTTCTTTTGGTTTTGGGATCATCCAGAAGTATTTCAGTTTTATTTTCATTTGGCTTTGGAAATTATTGCTAATCCATTTGCTTATTGCAGCTATATCAGAAGCCAGAGAAGTTAGAGTGTTATTATCATCAGGCTCAACTGCCATTTACAATTGTGTGTCATCTACATAACCGTGGAAGTCAAGTTTATGCTCTCTAATGATGTCTCTGAAGAGGAACAGGTATAAGGAGAAGAGTAGGGGACTAAGACAGCTTCCCTGAGCAATGCCAAAAGGCACATTGTATCTCTTAGAAAACTGGTCTCCAAAACAGACAAAAATATTAATGGAACTATCAACAAAAATGATTAGGGGCAGAACCAGAGAGGCCAACCCAGTTCTCAAGGTGATCTAGGAAAATGTTGTAGTCAATTGTGTTGAAGGCAGCTCTTAGATCTGGAAGAGTTAGAACCGAGACTCAGTTGGTATCAGTGATGGTACCCATTGACGCACAAGAATGCTGAGAATATTGAAGTTGCCCCAAAGCCAAAGGATGTTGTGATCCTTTTTTGTCAATTACTATAACAGGTTCCTGCTAAGCCTGGTCACTTTGCTCCATCCCTTCAGCTGATTACAGCAGATCGGGAAGAAATGGTAATGGACGAAGCAGTGTGAGGTGGCTTTCCAAAAGGCAAAGGAAGTGGTGACGTCAGACACTGTACTCCAGTGAAGCTTGTCTGTGTTGCCTCTCCTTATGGTGTAGATGTAGTCATGTCGCGTGTTATGTGTGATGGAAGTGAATGCCTGATAGCCTTTGCATCACGTTCCCTTACTGCTGCCTAGAAAAATAACGCACAAGTTAACAGAGAGGCTTTGAGTCTGGGTTGGGGTGGAGAACATTTTGACCAGTACTTGTATGGGGGGAGAGTTTACCCTCATTACTGATCATCAACCACTAGTGTCCATTTTCAATCCACAGAAGGGTGTTCCACTAATATCAGCAGCACAGAGAGAAGAGATGGGCTCTGTTTCTTGGAGGACACAAATGCAAGATTGAATTCAAGAGGATGACTAACCATGGAAATGCTGATGGGTTAGACCATAAGACATAGGAACAGAATTAGGCCATCTGGCCCGTTGAGTCTGCTCCGCCACTTAGTCATGTCTGATCCTTTTTTTCTCCTCCAGTTCCCGACCTGTGGTGGTGGCCAGTGCCGTCATGTTTGCTGTTGTGTGCTGGGGCAGCAGGCTGAGGGTAGCAGACACCAACAGAATCAACAAACTCATTCATAAGGCCAGTGAAGTTGTGGGAATGGAACTGGACTCTCTCACGGTGGTATCTGAAAAGAGGATGCTGTCTAAGTTGCATGCCATCTTGGTCAATGTCTCCCATCCACTACATAATGTACTGGGTGGGCACAGGAGTACATTCAGCCAGAGACTCATTCCGCCGAGATGCAACACAGAGCGTCATAGGAAGTCATTCCTGCCTGTGGCCATCAAACTTTACAACTCCTCCCTTGGAGGGTCAGACACCCTGAGCCAATAGGCTGGTCCTGGACTTATTTCCTGGCATAATTTACATATTACTATTTAACTATCTATGGTTTTATTACTATTTGTTATTTTTGGAGCAACTGTAACGAAAATCCAATTTCTCCCGGGATCAATAAAGTATGACTATGACTATGACAATGACCTTCTCCCCATAACCTTTGATGCCGTGTCCAATCAAGAACCTATCAATCTCTGCCTTAAATACACCCAACGACCTGGCCTCCACAGCTGTATGTGGCAAAAATCTCCACAAATTCACCACCTTTGACGAAAGAAATTTCTCCGCATCTCTGTTTTGAAAGGGCACCCCTCTATCCTGAAGCTGTGCCCTCTTGTCCTAGACTCCCCCACCATGGGAAACATCCTTTCCACATCTACTCTGTCTCGGCCTTTCAACATTTGAAAGGTTTCAATGAGATTCCCCCCTCATCCTGAATTCCTGCAAGTACAGACCCAGAGCCATCAAACGTTCATCGTATGATAACCCTTTCATTGCTGGAATCATCTTTATGAACTTCCTCTGAACCCTCTCCATTGCCAGCACATCTTTTCTAAGATGAGGGGCCCAAAACTGTTCACAATACTGAAGGTGAGGCCTCACCAGTGCCTTATAAAGCCTCAGCATCACATCCCTGCTCTTGTATTCTAGACCTCTTGAAATGAATGCTAACATGGCATTTGCCTTCCTCACCAGCGACTTGACCTGCGAGTTAACCTTTAGAGTGTTCTGCACAAGTACTTCCAAGTCCCTTTGCATCTCAGATTTCTGGATTTTCTCCCCGTTTAGAAAATTGTCCACACTACTATTTCTACTACCAAAGTGCATGACCATGCATTTTCCAACATTCTATTTCATTTGCCACTTTCTTGCCCATTCTCCTAATCTAAGTCCTTCTGCATCCTACTTGTTTCCGCAACGCTACCTGCCCCTCCACCAATCTTCGAATCATCTGCAAACTTGGCAACAAAGCCATCTATTCCATCATCTAAATCGTTTATATACAACATAAAAACAAGCGGTCCCAACACCGATCCCTGCGGAACACCACTAGTCACTGGCAGCCAAGCAGAAAAGGATCCTTTTATTCCCACTCACTGCCTCCTAACAATCAGCCAATGCTCTAACCATGTTAGTAACTTTCCTGTAATAACATGGACTCTTAATTTGGTAAGCAGCCTCATGTGTGAAACCTTGTCAACGGCCTTCTGAAAGTCCAAATATACAACATCCACTGCAGCCCCTTTATCTATCCTACTTGTAATCTCCTCAAAGAATTCCAACAGGTTCATCAGGCAGGATTTTTCCTGAAGGAAACCCTGCTGACCTTGTACTATCTTGTCCTGTGTCACCAAGTACTCCGTAAACTCATCCTTAGCAATTGACTCATCACCTCATCCTTGACAATTGACTCCAACATCTCCTGAACCACTGTGGTCAGGCTAACTGGTCTATAATTTCCTTTCTGTTGCCTCCCTCCTTTCTTAAAGAGTGGAGTGACATTTGCAATTTTCCAGTCCTTTGGCACCATGCCAGAGTCCAATGATTTTGAAAGATCATTTCTAATGTCTCTGTATCTCTACCACAACCTCATTCAGAACCCTAGGGTGCAGTTCATCTGGTCCAGGTGACTTATGTACCTTTAGATCTTTCAGCTTTCTGTGCACCTTCTCTCTTGTAACAGTAACTGCACCCACTTCTCTTCCTTCACCCACTACAACATCTGGCACACTGCTAGTGTCTTCCACAGTGAAGACTAACGCAAAATACTCATTTAGTTCCTCAGCCATCTCCTTGTCTCCTGTTATTATGTCCCACCTCATTTTCTAGCAGTCCTATATCCACTCTCATTTCTCTTTTATTTTTTACGTACTTGATTAAACTTTTACTATCCACTTTGATATTGTTTGCTAGTTTGCCTTCATATTTCTTTTCCCTTCTAATGATTTTTTTAGTTGCTCTCAGAAGGTTTTTAAAAACTTCCCAATCCTCTATCTTCCCACCAATTTTTGCTTTGTTGTATGCCCGTTCTTTTGCTTTTACAATAGCTTTGACTTCCCTTGCCAGCCATGGTTGTACTATTTTACCATTTGATTATTTCTTCATTTTTGGAATACACATGGCCTGCACCTTCCTCATTTTTCCTGGAAACTCAGGCCATTGCTGCTCTGCTGACATCCCTGCCAGCAGCTCCTTCCAGTTTACTTTGGCCACCTCCTCTCTCATATAACTGTAAATTCCCTTACTCCACTGAAATACTGTGACATCAGACTTTACTTTCTCCCTATCAAATTTCAAGTTGAACTCAAATCATATTGTGATCACTGGCTCCTAAGGGTTCTTTTTAATTAAGCTCCCTAATCGCCTCTGGTTCATTGCATAACAACCAATCCAGTATAGCTGGTCCCCTAACAACAGGAATTCTGCAAATGCTGGAAATTCAAGCAACACACATCAAAGTTGCTGGTGAACGCAGCAGGCTAGGCAGCATCTCTAGGAAGAGGTCCAGTCGACGTTTCAGGTCGAGACCCTTCGTCAGGACTTCATCAACTGTACCTCTTCCTAGAGATGCTGCCTGGCCTGCTGCGTTCACCAGCAACTTTGATGTGTGTAGCTAATCCCCTAGTAGGCTCAACAACAAACTGCTCTAAAAAGCCATCTCTTAGGCATTCAACCAACTCACTCTTTTGAGATCCATTACCAACCTGATTTTCCCAATCGACCTACATGTTAAAATCTCCCATGACTACCATAACATTGCCCAAATGGATTGTCCCATTTACCCTTGGGAAAGGAAATACATGAAAAATTTACAAAAGAGGACACTCTTCTTGATGTATTCTCCCTAATGCAAATCAGAAGGCTTCCTATCCAAAGGGAAACCAGAAAAAAAACATCATTGTCTCAGGTCTGCATGGCCACCCAGAGTAGCTGGAATGTGCAGCAGAAATTGCACATCCCCCATTTTTACCAGCACTGAGATGAACTTGCCCTTGACGGGGTTTGCCTCATGTGGGGATTGAGAGTTGTTGTACCATCCAGGCTGGGAGCTCAAGTGTTTGAAGAGCTAGGCATGGCCAAAATGAAAGTGTTGGCTGGAAGGTTTATCTGATGGCCTGTAGATCGAGCAGCTTGCTGGGCTCTGTTCAGGATGCCAACACACCCAGAAGGTGCCGAGAGCAGCGGCTCTCCATCCCTGGAAATGGCCCTCATTGCCCTTGCAGAGGATTCTTGTGGATTTTGCCAGACCATTCATAGGCACAAATTTCTTGATAGTAATGAATGCAGCTACAAAGTGGCCAGAAGTGACCCCAATATCCTTCACTGCACCCTTACGTAAAATGCTGATTAATGCTGATGTGTTGAGAATCTTTTTTGCAAGGTCTAGTGTTCCAGAACACTGAGTCAGTGACAATGGACCACAGTTTATTGTGGAACAGTTTTGGTTATTCCTGAAAATGAACAGAATAAGACATAGTACATCTACACTGCACCACTCAGCTACAAATAGCTTGACAGAAAAGTTTGTCTAGAGTCTAAAGATCACTGACACTGAACCAGAAGCTTCTCATACATCAATGTAGCACAATCAACAACTGACCAGCCATGCTGTTCCTGAGTCGTCCCTTGCACTCACGTTTGGATCTCCTCAGTCCCAGTCTCAGAAGGAGTATGCAGGACCAACAGCTGAGACAAATTGAAGGCTCTTAGGGCGAGGTGGTTCAATGTTTCATGCCTGGACAAGCATTCCCTGTGAAGGACAACAGAACTGATCAAAAGTGTGAGTGGGTACTTGGAAAGATGAAGGACAGAGCCAGACCACTCTACACCGTGGAGATTGTGTCTGATGACACATTGATCAGTTGAGGAGAGCAAAGTCAATTGTTAGAGAAGCAGGTTGCCTACCGCTATCAGAAACACTTTCTGCAGTCTCAGAGTCGACTCCTACAACCACCACCCTGAACCTGACATTGTTTCACAGCCACTAATCTCACCTGCCAAGCAGAGTGACCTCCCCTTCTCAGGAAAGATGTTATCCCTCAAGAGTAAGAAATCCTCCACAGCAATGAATGGGACAATTTAAAATTTACTATGCTGTGGACTTCTTTTGTCACAATTTAGAAGAGTGTGTATAACAGAAATAAAAATGTAGTGAGGTAATGTTCATAGGTTCAATGTCCTTTTAGAAATTGGATGGCAGAGGGGAAGAAGCTGTTCCTGAATCACTGAGTGTGTGCCTTCAGAGTTCTGAACTTCCTTCCCGACAGTGATTGTGTGAAAAGGGCATCTCCTTAAAGATGGAGACTACTTTCCCTAGACACCGCTCCATGAAGATGTCTTGAATAATTTGGAGGCTGGTACCCATGATCGAGCAGACTAATGTTACAAGTTTTTGCAGCTTATTTTAATCATCTGCGGTAGCCCCCACCGCCATACCAGACAATGATGCAGCCAGTCAAAATGCTTTCCATGGTACGTTTGCAGAAGTCTTTGAGTGTTTTGATTGACAAACCAAATCTCCTCAAACTCCTAATGAAATATAGCTGCTGTCTTGCCTTCTTTCTAGCTGCATCGATATGTTGTGTCCAGGTTAGATCCTCAGAGCTTGACACCCAGGAACTTGAAACTACTCGCTCTCTCCACTTCTGATCCCTCTATGAGGATTGGTATGTGCTCCTTCATCTTACCCTTCCTGAAGTCCACAATCAGCTCTTTCATCGTACTGACGTTGAGTGCCAGGTTGTTGCTGTGGCACCATTCCACTATTTGGCATATCTCGCTCCTGTACGCCCTCTCGTCACCACCTGAGATTCTACCAACAGTGATTGTATCATCAGCAAATTTATAGATGGTATTTGAGCTATGCCTAGCCACACAGTCATGGGTGTAGAGAGAGTAGAGCAGTGTGCTAAGCACACACCCCTGAGGTGCACCAGTGTTGACTGTTGGTGAGCTAGAGATGCAATTTCCAATCTGCACAGATTGTGGTCTTCTGGTTAGGAAATTGAGAATCCAGTCGCAGAGGGAGGTACAGAGGCCTGGGTTCTTTTCAATCAGAACTATAGGAATGGTGGTGTTAAATGCTATTGTCAATATACAGAGTCCTGACATTGTTCAGGTGATCTGAGGCTGTGTGGAGAGCTGTAGAGATCATGTCTGTTGCAGATATATTGTGGTGATAGGCAAATTACAGTGGGTCCAGGTGCTTTCTGAGACAGGTGTTGATTCTGGCCATGACCAACATCTCAAAGCATTTCATCATCGTAAATTAGATTAGATTAGATTATGAGGACACTCAGTCCTCATTTATTGTCATTTAGAAATGCATGCATTAAGAAATAATACAATGTTCCTCCAGTATGATATCACAAAAACACAGGACAGACCAAGGCTAAAACTGACAAAAACCACATAATTATAAAATATAGTTACAATAGTGCAAAGCAGTACGTAATTTGATAAAGAGCAGACCATGGGCACGGTGAAAAAAAAGTCTGAAGTCCCGATAGCCCCATCATCTCACGCAGACGGTAGAAGGGAGAAACTCTCCCTGCCGTGAACCTCCAAGCGCCGCAAACTTGCCGATGCAGCACCCTGGAAGCACCTGACCGCAGTGGACTCTGAGTCCGTCCGAAAACTTCAAGCCTCCGACCAGCCCTCTGACACCAAACACCATCTCTGCTTTGACCCTGGCCCTGGCCACCAAGCAACAAGCAAAGCCGAGGACTCGGGTCCTTCCCCTCCGGAGATTCTGGATCACACAATAGCAGCAGCAGCGAAGCAGGCATTTCAGAAGGTTCACCAGATGTTCCTCCGAGCTCTCATGTCTGCCTCCATCAAATCAGGATTGTGCACGGCACCCTACTTGACAGATAACAGAAATTCATCATCGGAGTGGCTGCTGCGAGCTGCGTCACGCCGCCATCTTCTCCTTTGTGAGCATCATTGGACAATAGTCCAATAGTCGTTGAGGCAGCTCACGCTGCTCTTCTTGAGAAATGTGTGTGTATTCTTTGTTGTTTACATAATGCACTGCAGGGTATATGTAAAAGTATGTAAATGGCATACATCATTACACCATCACATCCTCACGAAAGTAAAAACAAAGTACACGTGTTTATCTCCTGGTTCCTTGTTTTGCTTTCAATTAGTTTTAATGTTTTGGAGTTACAAACCATAACAGTGCACAGCATGGGGCTGGCTGCTCAAGAGATGCAGCAAAAAACAACGGGGTTATGTTAATTGGCCTGCAGCAAGCCAGGCAACTACAGCTCAAGTATTTTGCACTATCAGAAGAAATTGAAGGAAGTTTGCAGACCAAACTGAAATTATCACCTAGCATATCAAATAGCTGGTCTATCAATAGTTGGGAGATTTATAGAGTTGGCCCTCACAACACTAACCTTGGGCATCTGGCTGTCCATCCTCAGGTGCTTTTAGACCATCTGTGTGAATTACTTTGTCCAACAAAAGGCATTTGAATCTTCAGATGTGTCTTATAATGTGCTTTCACTGTAAATATTTCACTTCAAAGGAAGGCACATATTGCAGAAAAAGATTTTATTGTAACTATTGAGATTGTATTGAGTCACCTTGATCTGAAGGGTATAAAAATGTGATGTACTTTCAGTTTGAGGCACTCTACCGAGAGGGTCTTCAAGAGAATGCCCATTTGCATGATGAATAAAGACTTCCATATCCACCAACTCCTCTGGTGTCTCCAGTGACTTAGTCACATCCACAATACTGGCATCCTGGAGACAGTTAGACTCATCCCATGAGCTAGAGGAATTTGGCAAAGGGGTGGGGTGGGGCAGGGCGGGGAGTTAGCAGAAAGTCCCGTCATGGAATTCATTCTGGTCAGAGGTCGGCACTAGTAGCCAGGTCAGTGGCCCCATGTTTGGCTCTGAGTGTAAAGGGGGAAGGGTGAAAACTGGCAGAGCGATGATAACAGGGGGCTCGAGAGCAGGGGGAGCAATCGATGCTGTTATGCTGTTGCTGAGACTCCAGGTGGTTGAGGGTGGGGGTGGAGTAAGGAGCTGGGAGGTGATAGGTGGGAAAGATGAAAGGGCTGGAGATGAAGGAATCTGATAGGAGAGGAGAGTGGACCATGGGGGAAAGGGAAGGAGTCGGGGCACCTGGGGGGGGGGGAGGTGATAGGCAGGTGAGAAGAGGTGAGAGGCCAGAGTGGGGAATAGAAGAAGGGGAAAGGAGGACTGAAAAGTTTCTATCCTAAAGAACATTGCGAGCAACCTCTTGTCCCGGGGTTAGGTAGGTTTAAACACCACCTGCCCCATTGGAGGTCAGTGTCTCTGGGACATGTGGGTGTACCTGACCTGCACAAACCAACTCAAACTGACTGAGCAGGTCGAGAGCGCAAGGCGGGGTACGAACGATGAGGAAGGTAAGAACAGACCCGCATTTTTCTACTGCAGGGTCTGACCATGAGACATGGGAGCAGAATCAGGGTTTTTGTCCCATCGAGTCTACTCCACCATTCCTGACAACTGTGAGATCAACCATAACTCACTGGGAAAGTTGAAGGCCCAATTTCTGCAAGTCTGCAGAAGCAGAGACGGCCTGACATGAGGTTGGAGGACAGTACGTGTGTGTGGGCGGGTGGGAGGAATGGGGCTTGCTGTGTTCTGTCGAGCGGTGTGGACGTACTTTGCTGGCACCGGAATGAGTGGTGACACTTTGGGTTGTCCCCAGCACATCCTTGGGTGTGTTGGTTGTTAATGCAAACTATGCAGTTCTCTGTATGTTTTCATGTACACGTGATAAATACGTCTGAATCTAATTGTCCAGACACCTGCCCTACCTCGGCACAGTACAACCCTCAGGCTTGACTCCTGGCTCCTGACGTTAACAGATTCAAGTAACCAGCCTTTCCTGTTTGTGTTAACAGTTGCCAGTGTTGGTTCTAATCCTCCAGCTGTAACAGTAACTCAGTTCTCCCTCTCTCTGAGTTTAGGATAAAGGATAAAAGATTTAGAGGATTTGAGGAAATGCCAGAATGTGTGGCGAGTGTAGGATGAAAGTGTGTAGACAGCACACCTGAGCAACCCCAGGTTCCTCAATGATGAGTCAAAAATGGGCCATTCTGTTTTAATAATCAGAGGGAGTCTTAACCACCATCTCCCTCGTTATCACCTTGCACCTTATAGTCTGCCTGCCTGCACTGCGCTCTCTCTGTAAGTGTGACACTTCATTCTGCACCGGTGATGAAGTGATCTGTATCGATAGCATGCAAAGCAAGGTGTTTCATGTACCTCCGTACATGGGGTGTGGGGCAGAGGGGGGTGGTTCACGTTCGTTTATCATTCAACCATACATCCCCCTGGGGTCAGGGTGCAAAACACATTACCGACAACACACAGCACCTATCACATACAGTTACAATGCGTAAAAACATGGGCACGAAGAAATAATCTAGCCCAAGTCCCTGAGGGGCATGGCCTGTAGATCGATGGTAAATTGTCCTGATCCAGTATGCTCCTCCACTGAGTGAACAGTGGGTGGGTGGTGCAGAGCGAGCGGGCAGTGGGAGGGGATGAGCGAATTGGCAGTGGGAGGGGGTCACAGAGCGAGCGGGCAGTGGGAGGGGATGAGCGGGCAGTGGGACGGGGTCACAGAGAGAGCGGGCAGTGGGAGGGTGGTGCCAAGCGGTACCGGTGATGGGCACTCGGGCGCTGAGGTATTTTATTTGTTTCAGCTCATCCAGTCACAACTGGATGTGATCTTCATGACTGATCAATAAAACACAAACAGCTATTTTCAATTGTCATTTATTTTTGAACATTAAATACTTTAAATCAGAAAGATCTGAGCCAGTCATGACCTTTTATACACTACACTCCTGAGGGAGACAGACAGCTAATCAATCTAGGTATATAAACTATCGTATGTATTTATATTTATTGTGCTCTTTATCTTATTGTGTTTGTTTGTGCTGTATCGGATCCAGAGTAACAATTACTTTGTCCTCCTTTACACTAGTGTACTGGAAATGACATGGAATCTAACATCTCTCCCGCAGTTCCATCCAGGATTGGCCTGTAGTCATTATGAACCTGAACCGAGATTATAACCTCAAAAGTTCCATATTTAACTCTCCAGTGGGCAAACTCAGAAACAGAACAACTCTGTAAAATCCTTACTCAGACAAGAAATTTAAATTATTCACATAGAAATAGAGTTTATTCTCACAATTTGCCCTTTCAAATATAGTTAAGGGTTTCTGTACAATTTTGTTAACATTATAATCCAAGACTGGGTGATTTTCCCAACACTGGCAGAGGGGGAAATGAGTGGGGAGGGAGAGAGAAAGAGAGAGGGGGAGAGGGAGGGGCAAGAGAAGGTGGGGAGAGAGAGTGGGGGAGGGGAGGGGAGGGAGAGAGAGTGGGGGAGGGGAGGGGGAGAGAGTGGGGGGTGAGAGAGGGTAGGGGAGGAAGACAGCTGGATTAAATAAGGTACAGAGTGACTCCCCACTCCCGAGGGTCCAGGAGGCAGGCCATAACAGGCTAATAACATTGGATTCAAGAACACAAGAGATTCCGCCAATGCTGGAAATCCAGAGTAACAGACAGAAAATGCTGGAGGAACTCAGCAGGTCAGGCAGCATCCATGGAAATTAATAAACAGTCAACATTTCGGGCAGAGACCCTTCATCAGGACTCATAGGGAGTCCGGAATTGGGGAACAGAGGTGGGGAAGGAAGACCCACTCAATTCTCTGCATGAATGGTCATTAGTCACCCCATGGTAGATGCAAGGCTGGGTGGTGTTGAACCTGTTGTAGGGACACAGGGAGACAACAGTAGATCTATTCCCCGCAGTAGATGGAAGGCTGGGTGGTGTTGAACCTGTTGGAGAGATGCAGGGGGTCAGTCCAGTGTTAATTTTATTGCGTGGGAGGGACAGCCTCGTGGATTGAAAGGCCTCGTCTCAGGCAGCACGGTAACGAAGTGGTTAGCATAATGCTTTTCAGTGCCAGCAACGACTACACGGAGTTCAATCCCTGGCAGTGCCTCTTCTCCACATGACTGTGTAGGTTTCCTCTGGGTGCTCTGGTTCCCTCCCAAAGACGTACACGTTAGGGTTAGTAAGTTGTGGACACGGTACGTTGGCGTCAGAAGTGTGTGATGCTTGCGGGCTGCCCCCAGCACATCCTCGGACCGCGTTGGTCATTGGTGCAAGCGACCCATTTCACTAGATGTGTCGATATGCACTCGACAAATAAAGCAAATCTTTATCCTTAATGTTGGAACAGGTTTAAGAGACTGGGTGGTGGACACTGCTCCCCCTGTCTGCAGTCTGTCCCACGGCACAACCCAGCCCCCTGGGTGGGGATCTGGAGTCACCATCCACACACAGGACACCTCAAACGAACACCCCCTCCGGGTTCAGGCTCGACACCACGGGGTTCTGCAGATTCCGCGGGTTTCCCAGGAAGTGCCTGGATGTGGTTCGGGCCGTGGAGTCCAGTTCTGAAACACAGAATATTGTGGTTGGGGTTAGAGCAGATCCAGCACACTTATTGGTTTACTTAGAGAACAGGCCCTTCGAGCCACGCTACCCAACAACCCACTGACTTAACCCAAGCCTGATCACCGGACGGTTTACTATCACCTATTAACCTACCAACCAGTAAAGTACAGTACATCCTTGGACCGTGCGAGGAAACCGGACAGCCGGGGAAAATCCATGTGGAATGTGGAGACAGCGCTGGGATTGAACTCGGAACACGGAACTCTGGTGCCCTGAGCTGTAATAGCATCACGCCAAGTGATACACTACTGCAGCACCCCAAACGCATGTACCTTGAAACCTCAAAACATCCAGTGAAATGCGTGTCTGCATCAGGGTGAAGGGATGTTCAGGAGTTCGGGGGGGGAGACAACGGGTTTTCGAGAAGAGTTGGGTGTCTGGCGGAGGGGGTTTCACCAACCTTGGCAGGGAAGGAGCTAGGAGAGATGTCGGGGTGGGGATCTCGGAGAGTGGTGGGCGGTTGGGTCTGGAAGACAGGGTCCAAAGAGGGGTGGGAGATGGTGCTGATGGTGGTGGGTGGGGACTGGGAGAGGCACTTGCTGGAGAGGGGCATTAGAGAGGCAGAGGTGTATTTCTGGGTGGGAGGGAGTGAAGGACGGTCACCCAGAAGAGAGGTGGGAGAGTTGGGGTCACCTGGAAGAGGTGGGAGAGTGGGGATTACTCAGGAGAGAGGGGGGAGTGTGAGGGTCACCCAGGAGAGAGGGGGAAGGGAGTGCGAGGGTCACTTGAGAGAGGGGGAAGGGAGTGTGAGGGTCACCCAGGAGAGAGGGGGAAGGGAGTGTAGGGGTCACTCAGGAGAGAGGGGTGGGAGGGTGGGGTGTGTGCCTGGGAGACACTGGGAGGGAGCAGCTGTGTCTGGCAGCGAGGCAGGAGTCACCAAGGAGAGGGATTTGTGCCTAGGAGACAGAGCCACTCTGTCCCACTGTCTGGGAGAGGGTAGAGGGATCTAGATGGTTGGATATCTGGGTTGGACTGCAACAGGGGTGTTGTCAGTGAGAGACCCTGAGGATGTGTGGGTGTTGGACTGAACTCACCTCCAGGACTGGAGGGTGGGCAGGGTCCCTGGGCAGGCAGCCCCTCCTCGGTGCGGCCGTGGCCCCCACCACTGCCCGTTTGTTGGATGAACTGCTGTAGGTTGCACTGTCTCAGTTCCTTGTTCAGCTCCTCCAACTCCAGCCCTTTGGCCTGAAAACACAGACACGGCGATCAGCAGCCATACATGGGCCAGCACAGGGCAGTAACAAAAGACCACAGGACCACAGGACATGAGCAGAAGTAGACCATTGGGCCCATCAAGTCTGCTCCACTGTTCACCGTGATTTATTATCCTGCACTGCTCCCTGTTACTATTGATGGTGAGGACCTACAAGTACCTGGGGGTGCACCTGGACAACAGACTTGAGTGGAGCACCAACACAGAGACTGTGTACAAGAAGGGCCAGAATCACCTCTACCTCCTGAGGAGACTGAGGTCCTTTGATGTATACGGGCCTCTCCACATGTTCTGCCAGTCTGTTGTCACCAGTACAATCTTCTACGTGGTGGTGTGCTGGGGCAATGGCACCAACATGGGTGATGCCAACAAGCTCAATAAAGTGAGTACGCCCCCCCCCCACCCCCTGTTAGACTGTTATTGATCTCTGTTTAGCTCTTTTTACCACACCCAGCTATTACGGTAATTGTTGCATTATGAAGTACGTGCTGGAGCTTTTGGAAAGCATCAAATTGGATAAGTCAGCAGGACCAGACGAGATGTACCCCAGGCTACTGTGGGAGGTGAGGGAGGAGATTGCTGAGCTTCTGGTGATGACCTTTGCATCATCAATGGGGATGGGAGGGGTTCCGGAGGATTGGAGGGTTGTGGATGTTGTTCCCTTATTCAAGGAAGGGAGTAGAGATAGCCCAGGAAATTATAGGCCAGTGAGTCTTAACTCAGTGGTTGGTAATTTGATGGAGAAGATCCTGAGAGGCAGGATTTATGAACATTTGGAGAGGCAGAATATGATTAGGAACAGTCAACATGGCTTTGTCAAAGGCAGGTCGTGCCTTACGAGCCTGGTTGAATTTTTTGAGGATGTGACTAAGCATGTTGATGAAGGAAGAGTAGTAGATGTAGTATATATGGATTTCAGCAAGGCATTTGACAAGTTACCCCATGGAAGGCTTATTGAGAAAGTAAGGAGGCATGGGATCCAAGGGAACATTGCTTTGTGGATCCAGAACTGGCTTGCCCACAGAAGGCAAAGAGTCGTTGTAGACGGGTCATATTCTGCATGGAGGTCAGTGACCAGTGGCGTGCCTCAGGGATCTGTTCTGGGACCCCTTCTCTTCGTGATTTTTATAAATGACCTGGATGAGGAAGTGGAGGGATGGGTTAGTAAGTTTGCTGATGACACAAAGGTTGGGGGTGTTGTGGATAGTGTGGAGGGCTGACAGAGGTTACAACGGGACATAGATCGGATGCAAAACTGGGCTGAGAAGTGGCAGATGGAGTTCAACCCAGAAAAGTGTCAGGTGGTTCATTTTGGAGAGTCAAATATGATGGCAGAATATAGCATTAATGATAAGACTCTTGGCAGTGTGGAGAATCAGAGGGATCTTGGGGTCTGAGTCCATAGGACACTCAAAGCTGCTATGTAGGTTGACTCTGTGGTTAAGAAGGCATACGGTGCATTGGCCTTCATCAACCGTGGGATTGAGTTTAGGAGCCTAGAGGTAATGTTGCGGCTATATAGGACCCTGGTCAGACCCCACTTGGAGTACAGTGCTCAATTCTGGTCACCTCACTACAGGAACGATGTGGAAACTATAGGAAGGGTGCAGAGGAGATTTACAAGGATGTTACCTGGCCTTATGAGAATAGGTTGAGTGAACTTGGCCTTTTCTCCTTGGAGCGGCGGAGGATGAGAGGTGACCTGATAGAGGTGTATAAGATGATGAGAGGCATTGATCATGTGGATAGTCAGAAGGTTTTCCCCAGGGCTGAAATGGCTAGCATGAGAGGACACAGTTTTAAGGTGCTTGGAAGTAGGTACAGAGGAGATGTCAGGGTTAAGTTTTTTTAAACACAGAGAGTGGTGAGTGCGTGGAATGGGCTGCCGGCAATGGTGAGACTCCTAGACAGGTACATGGAGCTAAGAAAAATAGAGGGCTATGGGTAACCCTAGGTAATTTCTAAGGTAAGAACAAGTTCGGCACAGCATTGTGAGCCGAAGGGCCTGTATTGTGCTGTAGGTTTTCTATGTTTCTATGTAATCAGTGTGAAGTTGGAAATCTTGCAAATCTTGTAATCTTCGACTTGTAAGACCTGTGCATCTTATTTCTCTTATAATATTTGTATACCTGTGCTCTTGTAATGCTACTGTGGCACTGTGATTTCCTTTGGGATCAATAAAGTATCAACCTATCTATCTTATCCCTCCCAACCCCATTTTCCAGCCTTTGACACACTGACTAATCAAGAACCTATCAACCTCTGCTTTAAATATATTCAATGACTTAGTTTCCACAATAGTCTGTGGCAATGAATTCCACAGATTCACTGGCCTCTTGCTAAAGAAATTCCTTCTCCTCTCTTTTTTAAATGGATATCCCTTTAATCTGAGGCTGTGTTATCTGGTCCTAGAACCCCCCCCCCCCACCACCACCACAGGAAACATCCTCTCCACATACACTCTAACCAGGCCTTTCAATAGGATTTAATGAGATCTCTCATTCTTGGAAACTCTAGTGAGTTCAGGCCAGGGGCTGTCAAATGCTCCTCATACGTTAACCCTTTCATTCTTGGGATCATTTTTGTGAACCTCCTCCAGACCCCCCCCCCCCCCAATACCAGCACATCCTTTCTTAGATAAGGGGCCAAAAACTGCTCACAATACTCCCAAGTGCCTCTGACCAACGCCTTCATCCTGTCACCTCACAGCCTCCAGGGTTAGTCTCAGCCTGTCCTTGTAACTTGTTGCTTTATCCCTGTCCTCTATCTTCTGCCTCTTCATAATGCTTTGCTGGTTGGCGGTCTCTTCCCTCAGTGATCTTCACGATTCTGTATGCGCATCTTCCAGTGAGATTCCTCACCACCACAGACAGACCATCCTTCTCCCTGATCGCTGCAGCATACTCCACTCAGATTTAGGGAATATCTGCTTAAATGTCCAGCCCTGCTAATCTCCTGTCTCACTTCGTCCACCTTAGCCAGCTCTGTGCTCACACTCTTCTCAGCATCAGAACCAGAACCCGGTTTATCATCACTGAAAGATTACTTGAAATCTGGTGTTTTGTGGCAATACAGTGCAAGAAATAAAAAACTGAAAAGGTGGCTGCATAGGTGGAGCAAAAGAGGAAACAAGCACCCAGGGCATGCCCTTTACCATCAGGGAGGGGGTACAGACGCCTGAAGACACACACTCAGCGATTCAGGAACAGCTTCTTCCGCTCTGCCATCCCATTCCTAAATGGACATTGAACCCGTGAACACTGCCTCACTTTTTAAAAATATATAATATTTTCTATTTTTTGCACAATTTTTAATCTATTCAATATAAGTATACTTTATAAAGTATACAGAATACAATTTAATTATTTATTTTTTCTTCTAAATTATGTATTGCATTGAACTGCTGCTGCTAAGTTAACAAATTTCACATCACATGCTGGTGATAATAAACCTGATTCTGTTTCTGATTCTGAACTTTATTTAAGTTTAGGACACTTCCCTCAGACCCATCTTACTAGCCCTTAACCTGAGCTTTAAATTTTGCCATACTGTGATCACCTTTTGTGAGAAGTTTTCCACAAGATCTTTAATTTATCCTGTGCCTTCAGATAACACCAGCTAGAAAATTCCCACCTCCCACCTTCCCAACCTTTCCTAGTTTGTGAAGATTTGGCAAGTCATCAAAAACCTTGACAAACTTCCATAGGTGTGTTGTGGACAGTACATTCACCAAGTGCATCATGGCCTGGTAAGCATACACTAATGCCCTTGAGTGGGAAATCCTACAAGAAGTAGTGGATATGACCCAGTCCATCACGGGTAAAACCCTCCCCACCATTGAGCACATCTACGTGAAGCACTGTCACTGAAAGCAGCATCCATCATCAGGGAACCCCAGCACCCGGCTGTTCTTTTCTCACTGCCGCCATCGGAATGGAGGGGCAGGAGCCTCAGGACCACATCACCATGCTCAGGAACAGTTATTACCCTCAACCATCCATAGGACACTCGACGGCCTACAGGGACGAGGTCCAGCACCTGGCCGTGTGGTGTGCCGACAACAACCTGGCCCTTAACACCCAGAAAACCAAGGAGATCATTGTGGACTTCAGGCATGCTAGGAGCCACACTCATATCCCCATCTACATCAACAGAGCTGTAGTGGAGCATGTATCAAGCTTCAAATTCCTTGGTATCCACATTTCCAAGGATCTCACCTGGTCCCTGAGCTCCTCCATCCTGATCAAAAAGGCGCAGCAGCGCCTTTATTTCCTGCGGTGCATCAAGAAAGCTCACCTCTGTCCCAGGATACTGACGGACTTTTACCGCTGTACCATTGACAGCATACTCACCACCTGCATCTCAGTGTGGTATGGCAATTGTCCTGTATCGGACCGCAAAGCACTCCAGCGTGTGGTGAAAACTGCCCAGTGGATTATCGACACCCAATTGCCCACCATTGAGAACATCTACCATAAACGCTGCCTGGGCAGGGCGAAAAGCATTATCAAGGATGCATCTCACCCTAACCATGGACTTTTTACTCTCCTCCCATCTGGTAGACGCTACAGGAGCCTCCACTCCCGCACCAGCAGGCACAGGAAGAGTTTCTTCCCTGAGGCTGTGACCCTGCTGAACCTCACATCACAGCGCTAAGCAGTATTGCACCTATATTGTACTATCTCAGTACTTTTATATTTGTGTGCTGTAGCACTTACTTTTTATTCAGTTATTTTGTAAATAACATTATTCTTTGCATTTCTGGTCAGATGCTAACTGCATTTCATTGGCTTTGTATCTGTACTCAGCACAATGACAATACAGTTGAATCTAATCTAACCTAATCATCAGGCTCTTGAACCAGAAGCGATAACTTCACTCACCCCAACATTGAAGTGTTCCCACAAACTATGGACTCACTTTCAAAGACTCTTTATCACACGTTCTTGATATTTTTTGCTGTTTCTTTTGTTTCTATTTACAGCAAATGTCCGCAAGAAAATAAATCTCAGACTTGTATGTTGTGGTATATATGTACTTTAATAATAAATTTACTTTGAACTTTGCACCCTCCTCAAGTCATATCTCCAAGAAACCGTCCTAACTACCCTCCATGAACTTGTCCCTACGTCTCCCCTGTGATTATGGCAGTACCTTCCTTACAAGCCTCTACCTTCCCTGGATTCTGACAGGAACTGTCCATGGCCCCATACATCTCCATCCCAGCTCATCCAGCAGTAGCTGCTCTCTGCCACCAGGTGGCAGCAATGCCCCATCTCGTGCAAGACACCCATTGGGTTGTAACCAAAACAGCTCAGTTCCCAATCACATGACAGGGCCTGATACTCTTTTCCAGACATGCTGCCTGGCCTGCTGAGTTCCTCCAGAATTTTGTGTATGCAGCTCAGTCTCCATTCATTTGGCCAATCGAGTCTGCTCTGCCATTCCATCACGGCTGATTTATTATCCCTCTCAACCCCGTTCTTCCGCCTTCTCTCTGTAACCTTTGATACTCTGACTAATCAAGAACCTCTCAACCTCCGCTTTAAATATAACCAATGACTTGGCCTCCACAGCCCTTATGACAATTCACCACCCTCTGGCTAAAGAAATTCCTCCTCATCTCCATTCTAAAAGGATGCTCCTCTATTCTGAGGCTGTGTCCTCTGGTCTTAGACTCTCCCACCACAGGAAACATCCTCTCCACATCAACTCTATCAAGGCCTTTCACCATTCGATAGGTTTCACCCCTCATTCTTCTGAATTCTAGTGAATACAGGCCCAGAGCCATCAGATACTCTCCATATGACAAACCATTCAGTCCTGGAATCATTTTCATGAACCTTTGAACCCTCTCAAGTTTCAGCTCATCCTTTCTAAGGTAAGGGGACCAAAACGACTCACAATACTCCAGCTGAGGCCTCACCAGTGCTGTATAAAGTCTCACCATTACATCCTTGCTTTTATATTCTAGTCCTCTCGAACTGAACACTAATATCTCATTTGCCTTCCTCACCACAGACTCAACATACAAGTTAACCTTTAGAGAATCCTGCACAACAACTCCCAAGTCCCTTTGTGCCTCAGTTGTTTTGTATTTTCTCTCCATTTAGAAAATAGTCAACAATTTTATTTCTCCTACTGAAGTGCATGGCCATACACTTTCTGACACTGTATTCCATATCCCATTTCTTTGTCCATTCTCCTAATCTGTCTAAGTTCTCCTGTAGCCTTTCTACCTTCTCAAAACTACCTGCCCCTCTACCTGTCTTTATATTGTTTGCAAACTTTGCAACAAAGCCATCAATTCCATCATCCAAAGTCATTGAAAAGTACCCCAAAACCACATCCTTAACAATCGATTCCAATACCTTCACAAGCACTGAGGTCAGACTAACTGGTCTATAGTTTCCTTCCTTCTGCCTCTCTCCCTTCTTGAAGAGTGTAGTGTCATTTACAATTTTTCAGTCTTCCAGAACCATTCCAGAATCTAGTGGCTCTTGAAAGATCATTACTAATGCCTCCACAATCTCTTCAGCCACCTCTTTCAGAACCCTGGGGTGGACACCATCTGGTCCAGGTGACTCAACTACCTTCAGACCTTTCTTAATAACCTTCTTTCTAGTTATGGTAACTTCACACACCTCATGACCCAGTGTCTTCCCCGGTGAAGACTGATTCAAAATGCTTATTCAGTTTGTCTGCCATTTCATGGTTTCCATTACTACCTCTCCAGCATTGTTTCCCAACGGTCCAATTCCACTCTCACCTCTCTTTTACACTTTGCGTATCTGAAGAAACTTTTGGTATCCTCTTCAATATTATTGGCTAGCTTACTTTCATGTTTCATCTTTACCTTCTTCATGACTTTTTTAGTTGCGTTCTGTTGGTTTATAAAAGCTTCCCATTCCTCTAACTTCCCACTAATATTTGCTCTATCATATACCCTCTCTTTGGCTTTTATTTTGGCTTTGACTTCTCTTGTTAGCCACAGTTGTGTCATCTTTCCTTCAGAAAACTTCTTCCTCTTTGGGGTGTTTATGTCCTGTGCCTTCTGAATTGCTTCCAGAAATTCCAGCCATTGCTGCCCTGCCATCATCCCTGCCAGTGTTCTTTTCAATCTCCCACTTAAGAAAGCTGATGACTCTATCCATGATGTCCGGGGCCCTGGCACCCAGAGGAAGCATACGATGCAGGAATCTCGTTTTCACCCACAGAACCTCCCGTTTGTTCCCCTAACCAACGAATTCCCTCTCACCACAGCATGCCTCTTCTCCCCTCTTCCCTTCTGAGTCAGAGTCAGACTCAGTGCCAGAGACCCGACCACTGTAACTTTCCCCTGTTAGGTCACCCCACCCTCTCAACAGTATCCAAAGTGATATACCTGTTGCTGAGGGGGATGGCCACAGGGGTACTCTACACTGGCTCCCTAACCCATTTCCCCTTCCTGTCACCCAGTTTCCTGTGTCCTTGGGTGTAACTGCCTCTCTACATGTCCTATCTGTCACCCCCTCAGCCTCCCGAATGATCCAGAGTTCATCCAGGTCCAGCTCCAACTCCTTAACGCGGTTTGTTAGAAGCTGCAGCTGGACGCACTTCCCCTCTCATTCTTCTAAACCCCAGCGAGTACAGGCCCAGATTCATCAATCACTCCTCATACATTAACCCTTTCATTCCTGGGATCATTCTTGTGAGCCTCTCCAAGACCAGCACATCCTCTCTTAGATAAGGGGGCCGAATCTGCTCACAATACGTCCGACTGATGCTTTATAAAGCCATTTGCCTACATTTACCTTCTGAAACTCCCCAGATACACAGATACCTACACATACAGTTACACAGACACACACACACACACAGATACACAGACACACAGAGTCACAGACACAGACACACAAACACACACAATG
The DNA here is from genome assembly GCF_030028105.1 of Mobula birostris. NCBI lineage: Eukaryota > Metazoa > Chordata > Chondrichthyes > Myliobatiformes > Myliobatidae > Mobula > Mobula birostris. Next base: position 115,443,671 of record NC_092380.1, on the reverse strand, counting down.
ATCTAGTAACAGCTTCTTCCCCTCTGCCATCAGGTTTCTGAATGGCCATGAACCCTCTGACAGTACCTGCCCCTCTGCATCTCCACTACTTATTCAGCTGCAATTCTTGGTGATTCGCTGTCTTTGCACTGTACCACTGCTGCAAAAGTGTTAGTTATTTACTTTATTTGGGATACAGGTCCTTGTGGCACAGCAGCCACTCACGGATTTAACCCGAGTTAATCACAGGACAATTTACCGTGAATAATTAACCTACCCTTGGGACTGTGGGAGGAAACCAGAGCACCTGGAGAAAACCGTCGCGGTTCACGGGGAGAATTAGAGACAGCGTCAGAATTGAGGTCTGGACTGTGATGCCCTGAGCTGTACTAGTGTCACACTAACAGGAAGACAGTGACAACGAAGCTGACTGTAAGAGTGTTTCTGGCCCGTCCTGCGCCGTCCCGTTGCCCTGCCGGACTGTGTGTGGCATGAGCAGTGACACCAGCCTCACCTGCAGCCTGAGCTCGGCCTCCTGTAACGCTTGTTCCACCACGAGCAGGGACCTCTGCAGCTGCTGGTTCTCCTCGTCGACACCCTGGATGTCGGCTCGCACGCGGCCGATGGCCACCCTGGTGCTGTTTTGGTCGGCCAGCTGCGCCGCCCTCGCTCTCTCGCCCTCCTGCTTGATCTCCCGGCCTAGCAGCTGCGCTCGGTGGCCCATCCCCAGCAGACTCTCCGCCACCTCTTGCATGTTCCCCTTCAGTTCCTCCAAGCGGCTCAGGAGCTCCCTCTCCCTCCACTGCTCTGCCTGCAGTTCCTGCTCCCAGTAGCCCTCCTCCTCCTCCTCATCCCCCTCCTCAGTCCTCCTTGCTGCTTCCTCCTCTGACTCTCTGGGCTGCCTCCTGCTCGCCGTCTCCGCCACGCAGGTGCTGTGCCTCTCCACAAGCTCCCTCAGCTGCCTCTGCTGCCGCTGGATCAGCTGGACCAGGTCCTCCTTGGCGGGGGGGCCCGCTTCGGCCCCCCGCGACTTCCACTTCTCCCGCTGGGAGCGGTCGGGCGCCCCACCGGTGAAGGTCAGGGACTTCTTGGGCCGGCTGTGGGCAAGTCCTGGGCTGGGGTTCTCCGGGGCGGTGTGGCCAGTACGGCGCAGGATGAACTGGATGTCGCGGGCAGACTGGCCACATGCGGTCAGCAGCTGGACAGGACACTCGGTTGGCATCAGCTGGCGCTCGCTGCCCTGGAAACTCTGAATCAGCACATAACGGCCTGTCTGACCTGCAGCAGGGAGCAAAGGGCACAGGGTCAGAGACATCACAGTGGGGGCAGAGGGCACAGGGTCAAAGGCATCACAGTGGGGGTCACAGGTCACAGGGTCAGAGGCATCACAGTGGAGGTAGAGGGCACAGGGTCAGAGGCATCACAGTGGGGGCAGAGGGCACAGGGTCAGAGGCATCACAGTGGGGGCAGAGGGCACAGGGTCAGAGGTTTCAAGGCAGGAGCAAAGATCAAAGGGTCAGGGGTCTGTGATGGGGACAAGGATGGGGTCAAGGGTCCCGCAGAGGGAGCAGAGGTTGAGATCCTGTGGAGCAATAAAGGTGAAGAAGTCAGAGATGGGAATGGGGTGCAGTGGGACTCAGCGCCATCCATCTGCAGTCGTGTGTCTGCGACTTGGGTCAGGCCGCGAGCGTGTGAGCGTGTGAGTGGCTGGTGACAGGAGGAGGCAGCGAAGCAGGCCCCAGGACCGTTGGACAGAAACGGGATCGATAGGGTGACAGGAATGAGGAGCGACAGCGACTGGAGGGTCAGAGGCCGCGTGTCCTCATCCCTCATACATTCCCAGGTAGGTGACTAGAATCACACCCCATCTATACCACCCAGCTGTCTCTGCCCAAACCCTCATAACGCTTCACTGTCTCCCCTAACCCCTAAACCCCCTTTCCATCTCCACAACCACCCCATCACACCTCCTCTCCCACCCAAACCCCTCCCTCACCACCCATTCCCCCCTCACCCATCTCCACAACCACCCCACTGCCCTCCTCTCCCACCTAAACCCTTCCCTCACCACCCACCCATCTCCACAACACCCCATCATCCCTCCTCTCCCACCCAAACACCTCCCTCACCACCCATCCATCTCTCCCCCCTCACCTACCTCCACAACCACCTCATCACCCCCTCTCCCACCCAAACCCCTCCCTCACCGCCCACCCATCTCTACAACCACCCCACCGCACCCCTCTCCCACCCAAACACCTCCCTCACCACCCATCCATCTCTCCCCCTCACCCATCTCCACAACCACCCCACCGCACCCCTCTCCCACCCAAACCCCTCCCTCACCACCCACCCATCTCCACAACCACCTCATCACCCCCTCTCCCACCCAAACCTTCCCCTCACCACCCACCCATCTCCACAACACCCCCTCATCTCTCCCCTCCCACCCAAACACCTCCCTCACCACCCATCCATCTCTCCCCCCTCACCCATCTCCACAACCACCTCATCACCCCCTCTCCCACCCAAACCCCTCCCTCACCGTCCACCCATCTCCCCCCCACCCATCTCCACAACCACCCCACCCCTCTCCCACCCAAACACCTCCCTCACCACCCATCCATCTCTCCCCCTCACCCATCTCCACAACCACCCCACCGCACCCCTCTCCCACCCAAACCCCTCCCTCACCACCCACCCATCTCCACAACACCCCATCACCCCCTCTCCCACCCAAACCCCTCCCTCACCACCCACCCATCTCCACAACCACCCCACCGCACCCCTCTCCCACCCAAACCCCTCCCTCACCACCCACCCATCTCCACAACACCCCATCACCCCCTCTCCCACCCAAACCTCTCCCTCACCACCCACCCATCTCCACAACCACCCCACCACCCCCCCTCCCACCCAAACCCCTCTCTCACCACCCACCCATCTCCACAATCACCCCATCACCCCTCCTCTCCCACCCAAACACCTCCCTCACTACCCACCCATCTCCACAACACCCCATCATCCCTCCTCTCCCACCCAAACCCCTCCCTCACCACCCACCCATCTCCCCCCTCACCCATCTCCACAACCGCCCCATCACCCCCTCTCCCACCCAAACCCCTCCCTCACCACCCACCCATCTCCCCCCTCACCCCCCACCCATCTCCCCCCCTCACCCATCTCCACAACCACCTCATCACCCCCTCTCCCACCCAAACCCTCCCCTCACCACCCACCCATCTCCACAACACCCCATCATCTCTCCTCTCCCACCCAAACACCTCCCTCACCACCCATCCATCTCTCCCCCCTCATCCATCTCCACAACCACATCACCCCCTCTCCCACCCAAACCCTCCCCTCACCACCCACCCATCTCCACAACACCCCATCATCTCTCCTCTCCCACCCAAACACCTCCCTCACCACCCATCCATCTCTCCCCCCTCAGCCATCTCCACAACCACCTCATCACCCCCTCTCCCACCCAAACCCCTCCCTCACCATCCACCCATCTCCCCCCCACCCATTTCCACAACCACCCCACTGCCCTCCTCTCCCACCCAAACCCCTCCCTCACCGCCCATCCATCTCCACAACCAACCCACCGCACCCCTCTCCCACCCAAACCCTTCCCTCACCACCCACCCATCTCCACAACACCCCATCATCCCTCCTCTCCCACCCAAACCCCTCCCTTCACAGCCCATTCGTCCCCACCCACCTCTGCCCCAAAGCCCCCCACCCCGGTTCAGCTACTCACCTATGGCCTGTGCCAGAGCGATCACGACTTGCTGGCAGCTGGTGTCCTCGGTCACCCCGCACACCACTCTCTGTACACCCTCCACCCACACCTTCAGCTCCATCAGGGTGCCGGCCGACACTGGCATCGGGGCCCCACGCGGGCACTGCTCTGCAACAGGGAGAGGGCCCTCAGCAACGGGTGAGAACAGTGATCCCTGGCACCCCTCACCCCGTCCCACCTAGCCATCTGCACTTACCTTCCCTCCCACAGAGTGACCCTCTGTACTGGTCCAACAGTCCGGCCTGGTCCGAGCACACGGACCCTGTGACAGGAAAGCTGATTAGCATCTTCAGGAGACTAAAGAAATTTAAAAAGTCCCCTTTGACCCTACCAATTTTTATCGATACACCACAGAAAGTTTTCTATCGAGGTGCATTACAGCCTGGGACGGTAACAGCTCTGCCTGTGACCACAGAGAGTTGTGCACACAGCTCAGCACATCACAGAAACCAGCCTCCCTCCATGGACTCTGTCTACACGTCTCACTGCCTCAGTAAAGCAGCCAGTGTAATCAGAGACCCCCCTTACACCGGACATTGAATCTTCTCCCCTCTCCCATCGGGCAGAAGATACAAAAGCCTGAAAGCATGTCCCACCGGCTGAAGGACAACTTCTACCCCACTATTATAGGATTATTGAATGGGTTTCTTGTACGATAGGGACATTTAACCTCACAATCTAGCTCGTTATGACCTCGCACCTTATTGTCTTATCTTCACTGCATTTTATCTGTAGTTGTTACACTTTGTTCTGCATTCTGTTATGGTTTTACCTTGTTCTACCTCAACGGTCATAGGACCATAATCATGATTATCCGCCCAGTCCGCCAGAGCTGCCTTCACATGCTAGGACAGGCCAGTCCTGATCTCCCCAGTTTACAAGGCTCACCAGCCACTCTCGCCTGGTCTCACGAGCCTGTCAAAGTGGTGGTCAGGAGTGTGGCTGCTATGGCATGAACACAGGTACTTGGAGCTACAGGTGAGGGCGGAGTGTCTGGTGGGGCCCAAAGTGGGCCCTCAGTGGTTAGGAAAGTGTTAGGGTCTATAATTAAAGATGAGGTTTCGGGGTACTTGAAGACTAATGATAAAATAAGTCAAAGTCAGCATAGTTTCTGTAAAGGGAAATCATGCCTGACAAATCTTCGAGGAAGTATCAAGCAGGGTGGACAAAGGAGAGGCAGTGGATGTCATTCACTTGGATTTTCAGAAGGCATTTGATAAGATGTCACACATGAGGCTGCTTAACAAGATAAAATCCTATGGCACTTCAGGAAAGATACTGGCATGGATAGCAGAATGGCTGACAGGCAGGAGGCAGTGAGTGGGAATAAAAGGGGACCTGTTCTGGTTGGCTGTCAATGACTAGTGGTGTTCCTCAGGGGTCAGTATTAGGACTGCTGCTTTTCACATTGTTTGTCAGTGATTTAGATAATGGAATTGATGGCTTTGTGGCAAAGTTTGCAGATGATATGAAGATAGGTGGAGGGGTAGGTAGTGCTGAGGAAACAATGCAATTGCAGCAGGACATAGACAAGTCGGAAGAATGGGCAAAAAAGTGGCAGTTGGAATAGAGTGTTGGGAAATGTATGAAAATGCATTTTAGTAAAAGGAATAATAGTGCAGACTATGATCTAAACGGGGAGAAAATCCAAATATCAGAGGTGCAGAAGGACTTAGGAGTCCTCGTACAAGACTCCCAGAAGTTTAATTTACAGGTTGAGTCTGTGGTAAAGAAGGCAAATGCAATGTTGGCATTTATTTCAAGGGGAATAGAATATAAAAACAAGGAGATAATGCTGAGGCTTTATAAGACACTGGTCAGGCTGCACTCGGAGTATTGTCAACAGTTTTGGGCCCCATATCTCAGAAAGGATATGTTGTCATTGGAGAGAGTCCAGAGGAGATTCACGAAGATGATTCGAGGAATGAAGGGGTTAACATATGAGGAGTGTTTGGCAGCTTTGGGCCTGTACTCACTGAGATTTAGAAGAATATGTGGGGATCTTATTGAAACCTACTGAATGTTGAAAGGACTAGATAGGGTGGATGTGGAGAGGGTGTTTTCTATGGTGGGGGTATCCAGAACTAGAGGGCACAGCCTCAAAACTGAGGGGTGACCTGTTAGAACAGAAGTAAGGAGGATTTTTTTCAGAGAACAGTGAATCTGTGGAATGCTCTGCCACAGACTGTGGTGGAGGTATATTTAAGGTGGAAGTTGATCGTTTCCTGATCAGTCAGGGCATCAAAGGATATTGTGAGAAGGCGGGTGTATGGGGTTGAGTGGGATCCGGGATCAGCCATGATGGAATGGCGGAGCAGAGTTGATGGGCTGAATGGCCTAATTCTGCTCCTGTGTTAGATGGTGTTAAAGGGAAGTGAGCTGCCCGGGAATGGACATGACAAGCCCCTTCACCAGACGTGCTACCCTCCTGGACACCCCATAACCAACGGCTCTGTATCGTTCTCCGGAGAGCGAAGGACATGACGAGGCAGAGAAGAGATCAGGGTCATCCACTGCAACCAAGACCTCAGCTGTGACGACCACTCGAGCTAGAGAGAGTGGGATTGCCCCAGTGCAATACCCTTTTCACTTAGAAACTACCAGACAGGTTTCCTGTCATTGTTGTATGTGACAGACAACCAACACCTCAACGCACTGTGAAATGATCTGACCTGTATAAACAGAGCACAGCACAAACTTTTCACTGTAGCACGGCAATTGGAACAAAACTGATTTCCTATCGCATCCCACATAGTACAGAGAATATCACCAGCTGCCGGGGGAGAAGCCCTGGCGGATGGGGTGTGGCAGTGAGCCGCACTGGAGTGCAGTGACCCCGGGGGAAGTTCCAGCTGCTGGGGGAGAAGCCCTGACGGGTGGGGTGTGGCAGTGAGCCGCACTGGAGTGCAGTGACCCCGGGGGAAGTTCCAGCTGCTGGGGGAGAAGCCCTGACGGGTGGGGTGTGGCAGTGAGCCGCACTGGAGTGCAGAGAGTCTGGAGGAAGTTCCAGCGTGCTGGGGGGGGGTGCAGTTGGCAGGTAGGGTGTGGCAGTGAGCCGCACTGGAGTGCAGTGACCCCGGGGGAAGTTCCAGCTGCTGGGGAAGAAGCCCTGGCGGGTGGGGTGTGGCAGTGAGTTGCACTAGAGTGCAGAGAGACTGGAGGAGGTCCCAGCATGCTGGGGGGTGCAGTGACCCCGGAGGAAGTTCCAGCTGCCGGAGGAGAAGCCCTGGCAGGTGGGGTGTGGCAGTGAGCCGCACTGGAGTGCAGAGAGTCTGGAGGAAGTTCCAGCGTGCTGGGGGGGGGTGGGGAGGGAGGAAGGGACGGAGCCTGAGAATGCTGATCACATTCCTCGGCCGCTCTGCATTCCAGGGCAGAGCCAGGTTGAGCAATGTTACTCTGACACCATCACATGCCTGGCGTAGTAGAGGGTATTAATCATCACACAACAATTACCGGCGAGAGGGAAACTCCGCTTGGCAAATTCAGGCAGTTCTTGAGGACAGAGAGGGCAGGGCTGATGACTGGGGAGCAAATGGATGCAGTGTCACCCGAGTGCCAAAAGACTTCCGAGAAATTTGCCTCAGTAAAGCAGCCAAAGACCTCACGCACCCCGGATATTCTTCCCCCCCCCGGGCTCAAGGAGAACTTCTACCCACTGTTCAGACTTTTTAAACATCTCTTATACAATCAGAGTGTACTATGTGTTAGTCATAGTGAGGCACGGCACAGAAACAGGCCCTTCAGCCCATTTAGTCCATGCTGGACTATTTAAACTGTCTACTCTCATAGCCTCCATATTCCTGACATCGTCATACCTATCCAAACTTCTCTTAAACATTGACATCGAGCTCCCATGCACCTCTTGCATAGGACACTCATTCCACACTCTCATGGCCCTCTGAGTAAAGAAGTTTCCTCTCATGTTCCCCTTAAACTTTCACCTTTCATGTTAACCCATGACCTCTAGTTGTGGTCCCACCAAGTCTCAGTGGAAAAGCCTGCTTGCATGACCCTATCAAAGAGCTGATTGTAGACTTCAGAAAGAGTTAGAACAAAGGACCATGTACCAACCCTCAGAGAGATCAGAAGTAGAGAGAGTGAGCTCGTTCCTGGGTGCCAAGATCTCTGAGGACCTAACCTGATCCCAACATATCGATGCAGCCATAAAGAAGGCAAGACAGCGGCTATATTTCATTAGGAGTTTGAGGAGATTTAGTTTGTCACCTAAAACGCTCGAGAACTTCTACAGATGTACGGTGGAGAGCATTCAGACAGGCTGCATCACCATCTGGTATGTAGGGGGTGGAGGTGGGAGGCTACTGCTCAGGATCGAATAAAGTTGTTAAAGTAGTCATCTCCATCTTGGGTACTAGCCTCTGTAGTATCCAGGACATCTTCAAGGAGCGGTGCCTCAGGAAGGCGTTGTCCGTCATTAAGGGCCCCCATCACCCAGAACAAGCTCTCTTCTCATTGATACCGTCAGGAAGGAGGTACAGAAGCCTGAAGGCACACTCAGAGTTTGAGGAACAGCTTCTTCCCCTCTGCCATCTGATTTCTAAATAGACATTGAACCCGTGAACACTACCTCACTACTTTTTTATTTCTGTTATTTTGCATATCTTATTTTAACTTCATTATTTAATATGCATATCCAGTGTCTATAAAAAGTATTCAGCCCTCTTGGAAGTTTTCATGTTTTACTGTTTTACAACATTGAATCGCAGTGGATTTAATTTGGCTTTTTTGACACTGATCAACAGAGAAAAACAGTATTCCCAGATCCATTTGTTGTACCACACTTCTCTGTGCCCTACCATTCACTGTGTAAAACCTACCCCCTGTTAGTCCTACCAAAGTGCAACACCTCACAGGCTGAGGGTAGCAGACACCAACAGAATCAACAAACTCATTCGTAAGGCCAGTGATGTTGTGGGGATGGAACTGGACTCTCTGACGGTGGTGTCTGAAAAGAGGATGCTGTCTAAGTTGCAGGCCATCTTGGACAATGTCTCCCATCCACTACATAATGGACTGGGTGGGCACAGGAGTACATTCAGCCAGAGACTCATTCCACCGAGATGCAACACAGAGCGTCATAGGAAGTCATTCCTGCCTGTGGCCATCAAACTTTACAACTCCTCCCTTGGAGGGTCAGACACCCTGAGCCAATAGGCTGGTCCTGGACTTATTTCCTGGCATAATTTACATATTACTATTTAACTATTTATGGTTTTATTACTATTTAATTATTTATGGTGCAACTGTAACGAAAACCAATTTCCCCTGGGATCAATAAAGTATGACTATGACTCACACTTGTCTGCATAAAATTCCACCTGACATTTTTCAGCCCATCTTTCCAGCTGGCTCAGATCCCACTGCAAGCCAAGATCGCCTTCCTCACCGAGCACTGCACCCCCAGTCTTGGTGTCATCAGCAAGTCTGCTGATCCAGTTAACCACATTATCATCCAGATCACTGATATAGGTGACAAACAACAATGGACCCAGCACAGAACAGGTTCCTGCGGCACACCACTAGTCACAGGACTCCAGTCAGGGCAACCATCTACTACCACTCTCTGGCTTCTCCCACAAAGCCAACGTCTAATCCAATTTACTACCTCATTCTGAATGCTGAGTGGCTGAACCTTCCTGACTAAACTCCCATGTGGGACCTTGTCAAATGCCTTACTAAAGTCCACAAAGACAACATCCACTGCCTTGCCTTCATCCACTTTCCTGGTAACTTCCTTGAAAAACCAATAAGATTGGTTAGACATGATCTATCACGCACAAAGCCATGCCACGATCCTTAATCAGCCTATGATTTCCTGGTTTATTCTTAAAGCCTTTCTTAAACATCAGAAAGACATTGGCTATCTTCCAATCTTCTGATATCTCATCTGTCACTAAGGATGATTTAAATATCTCTGCAATTTCTGCATTTGCCTCCTGCAGGGTCCAAGGGAAGAGCTCGTCAGACCCTGGGGATTTATCCAGCCTAACAATTGTGGGACTTGAGGACCCGAGTTATCAGGAAAGGCTCAATAGGTTTGGATTTTATTCCGTGAAATGTAGGAGAGTGAGGGGACGTGCGATAGAGGTATATAGATTTATATAGGAGAATGAGGGGAGGTGTGACAGACGTACACAAAATTACGAGGACTGTAGATAGGGTCAATGCAAGCAGACTTTTTCCACTAAGAAACGAAATTCTGCAGATGCTGGACATCCAAGCAACACAAACAACACACTGGGAAAGGTGCAGGACTGCAGGGTGGTCTCAGCCCAAAATGCTAACTGTACCCTCCTCCACAGATGCTGCCTGGCCTGCTGAGTTCCTCCAGCATTTTGTGTGCCTTGAAATTTCCACTAAGGTTGTGTGAGTCTACAACTTGAGGCTATAGGTCAAGGGTGAAAGATGAACCTGAGGGGGAACTTCTTTACACCGATGGTACATGATGGGAAGGGTATGGAGGGTGTGTGTCCACAGGTCTAGGCAGAAGACCAGGCATGCATGGACTAGATGGGCCAAAGGGCCTGGTTCTGTCTTGTATTGCTCTAAAAGTCTGGAGAGAAGGCCATCTAGCCTGCTAACACACCCTCAGTAGTTTCAGAGTGTACCGTCTACAAAATCCACCACAGTTACTCACTGTGGCTACTCAGATCCGTAAAGTCCAGATGAGTAGAGGGGTGTTTGGATTCAAGTTCATAACTCTCTGAATGTGGCTACGTTCAAGAGTCAAGGGATTGAGTTCAGGAAGTCATGTTGTACCTTTATAAAACTCTAGTTAGCCCTCATCTGGAATACTGCATACAGTTCTGGTCACCCCATTAGAGAAAAGATGTTGAGGCTTTGGAGAGGGTGCAGGAGAGGTTCACCAGGCTGCTGCCTGGATTAGAGGGCATGTGCTATCATGAGAGGTTTTGCTGAGGGAGATCTGATAGACATTTATAAGATTATGAGGGGCATGGATAGAGGAGACAGACAGTATCTTTTTTCCAGGGTTTAAATGTCTAATACCAGCGGTCATGCATTTAAGGTGAGAGGGATAATTTCAATGGAGATGTGAGGGGCAAGTTTTTTTTTATTCAGAGGGTGGTGGGTGTGTGGAACGCACTGCCTGGGGTGGTGGTAGAGGCAGATACATTAGAGACATTTAGATAGGCACATGAATGTGAGGATAATGGAGGGATCTGGACATTGTGTAGGCAGAAGAGATTAGGTTAGTTGGCCATTTGATTACTAATTGAATTGGTTCAGCACAACACTGTGGGCCAAAGGGCCTGTTCTGTTCTATTCTCCATGTTCTCCCTTATCGTTCTCCCACACAAATGGACAAAGTGACTATCCCCATCGCCAGGGTGATGACAGATAAGAAATAAATGCTAGCATTGGAAGCAGCAATCTTGCCCTGTAAATGAACAATCCAAAGACATTAAGGTTAGGGTTAGTACGCTGTCTGTACGCTGCATTATTGTCAGAAGCTTGGCCATTCTTGCGGGCTGCCCCCAGCACAATCCTCAGACTGTTGGTTGTTGACGTAAACAATGCATTTCACTGTTTGTTTTGATGTACGTGTGACAAATAAAGCTAATATTTGTCTCATTTTTTTGTTGGTCCAGGGTTAACAAGGTGGATAGAGTGGGTAATCTTTAACCACTCACCTCCCCCATACTCTAGCAAACACTGTCCAGGCCGCTGGGATAAAGTTTCACTGGTTGAGGTGGGGGGGATGTGGGGAAGTGCCCCAAGGAGGGGGTGGGAAAGTGCCAGAGGGATTGGACCCCAGTCAGTGGCAAATTGAACTCGTGCACTTTGAGTTCATGAGTGGGTGGGGAAGAGTCAGACTGAGTAAGTGGTTCGGGATCAGAATCATTATCATTGACATCACAGGATCACAGGACATCCTCTGAGCGACCCCCTCCCCCACCCCGACTGGGTGACCATAAACCAGGAGCGTGGGGCTGAAGTGCAGCCAGAACTTGAGTAGCAGCCCCTTCAGATATTTAAACGGGCTGCAACCCCTCGCATCCATGGGGGCATGGTACATTGACTCCTCCCGGCCACAGACAAGACAGGTGGACAGAGTAACAGTGAAGCTGCTCAGGAATCTATTACATTGTACTGCCCTGTACAAGACCCCTCCGCCCCAGGTCCCCAATGTACAGGGGAATGACCCCTGCACAGACAGACTTCCGCTGGTGGCCTCCCTCACTGCCTGATGGTAAGCCAGGCTGCCACAGTGTGCCCGGACGGCAGGCGAGGGCACTGAAGTGAGAAATGTGCAACGGAAGCCCGTACGAGAACCATCTCGACACATCGTGGAGTACTCTGACCAGAAGAGCCCACTCCAGACCTGCAGTAGCTTCTGGTGAAACCCTGGCATCTCCCGCATGGTGACGTGGCTGATGCTTGCCACCAGGAGCCATGTGCCCTCCTTTACGCAATGCCACAGGCAAAGTAAGTGTGTCACCAGTGCGTGCCATCTCAGAGGGTGTTGAGGGAGAGAGCTGCCAGCTGGGTATGTACGTACACCAGTGACCGACCACCCTCTGCAATCAGAATACTCAGGACCACAGCAGAGACACAGTACCTGGTGTGCCCCAGAAGAAGTCCACCAACTTCGTCAGGATCCTGGTGACAAATACAGTTGGTGGGACTAGAGTGACCAGCTGGTACCAAGGCGTGGAGGCTAATGACCAACGCCCTGCCCCGGTAGAAGATTGCCACCATCCCAGTCAGCAGAGACTTCCGTCTCTACGACCCGCCAGTTCGCCGGCCAAGTCTCTGCAGTGAAGACCCCCAGATAGAGGAGGTCCGTGGTGCTCCACGCAAATGGTCTTAGATCCTCTGGCAGGGAGTCCATCTCCCGCTGGGCCACTAAAAGACCAGAGCACATTCTCCTGTTGACCTTGGCTGGCAGAGAGTGTGGCTGAGAAGACCGGTTGGTAGTCTCGCATCCTCTGTAGGTCAGCAGGGTTGGTGATCGTAAGGAGGACATCGTCAGCATAAGTGGTAAAGACTATCATCATGTCCAGTTCGCCAGAACCAAACCTGTTAACCACTTACGAAGAGGGCACAGGAAAGGCTGTACAACATCGGGCAGCCCTGATGCACACTCACGCCCCCACCCCCCAAGCAATAGGGTGCCGCCAAGGATCCATTGACCTTGATCAGGAATTTGGTGGCAGGGTCAAACAGACAGACACGGGCAACAAGACGCAGTCAGAGTCCTGAGGAGAGAGCCACGATTCACCCTGTCAACCACCTTCTCCTGATCCAGAGAGAGAAAGGTGGCTGACAGGCCAATGTCACAGGGCAGAGGGATCAGGTCTCAGACGGGGTGGATATTGTACTGAAAGGACCGGCCTGGGTGGATCAGCACAGAGCCCAAGCGATTGGCCGTCGCCTGGGCAAAGATCGCATATTCGGTGTGCAGGAAAGACTGCCTGAAGCTCTGGCCTGAGAACAGGAGTGAGGTGTGTGCGGGAGGGGTTAACGTGATGGGACTCGGGTGCTGAGTGAAATTGAGCTGTTCCACCGCTCTGCGACTCCCGCCCGGCTGACGCGAGTCACCCCCTCCCCCGTTTGTTTTGGAGCTGTCATCACCTGTTACAGAGGCAGGTAGCTGCTGTTTACAGGACCCAGCGGCCTGTGGGGCTGGGAGCTGATGTATTGTTTTTGGCAGTGGGAGAGGCACGGGGACTCAGTGGCAGCTGGCGCCTGTTTGAGTTGTGCTCTAACTCAGTGCTCCACAGCCTACAACTCACACACAAAGGCACGGACTCCTGCACTCTCTGCCGTGAGTACGAGTACATCGTGGCCCACCTACCCTGCCACAGTGACAGCCCCCTCTCGCCGGTTAAAGGTTCACAGGCAGAAATCCTCACAGCGCCGCATCCTGCGGCCACTCTGCCCGTTTAGAACACAGAACAGTACAGAATGGGGTCAGGCCCTTCAGCCCCAGCATCTCCGTGCTGATCACGACAAATCAAACGAACCCTACCTGCCTGTACGTAGTCTCTCTCCCTCCATCCCCGGTCTGTTCATGTGCCTCTTAAACTCCAGTATCGTATCTGCCTCCGCCACCACCCGCTACTCTGCTTAAAAAATACTCACCCCGTACACGTCTCTTTTGAACTTTCCCCCCCTCACCTGAACTCTATGCCCTCTGGTATTTGGCATTCCTGCACTGGGAAAAAAATACTGTCTGTCCACTCCATCTATGCCTTTCATAATCTTATAAACCTATCAAATCTCCCCTTCTCTGCCACTCCAGAGAAAACAACCTGTTTGTCCAACCTCTCGTTGCCCTCTAATCCAGGCAGCACCCTGGTGAAGCTCTTCTGCAGCCACTCCAAGCCTTCACGTGCCTCCTGCAATGGGAGACCAGAACTGCACCCAAGATTCAAGATTGTTTCAAGTCATTTACAGTACACAGGTGTAAAGGAGAACAAAATAATTGTTAAAAGTTGTTAATTCCGGATCTGATGCAGCACAAAAAACACAATAAGATAAAGAAAACAATAATTAAAAACAATAAATATAAATACATAAGATAGCTTATATAGATTGTGTGTCCATAAAGTGACGCTAGGCACAGGAGTGTCTGTACATAAGGTGACGGACAGGAAGTAATAAAGTAGTGGTGTTTGGGAGCGTGGAGGGTGGGTTAGTGGGTGGAGTTATTGATCAGCCTCACTGCTTGGTGAAAGGAATGGATTTTTTTTACAGTTCGGCCATGCTCCAAACATGACCTAACCAGAGTTTTATACAGCGGCAATGACTTCCCAACTTACTGAGATGAGTCACCCCGGCACACCTCCATATCCCTGAAAACCGGAAGTCATCAGACACCTTCAGTCTTTGGCATGAGAACTGAACTCTGCTATTAACAGCCAGATCAGGCTCGCCCCACAGTCCCTGAAAGAGTCAGTGTATGATATATATGTGATATATGGTAGTGGAGAGGTTGGTGAAACAGTCTGTCCATGACGCCCAGGTGCCCCCTGCCGCGGGTGGGTGGTGAAACAGTCTATCCACGACGCCCAGGTGCCCCCTGCCGCGGGTGGGTGGTGAAACAGTCTATCCATGGTGCCCAGGTACACACCACCTTCCACTCCTGCTGTTCAGCCACATTCCTGCCTGGAATTCTCTCTCTTTTCATTCCGCGAGCTCCTCTCTGCACCAGAGGGGCATAGAAGATTCCGCAGATGCTGGAAATCTGAGCTACACACACAAAATGCTGGAGGAACCCAGCAGGCCAGGCAGTATCTATAGAAAAATAAACAGTCAAGAGAGATTATTCCTCTCCATAGATACTGTCTGACCTGCTGAGTTCCTGCATCACTTTGTCAGTGTTGCTCTGGGTCACTGGGATCCTGCTCTCCCTATCTGTGACATTTACCATGAGCATTGCAGATGAAGGGCCTGAATCATTGTTGAGGATCCCGACCACAATCTCTCTGACCCTCTACCGTCAGGCAGGAAATACAGGAACATCAGGACCCATCCCACAATTTCTCTGACCCTCTACCATCAGGCAGGAAATACAGGAACATCAGGACCCATCCCACAATCTCTCTGACCCTCTACCATCAGGGAGGAGATACAGGAACATCAGGACCCGTCCCACAATCTCTCTGACCCACTACCGTCAGGGAGGAGATACAGGAACATCAGGACCCGTCCCACAATCTCTCTGACCCACTACCGTCAGGGAGGAGATACAGGAGCATCAGGACTAGGACTGTCAGACTGGGTAACAGCTTCCTCCCTCAGTCTGGGAGACTAATGGATACCCTGCCACCACCAAGGTCTCGTCACGGGGACAGTGAGCTGTTTACTGTGCTGTTTACCTGTGCTGTGCACCACTGCATTTTGATCATTCCTGCCTGTGGCCATTAAACTTTACAACTCCTCCCTTGGAGGGGCAGACACCTGGTCCTGGATTTATTTCCTGGCATAATTTACATATTACTATTTAACTATTTATGGTTTTATTACTATTTATTTATGGTGCAACTGTAACGAAAACCAATTTCCCCCGGAATCAATAAAGTATGACTATGACTATGAATTATATTTAATTAACTTGTTTGTGGTAATATTTTGGTTTATGTTCTGTGTGTGATATATGTAATAATACAGGATAAACAAGCAAGAACAACTTACTTAGTAGATATAGCCATTCCAAACACACAACATACGGAAATCAATAATGAAAAACTCCAGAAATATGCTGAATTAAAAGAGGAAATTGAAAGACTATGGAACAGGAACAAGGTATATGTTGTCCCAACAGTAGTATCTACAACTAGAATCAACCCAGTCGCTATACAATAGCATTAAACAATTAGATGCACACAGCAATATCTATGTAAATCTCCAGAAAACCACAATACTAAACGCCACGAGAACAGCCCAAAAGTTCCTAGCGGTTGAGAAATGAGCATGCTTGGCTATGCCCATACAGGTTTTACCAGCTTGAGCTGAGGAAAAAAATAAAAATACAGCAATGATAATAAATATTGAGAACATGAGATGAAGAGACCTTGAAAGAGGTTGTGGGAACAGTTCAGTGATGGGTCGAGTGAAGTTATTCCCTCTGGTTCAGGTGAACGCAGCAGGCCAGGCAGCATCTCTAGGAAGAGGTACAGTCGACGTTTCAGTCCCGAAATGTCGTCGTTGGCCCGAAATGTCGACTGTACCTCTTCCTAGAGATGCTGCCTGGCCTGCTGCATTCACCAGCAACTTTTATGTGTATTGCTTGAAATTCCAGCACCTGCATATTTCCTCGTGTTTGCCCTCTGGTTCAGGAACCAGTTCAAGAGGTCGAGGGGTAATAACTGTTCCTGAACCTGATGGTGTGGATCCTGAGGCTCCTGACACCTTCTTCCTGATGACAACAGCAAGAAGAAAGTGTGACCTGGGTGGGGGGTGCCCTGCATTTCTGTGACAACGCTCCGTGTCGTGCTCAATGGTGGGGAAGGCACTACAGCACAGAAATAGGTCCTTCAGCTGAGCTAGTCTCTGCTGAACTATTAATCTGCCTCATCCCACTGACCTGCAGCCAGACTGTAGTCCTCTCCAGCCCTCCCCATCCATGCACCTATTCAAACGTTAAAACCGATCCTGCATTCACCACTTGTGCTAGCAGTTCGCTCCACACCCTCAGAATGAAAAATTCCCCTTACACATTCCACCTTTCCCCCTTAATCCATAATCTCTAACTGTAATTTCACCCAACCTCAGTGGAAAAAGCCTGCTTGCATTTACCCTACTACATATAACCCTCTTCATTTTGTAAACTTCTATCAAATCACCCCTCAATCTTCCATGTTCCAGGGAGTAAAATCCTAACCTATTCAATCTTTCCTTATAACTCACGTCCTACAGTCCTTGTAAATTTTACTCTTTCAACCCTATTTACACCTTTCCTGTAGGTAGGTGACCAAAACTGCACACAATACTCCAAATTAGACCTCACCAATATCTTGTACAACGTCAACATCACATCCTGACTCCTGTACTCAGTACATTGATTTATGAAGGCCAATATGCCAAAAAACTTTCTTTACCACCCTATCTACCTGTGACACTACTTTCAATGATGGATCTGTATTCCCAGATCCCTTTGCTCTACCACACTCCTCAGTGTCCTACTGTTCACTATGTAAGACCTTCCCCGGGTTGGTCTTACCAAGATGCAACACTTTGCACTTGCTACATTACATTCCATCTGCCATTTTTCTGCCCTTTTTCCAGCTGGTCCAGATCCCCCTGTAAGCTCTGATAGATGCCCTCGCTGTCCGTTAAACCCCCAATCTTGATGCCATCCACAAATTCGCTGATCCAGCTTACCACGTTACCACACCTGTGGCACACCAGTAGTCACAGGCCCCCAGTCAGAGAAACAATTGTCAACAACCTCTCTCTGGTTTCGTCCACGAAGCCAATGTCTGATCCAATTTACTTTCTTATCTTGAATGCTGAGTGACTGAGCCTTCTTGACCAGCCTCCCATGTGGGACCTTGTCAAGTGCCTTGCTAAAGTCCATGTAGACCACATCCACTGCCTTGTCTTCATCAACTTTCCTGGTAAATTCCTCGAAAATCTCTTTAAGATTGGTTAGACATGACCTACCATGCACAAAGCCATGCTGACCATATCTAATCAGTCTCTGTCCATCCAAATACTTGTATATCTGGTCCCTTCGAATATATTCCATTAACTTTCCCACTGCTGATGTCAGGCTCACCAGCCTATAATTTCCTGGTTTATTTTCAAGAGTCTTTCTTAAACAGTGGAACAACATTAGTAATCCTCCAATCCTCCAGTAGATCCCCTGTTGCTAAGAATGATTTAAATACCCCTGTAATTTCAGTACTTGCCTCCCACAGGGTCCGAGGGGACACCTAATCAGGTCCTGAGGATTTATCCACCCTGATTTTCCTCAGCACAGCACATGCCTCCTCTTCTGTAATCTGTATTGGGTCTAAGACCTCGCCTCTGCTTTGCCTCACTTCTATGGACTCTGTGACCATCTCCCGATAAATACAGATGCAAAAAATCAATTTCAGATCTCCCACATCTCTTCCAACTCAACGCATAAATTACCATTCGATCTTCCAGAGGGCCAATTTTGTCCCTTGCTCTCTATCCTATTGCTCCTAATATATCTGTAGAAGTCCTTAGGATTCTTCCTTGCCTTGTCTGCCCGAGCAATATCGTGCCTTCTTTTAGCCCCCAATTTCTTTTTGGAGTGCAAGAGTGTTCTCTTGCACCTCTTATACTTCATTAGCACCTCATTTGTTCTTACCTGCTTTGCACATCCTCTTCTTTTCCTAACCAGGGCCTCAATATCACTGGAAAACCAAGGCTCCCTCAACCTGTTATCCTTGCCTCTTATTCTGACAGGTACATACAAGCTTTGTATTCTCAAAATTTCACTTTTGAAGGCCTCCCACTTACCAAGTACACCTATGCCAGAAAACAGCCTGTCCCAATCCACATTTGCCAGATCTATTCTGATACCATCCAAATCGGTTTTTCTCTCATTTAGAATCTCAACCTGAAGACCAGACCCATCCTTTTCCATAATTATCTTGAAGCTAATGGCATTACGATTACTAGATGCAAAGTGTTCCCCTGCATAGATTTCTGTCACCTGCCCTCTCATTGCCTAGTAGGAGATCTGGTATTGCACTCTCTCTAGTTGGGAGTTCGATTATGGAACTTTACGGAGACATTCGACAAACTCTTTCCATCCAGCCCTTTGACCACATGGGAGTCGCAGTCAATCTGTGGATAGTTAAAATCACCTACCATCACAACCTTGCGTTTCTTGCAACAGTCTGCGGTTGCTTTGCAAATTTGCTCCTTAAAATCTCACGGACTGTTGGGTGGTTTATAATATAATCCTATTAACGTGGTCATACCTTTCTTATTCCTCAGTTCTACCGATGATGCCTTACTGGACAAGCTCTCTCCAGTCGGTCCTGACTGAGCACTGCTGTGATATTTTCCCTGACTGTGATTGCCAACCCTCCCCCTTTAATCCCTCCCCCACTCCAACATATCTGAAACAACAGAACCCCGGTACACTGAGCTGCCAGTCCTGCCCCTCCTGCCTCACCAGCGGTTACAATGTCATAATTCCATGTGCTGATCCATGCCGAGCCCATCTGCCTTTCCTACAATACTCCTTGCAGTTTAGCACATTAACCCACCGCTTTGATTCCTAACCTTGAAAATAACAACACCTTTCTCCAGAGCCTCTCCACTAACTGTTCTGGCACTCTGGTTCCCATCCCCCTGCAACTCTAGTTTTAACTCCGCTGTGTAACATTAGCGATGATGAGGAAGCCTGCGTGTGGCAAGATCTGCAAGAACGATCGCGGCTTGAAGATCCACCAAGCGAGGATGCAGTGTTTGGCGGGAGCAGGAGCAGCACAACGCGCAGGTGTCCAACCTGGTGAGACGAAGGAGGGGCCAGGCCCGGAGTCACCCCATAGTGCCCAGAACCTCCAAGTGTTGCAAACTAATCCCTCCAACATGAAGTCTAACAGGAGGCGGATCAAATGGGCTGCAGCTAACATGACTTCACTGTGGAAGCAGATTGATGACGATGTTAACCAAATTCTGGAGGCAACAGCGAAGGGAGGGGTTGATAGGAAGCTGCAAGCTGGATGGAGAGCGAGGTGTCTCCCAGTGGAGGTTGGTTGTAGGGAATTCGCAGCCCGTTCCCTAGCCAGAGCCTTCAGCATTTTGGGCATCGAGGGAGAGAGGAACAGGAGAGCCATCTGCAGTACCACCGATGCGGCAGAGAGGGCCTCAAGATGGCTGTGGCTCAAAAGAGGGGAGCCATGGAGTCATAAGTAGCTAGCCATCTGGACACAAGCTGGGGTCTGATCAGCCCCGGCTGGGTCACCTGGAAGAGGTTGTATGATGTTGAAAGACCTGAAACACCCGATGATTCCAGGAACATCACTGAAGATGTGCCCAGAAGCAACAGCAGATGTATGTACACAGGCAACCTTAGTAAACAGCTGACTGAAGTACTGAGACCGCCATGGAGTTGGGGAGACACAGAAATATAAGGCCGTAAGACACATGAGCAGAATTAAGCCATATAGCCCACCAAGTCTTCTCCACCACTGCTTTGTGGTTGAGTTATTCCTCCTAAGCCCATTCTCCTTGTAACCTTTGATGCCCTGACTAATCAAAAACCTGTCAACCTTTGCTTCAATGACTTGGCCTCCACAGCCATCTGTGGCAATGAATTCCACAGATTCACCATCCTCTGGCTAAAGAAATTCCTCATCTCTATTCTGAGGCTGTGCCCTCTGGTCCTAGACTCCCCCACTATAGAAAACATCCTCACCATATCACTCATTCTCAGCCTTTCAATAGGTTTCAATTCTTCTAAACTCCACCAAGTACAGGCCTAGATCCATTAAATGCTGCTCATATGTTAACCCTTTCATTGTAGGATCATTCTCGCAAACCTCCTCTGGACCTCCTCCAATGCTAGCACATCTTTTCCAAGTACGGCCTGACCACGACCTTATAAGGCCTCAGCAAGTCCCTGTGACTAGGGAAAACACAGCAAGGTTTACTGGTCAACAATTTTTCACTAGAATTGAAAATACTTGGTGATAAACCTTCTCCCAGTTCTGATCAAACGCCCTGCATCTTAAATATTAACTCTGTTTCCAGCACCACAGATGTTGCCTGAGTAACTTGAACAAGTTCTGCTATGTTTCCCCTTACTGTCTGTCTGCCTGCAGTACAGTCTCTCTGTAACAGGAACACTTTACCCTGTACTCTGCCTACACTGCACTCTCTCTGTAACAGGAACACTTTACCCTGTACTCTGCCTACACTGCACTCTCTCTGTAACAGGAACACTTCACCCTGTACTCTGCCTGTGCTACAGTCTCTCTGTAACAGGAACACTTTACCCTGTACTCTGCCTACACTGCACTCTCTCTGTAACAGGAACACTTTACCCTGTACTCTGCCTGCACTACACTCTCTCTGTAACAGGAACACTTTACCCTGTACTCTGCCTGCACTGCACTCTCTCTGTAACAGGAACACTTTACCCTGTACTCTGCCTGCACTACACTCTCTCTGTAACAGGAACACTTTACCCTGTACTCTGCCTGCACTACACTCTCTCTGTAACAGGAACACTTTACCCTGTACTCTGCCTGCACTACACTCTCTCTGTAACAGGAACACTTTACCCTGTACTCTGCCTACACTGCACTCTCTCTGTAACAGGAACACTTTACCCTGTACTCTGCCTGCACTACACTCTCTCTGTAACAGGAACACTTTACCCTGTACTCTGCCTACACTGCACTCTCTCTGTAACAGGAACACTTTACCCTGTACTCTGCCTGCACTACACTCTCTCTGTAACAGGAACACTTTACCCTGTACTCTGCCTACACTGCACTCTCTCTGTAACAGGAACACTTTACCCTGTACTCTGCCTGCACTACACTCTCTCTGTAACAGGAACACTTTACCCTGTACTCTGCCTGTGCTACAGTCTCTCTGTAACAGGAACACTTTACCCTGTACTCTGTTATTGCTTTTCCCTTGTACTACCTCAATGTTCTACATAACTGCAACCAAACTTGTTCCTTGTTCTTTCTGATTCAGCAGGATGGATCACAAACAAAAGAGGCACTGTATACGTATTCAAGGTTATAAAACATTACTGGAACTTGAGTACATGTGACAGTATTTATTTTACTAAGAGAAACAGTGTAGAACAGACCCTTCTGCCCAACAACCAGCAACCTGCTGATTCAACATTGGCCTAATCAGAGGTCAATTTACAATGACCAATTAACCACGTATTTCTTTGGAATGTGGGAGGAAACCAGAGCACCCACAGGAAACCTACACAGTCACAGGGAGAACGTACGAACTCCTTACAGACGGTTCTGGAAAGCACCAAGCTGTAAGTGTCAGGCTGACCACTCTGCCTCTGTGGTGCCCACTGTTCAACCTGCTGCTCTGCATTTAGGAATTTTACTGTCTGCTTCACATTTCTCCTTTTCAAACAGTTATTCTATAAAGCAGATACAACTGGCTCCACCCCTTCCTTTCCAGTCCTGATGAAGGGCCTTGGCCCAAAACAATGACTATTTATCCTCTCCAGAGCTGCTTGCTGGCCTGCTGAGTTCCTGGGGCATTTTGTGGGTGCTGCTCTGGATTTGCAGCATCTGCAGGATCTCCTGTGTTTGTACTTTATATAACAGTTGCTGTTTGACATGTGCTCACACATGAATAGGCTGTCAGCTATATCCGTTTCATTACCTGTTATTGAATATTATTCGGTTCACTCCCTTGTTCATGCTGGGACATACAGTTATGGAACACCTTCACAACCTCACTCCACAAGTTCACAGACTTTCAGATACGAGTTAACTTCATTATGCCCAATCTATGAGACGTCACAATCCGCCTCGTTATGGCCCTTCTCTGTAGCTGTTACACTTTATTCTGTGTCTGCTATTGTTTTCCCTTGTTCTACCTCACTGATTGCGTAACTGTGTCAAAATCAAAGGCAAAGAACATCTATTACCAAAGTGCGTATGTTTACCCTAACCCCCACGAGATTCATCTCCTTGCAGGTACTTACAGGAAAATAAAGAAATACAATAGAATTACAAAAATTGCACACATAAGCAAGCAACATGCAAAAGAGAAGGTGTGTACACACTGACAGGTGGGTTGTAGGGTCCTTGCTGTGCAGGGATGCCATGGCTTTGCACTGTACATTCATTTTACTTTGCAGCACTGCGCGCTAACAAGCCCTTCTGGCCCTCTGAGTCCAATTACACCCATGTGACCGATCAACCCACTGACCTGCATGCCCCTCTTGGACAGTGGTCACAGACTCCTGAGGGGCAGAGCTGGGAGTTGAACTACATTCGCAGTCGCTGTAACAGCGCGCTTCTAACTGCCATACCACCATGCCACCCAATGTGACAGTAACAGATCAGTTTACCAAACTGTTCAGCTCAATACAACAGAAACAGGACAACAAATTACTTTATGAAGGTTCAAGTCTAATTAAAATAACAAACAGAAGGTTCTGGAAACAGGAAGCAGCAAAACCCAGAAACATCAACTGCTTCTCTCTCCACAGATGCTGCCTGAGCATTTCCAACTCTTTCCACCTTCTTCTCAGAATTCAAGAGTTGGCAGGCATGACCCCACTTTCACCAGACTCACAGTCCATACACTCTACCCGTCTACCCGTGCCAGGGTACTGGTACACAGCTCCCACTGGAGCCTTCAGTAATGGCATAACAGTTAGGGGATCATAGTCACTAGAGCACACAAACCGGCCCTTCAGCCCATCTGGTCCATGCCGATCTATTAATCTGCCTGGTCCCATTGACCTGCACCCAGATCATAGCTCTTCATACCTCTCCCATCCATGTACCTATGCAAACTTCTCCTAAATATTGAAATCAAACCCACACCCACCCCTTGTGCTGGCAGTTTATTCCACACTGTCACCACTCTCTGAATAAGGAAGATTCCCCCCCCCATGTTCCCTTTAACCTTCAACCCTTAACTCATAACCTCTACTTAAAGATTGCTTAATATCATTTCCTGTTTAGGAGTGTAGAGAACAAAATAATTGTTACTCTGTTTCAGATACAGCACAAAAAACACAAGAAGAGGAAAAACACCATAATAAAAAATACAATAAGTTTAAACACATAAAATACCTTATACACATTCAACTTCGGAGGAAAAAGCCTGCTTGCATTGACCCTATCTATACCCCTCATAGTTTTGCATACCTGGATGAAATCCAGTCTCGTACCTCCAGAGTATAACATCCGAACCCTACTAAATCTTTCCCAGTACCTCAGGTTTATGCCCAGCGCTCGCCCCGGGCCACACTTACACCGATAGTCCACTCCACAGATCATCAGCGGCCAGTCTTCTCAGACCCCTGACACCCGCCGCTGAGCGGCGACCCCTACTTTAATGACAATACATCCTTTGTTTTTCGCTTTTGTCCCCCACCTCACCCCCGTCCCCCCGTTCTCGGTCGCCTCTCCCCACGAGGGGTGAAACCTCTCTCTCTCGCTCGCCCGGGACAGGGACAGGGACCGGGACCGGCCACAAGTGGAAATCCGGGAGCTGGATTGCAGCCGGAGCCTGGGATCTAGCTGCGGGAAAAGGTTGGGGGGGGGGTGGGGGAATGCCTGGGGAGGTAGACCGGGACCCGGATCCAGGTCCAGTCTCAGACCCAAACCTAGATCCGGATCCGGACCCGGACCCGGTGTCGGATGCAGACCGGGAGCCCAGAGTTTCCAGGCAGGACAAACTTTCCCGACTTGGTGGAGGGAGGGTAGGGGGTGGAGGAGGTGGGAGGAAGGGAGGGAGGGCTCACGGTCGAGCCCTGACCGTTCTCCAGTGCGCGTCCCCGGGTTCAGGCACTCACCGTGACTCGGTCTGGGACAGCGGCTCCCGATCCCCGATCGCCGTCGATCCAAAGGAGACGGAGACGCACTCGCACTCGCTCTCTCAGCCGCGACTCTCGGACTGGCAGCGGCCGCGCCCCAGCCCAGGTGTGGGAGGAGCCGGAGACGGAACAGTCTCTCCCGCGGGGGGCGGGCACCGGGCGGCGTCACCGCTACAGGTGGTGCTGGGATACCGGCGGGACAGGTAACCAGGTATGGGCGGTGCAATAACTCGGCAGTGTGTGAGTGGCCCAGGTAGTACAGTGACTTAGTACTGTGGGAGTGGTACAGGCACAGGTGTAAAACTGCAGAGGTACCACGAGACAGGTGACTGGTAAAGGGGTGCTAGGGTACAGGTACAGCTGTACAGCTATAGATAGGTACACGTGGCATCAACAGTACAAGTATTGGAGAACAGGCCTCTCTGCGGGGGGTACAGGTACAATCCAGGTAACACACGGACAGGTGGTACGTGTAAATCAAAGTACATTTATGTCGCCATATGCACGCTGAGGTTCAGTTTCTTGTGAACATTCACAGTAAATACAGGAAACACTATAGAATCAGTGTTGTAGTGGTAAATATGTACAGGTGGCTGTCAGCAGGCAGGGCCGCACTCCCTGAGTGAAGGTACAGTTTGACACATTCCACTACAGTGGGGCACGGAATGAGCCGGCACCAGGGTCTGTCCCAGCAACCAAGAGGATCCGGGTATTCCATAGGACACCTCACATTATGTCACAGGCTACTCGACCAGTTCATCCCTGCCAGCCACTCGTTACCCAAGTCACACCCACGTGCCCCGCCATCAGAAGATTCTGGATAGGAAGCAGCACTATGGAGGAAAGGTGGCACTCTGGGAGGGGTTGCAGAGCCGGGGGGGGGGGGGAGTTGACAGCCTCTCTTGCCCAAGCCCAGCTCGTACCCGGACCTTTACTAAAAATGAGAAATTCAACAAACATCTGCCTGTATCTGAGACACAAGAATATCTGCAGTTGCCGGAAATCCGGAGCAACACACACAAAATGCTGGAGGAACTCAGCATGGCAGGAAAAGAGCACAGTCAACATTTCAGGCCGAGACCCTTCGGCAGGACTGGAAAGGAAGGAGGAAGACCCCAGAATAAGAAGGTGGGGGGAGGGGAAGGAGGACAAGCTGGCAGGTGACAGGTGAAGCCCGGTGAGGGGGAAGGTGAATACCTGGGGGAGGGGTGATGGAGTGAGAAGCCGGGGTGTGACAGATGAAGGACTGAAGAAGAAGGTATCTGATAGGAGAGGAGAGTGGAAGGAGGAGGGGCATCAGAGGGAGGTGGTGGGCAGGTGGGGAGAAGAGAAGAGGTAAGAGGGGGTCCAGAGCAGTGAATGGGAAAGGAGGCGGGAGGGAGGGGAGAAGTTCCCAGGCTGAGAAATCGATGTCCGTGCCATCAGGTTGGAGGCTACCTTGATGGAATATGAGGTGTTTGGCCTCTACCTTGATTGTGACAGAAGGGGAGGCCATGGACCATCATGTCAGAATGGGAATGGGAGCTGGAGTTAAAATGGTTGGCCACTGGGAAATCCTCCTTTTGGCGGACGGAGTGAAGGTGATCGGTGAAGTGCACCCCAATCTAATTTGGGTCTCACCAATATAGAGGAGGCTGCACCAGGAGCATTGGATGGAGTAGACACTCCCCACAGATTTACCTCACCTGACAGGACTGTTTGGGGCTCTGAATGGTGGTTCATTCACCAACTACAGGCAGTATGGGGGGGTGAATGTGGGGGTTGGAATGGATGTGCATCTGCTTTCACCGGGGTGGGGGGGAACGTTACAGTCGACAAGTTATATCAGAATCAGTCTTAGGTTCAGTATCACTGGCATTTTGCTGCAGCAGTACATTGCAATACATAAATTATACTATAATAAGAAATATATAAAACATTAAATACAGTAAGTAGTGTAAAAATAGAGCAAAAGTGGTAAGGTAATGTTCATGGGTTGATTGTCCATTCAGAACTCCCACGACCTTGAACAAAACAAGAGTGGAGCAGTACGTATCAGCTGTCTGACCCCAGTACTGGTGTTCGGGGAGGTTGGTGGTGAAGCAAAAACCCTCAGTGCCTGTGTGAACTAGGGTGGGGTGTGCTGGGACCTGTCGACCTACGGAGCGAGGACTGGGAGGTGGGATTCTCCTTATCTCCATTGTCGGTCTGCACTGGCGCACTGGCACAGGAGGTAATCTACCACCCTGAGACCCTCTGCAGAACCACAGACCATCAGACACACACGCACAGACAGGGGGTGAGGGTGAGACATGGGAAGCTCCTCCGTACATTGCACGGCCTGACCCCAAGCCCCAGTCTCCCCTAGTTTAACATTCACCCCTCCACTCAGCTCTCTCAGCCTTTGCCCCCCCACAGTCAAACCCAGTGCAACCCCGAAGGCTGAAGACTGAAGTTTCAGTGAGTCTTGATCCAAGCATCGACACTCCAGGCTTGACTTGTCTAGAGGCCAGAGGCCTGAGGCCTGTGAGTCCAGGGTCACGGACTGGAGGCCAGATGGAGACATGTCTGTATGGGGGAGTGGCTGAGAAAGGGGCTCGTTTTACTCTTGTTGTTGCATGTGTTGTTCTGCTGAACATGGTGGGTATGTCATGTTGGCACTGGAGTGTGTGGCAACACTTATGGGCTGCCCCCAACACATCCTTAAGTGCCATGTATCCTTATCGATTTCTCCTTCTCCTCTCCTCTTCTTCTGTTCCCCACTCTAGCCTCTTACCTCTGCTCACCTGCCTGTCGCCTCCTCCTTCCCTTTCCCCTTGGTCCACTCTCCTCTCCAACCCTTTATCTTTCCTACCCGACTGACTTCATTATCACCCTCCAGCTATCCTCCTCCCCACCTTCTCGTCCTGGCCTCTTCCCCCTTCCTTTCCCATCCTGAAGAAGGGTCTTGGACTGAATTGTCGGGTGTTTATTCATCTCCATAGATGTTGCCTGACCTACTGAGATCCTCCAGCATTTTGTGTGTGTTGCTCTGGATTTCCAACACCTGCAGTTTCTTGTGTTTACATCCTTAGGTGTGTTAGTTGTTAATGCAAATTATGGATTTCACTGTATGCTTTGATGTGCTTATGACAAAATAAATCTAATTCTAATTGTTTGTTCACCTGCTCTGTCTGGTTACCTGTCCAGACACCTGTTCTTGTCATGGTCCGGTCCGTGAAGTCCGCGCTCTGGTTCAGGGTCCGGTCCGTGGACTCTGGACTCCATGTCTTCTGGCTGTCCCTTGTTTCAGTTGAGCTTAATCATAGGCACCTGATTCTCGTCTTGATGCTGGGAATATAAGTGGCCCTGGGTTCGAGTGTGGGTGCTGTATCGTCTCGTTAGTATCCTGTCCTTGCCTCTGTGGGGTAAGTCAGGTCGTCTTTGCCGTTACCCTGAGGCTGGACTGTTCCCTTCCCTTCTCCTTCTTTCCGGAGCCTTGCCTGGCAACCAGTGTCCGGAGCCTTGCCCGCAGCCTTGTCAAGTTCAACCCCCGGAGCGAGACTGGAGCCTTGCTGTGTCAAGATAAGGAACTATCTATTGTTGAGTTGGAACTGTCTCTGTGCCCATGCCTTTGCTAGGTAGGTCCAGCCGTTTGCCGCTACCGTTGGGAACAGTCTTGTCGTGTTCGGCATTCTGTGCAGAGCCCTGACCCCAAGTCCCATTCCCAAGGAGGGGTCCCGGCTCTGTGTTCCATGTCCCTGTGTTCCTGTCTCTCAAGTCCATGGCTCCGTGTTCCCATGCTCTAGACCAAGGCTCTGTGTTCTGCGTTCCTGTCGTCCCAAGTCCAAGGTTCGGCTGTTCCTGAGTACCAAGTTAAGGCTCCATGTTTTTGTCCTGTCCATGTGCTTCGTCCTGTACTGGAATTCCCTCGTCTTGCCCAGGAGTCTCTCGTTCTGTCCTGTAGTCTTGCCTAGTCCTGTCTCCCAAGACCACGTCATGTCTTCGCTTTGTTCCGGAGTCCGAGCCCGAGTCAAGAGCCAGGTTCTGGGTCCTTGTCCAGTCTCTGGCTCAGAGTCTGAACCCAAGCCTCGTCATGTCCTCGCCTCGAAGAACCCAAGCCTCGTCATGTCCTCGCCTCGAAGAACCCAAGCCTCGTCATGCCCTCGCCTCGAAGAACCCAAGCCTCGTCATGTCCTCGCCTCGAAGAACCCAAGCCTCGTCTTGCCCTCGCCTCGAAGAACCCAAGCCTCGTCATGCCCTCGCCTCGAAGAACCCAAGCCTCGTCATGCCCTCGCCTCGAAGAACCCAAGCCTCGTCTTGCCCTCGCCTCGAAGAACCCAAGCCTCGTCTTGCCCTCGCCTCGAAGAACCCAAGCCTCGTCTTGCCCTCGCCTCGAAGAACCCAAGCCTCGTCATGCCCTCGCCTCGAAGAACCCAAGCCTCGTCATGCCCTCGCCATGAAGTACCCAAGCCATGTCCAGTCCTGTAGCCACGTCATGTCCTCGCCTAGTTCCGGGGTCTGAGCCTGAGTCAAGACCCAGGTTCTGGGTCCTTATCCAGTCTCTGGCTCTGAGTTCAAGCCCAGGCTCCTAGTTCCTAATCCTTGTCCTGGTCCCGCTTGCCTAGCCAATGTCCTAGCCCAAGTCTGTGTTCTTGTCCCAGCTCGTAGTCAAGTCCTGTTCCTAGTACTTCAGTGTCTGTGTCTTGCATTTGGGTCCGCTCCCAGCGCCGGCCCTTATGATGGTTCTACCTTGGCACAGTAGAGCCCTCAGCTTCAATCCTGACGTCAATAGTTTCAGGTAACCAGCCTTTCCTGTTCGTGTCAGCGGTGGCCAGTTCCTCCACCTGCAACATTGACTCAGTTCTCCTTCGCTCCACTGACACATTGTGAATTTTCCACTTTCTCATTCCTCTCCCGGTCCCCGCCTCTCGCAGTTGTTCATCGTTATCGAGGCTTTCTCCTGACCGTGACGTTCATCTCCCTCGGACACATCAGCTGCGATTAATGCCCTTCCGCAGGTCTCTTATTCACCTACCTCTCTATGAGGAGGCCACGTCTGGAGCACTGCCATAAATTACTAATCCTAACCCTCGCATCTTTGGAATGCGGGAGGAAATCGGAGCTCCTGAAGGAACCCATGTGGTCACGGGAAAGGACGTAGAAACTCCTCACAGACAAGGGCCGGGAGTTCGATCCTCGTCGCTTGCGCTGTTAGTAGTATTGCGCTGGTTTGTTCCGCGCTGTTAGTAGTACTGCGCTGGTCTGTTCCGCGCTGTTGGCAGTACTGCGCTGCTGTGTTCCGCGCTGTTAGTAGTAATGCGGTGGTCTGGTCCGCACTGTTAGTACTACTGCGCTGGTCTGTTCCGCGCTGTGTTAGTAGTACTGCGCTGCTTTGTTCCGCGCTGTTAGTAGTACTGCGCTGGTCTGTTCCGCGCTGTTAGTAGTACTGCGCTGGTTTGTTCCGCGCTGTTAGTAGTACTGCGCTGGTCTGTTCCGCGCTGTTTGTAGTACTGCGCTGGTTTGTTCCGCGCTGTTAGTAGTACTGCGCTGGTTTGTTCCGCGCTGTTAGTAGTACTGCGCTGCTTTGTTCCGCGCTGTTAGTAGTACTGCGGTGGTTTGTTCCGCGCTGTTAGTAGTACTGCGCTGGTCTGTTCCGCGCTGTTAGTAGTACTGCGCTGCTTTGTTCCGCGCTGTTAGTAGTACTGCGCTGGTCTGTTCCGCGCTGTTTGTAGTACTGCGCTGCTTTGTTCCGCGCTGTTAGTAGTACTGCGCTGGTCTGTTCCGCGCTGTTAGTAGTACTGCGCTGCTTTGTTCCGCGCTGTTAGTAGTACTGCGCTGGTCTGTTCCGCGCTGTTTGTAGTACTGCGCTGCTTTGTTCCGCGCTGTTAGTAGTACTGCGCTGGTCTGTTCCGCGCTGTTCGTAGTACTGCGGTGGTCTGTTCCGCGCTGTTTGTAGTACTGCGCTGCTTTGTTCCGCTGTGTTAGTAGTACTGTGGTGGTTTGTTCCGCACTGTTAGTAGTACTGCGCTGGTCTGTTCCACGCTGTTGGCAGTACTGCGCTGGTCTGTTCCGCGCTGTTGGCAGTACTGCGCTGCTGTGTTCCGCGCTGTTAGTAGTATTGCGGTGGTTTGTTCCGCGCTGTTAGCTGTACTGCGCTGCTGTGTTCCGCGCTGTTAGTAGTACTGTGCGGGTCTGTTCCGCTGTGTTAGCAGTACTGCGGTGGTCTGTTCCGCTGTGTTAGTAGTGCTGCGGTGGTCTGTTCCGCTGTGTTAGTAGTACTGCGCTGGTCTGTTCTGCGCTGTTAGTAGTACTGCGCTGGTCTGTTCTGCGCTGTTAGTAGTACTGCGGCGGTTTGTTCCGCGCTGTTGGCAGTACTGCGCTGCTGTGTTCCGGCTGTTAGTAGTACTGCGGTGGTCTGTTCCGCGCTGTTAGTAGTACTGCGCTGCTGTGTTCCGTGCTGTTGGCAGTACTGCGCTGGTCTGTTCCGCGCTGTTAGTAGTACTGCAGTGGTCTGTTCCGCGCTGTTAGTAGTACTGCACTGGTCTGTTCTGCGCTGTTAGTAGTACTGCGGCGGTTTGTTCTGCGCTGTTGGCAGTACTGCGCTGCTGTGTTCCGGCTGTTAGTAGTACTGCAGTGGTTTGTTCCGCGCTGTTAGTAGTACTGCGGCGGTCTGTTCCGGCTGTTAGTAGTACTGCGGTGGTCTGTTCCGCGCTGTTAGTAGTACTGCGGTGGTCTGTTCCGCTGTGTTAGTAGTACTGCGGCGGTCTGTTCCGCGCTGTTAGTAGTACTGCGGTGGTCTGTTCCGCGCTGTTAGCAGTACTGCGCTGCTGTGTTCCGCGCTGTTAGCAGTACTGTGCGGGTCTGTTCCGCGCTGTTAGTAGTACTGCGGTGGTCTGTTCCGCACTGTTAGTAGTACTGCGGCGGTCTGTTCCGCGCTGTTAGGAGTACTGCGGTGGTCTGTTCCGCTGTGTTAGCAGTACTGCGCTGGTCTGTTCCGCGCTGTTGGCAGTACTGCGCTGGTCTGTTCCGCGCTGTTGGCAGTACTGCGGTGGTCTGTTCCGCGCTGTTAGTAGTACTGCGGTGGTCTGTTCCGCGCTGTTAGTAGTACTGCGCTGCTGTGTTCCGCGCTGTTAGTAGTACTGCGGCGGTCTGTTCCGTGCTGTTAGTAGTACTGCGCTGCTGTGTTCCGCGCTGTTAGTAGTACTGCGCTGGTCTGTTCCGCGCTGTTAGTAGTACTGCGGCGGATTGTTCCGCGCTGTTAGTAGTACTGCGCTGGTCTGTTCCGCGCTGTTGGCAGTACTGCGCTGGTCTGTTCCGCTCTGTTGGCAGTACTGCGCTGCTGTGTTCCGCGCTGTTAGTAGTACTGCGCTGGTCTGTTCCGCGCTGTGTTAGTAGTACTGCGCTGCTTTGTTCCGCGCTGTGTTAGTAGTACTGCGGTGGTCTGTTCCGGCTGTTAGTAGTACTGCGGTGGTCTGTTCCGCACTGTTAGTAGTACTGCGGCGGTTTGTTCCGCGCTGTTAGTAGTACTGCGCTGCTGTGTTCCGGCTGTTAGTAGTACTGCGGTGGTCTGTTCCGCGCTGTTAGTAGTACTGCGGCGGTCTGTTCCGCGCTGTTAGTAGTACTGCGATGGTCTGTTCCGCGCTGTTAGCAGTACTGCGCTGCTTTGTTCCGCGCTGTTAGTAGTACTGCGCTGCTTTGTTACGCGCTGTTAGTAGTACTGCGGTGGTCTGTTCCGCACTGTTAGTAGTACTGCGGCGGTTTGTTCTGCGCTGTTAGCAGTACTGCGGTGGTTTGTTCCGCGCTGTTAGCTGTACTGCGCTGCTGTGTTCCGCGCTGTTAGTAGTACTGTGCGGGTCTGTTCCGCTGTGTTAGCAGTACTGCGGTGGTCTGTTCCGCTGTGTTAGTAGTGCTGCGGTGGTCTGTTCCGCTGTGTTAGTAGTACTGCGCTGGTCTGTTCTGCGCTGTTAGCAGTACTGCGGCGGTTTGTTCCGCGCTGTTGGCAGTACTGCGCTGGTCTGTTCCGCGCTGTTGGCAGTACTGCGCTGCTGTGTTCCGGCTGTTAGTAGTACTGCGGTGGTCTGTTCCGCGCTGTTAGTAGTACTGCGGCGGTCTGTTCCGCGCTGTTAGTAGTACTGCGATGGTCTGTTCCGCGCTGTTAGCAGTACTGCGCTGCTTTGTTCCGCGCTGTTAGTAGTACTGCGCTGCTTTGTTACGCGCTGTTAGTAGTACTGCGGTGGTCTGTTCCGCACTGTTAGTAGTACTGTGGCGGTTTGTTCCGCGCTGTTAGTAGTACTGCGCTGGTCTGTTCCGCGCTGTTAGTAGTACTGCGGCGGTTTGTTCCGCGCTGTTAGTAGTACTGCGCTGCTGTGTTCCGCGCTGTTAGTAGTATTGCGGTGGTTTGTTCCGCGCTGTTAGCTGTACTGCGCTGCTGTGTCCCGCGCTGTTAGTAGTACTGTGCGGGTCTGTTCCGCTGTGTTAGCAGTACTGCGGTGGTCTGTTCCGCTGTGTTAGTAGTGCTGCGGTGGTCTGTTCCGCTGTGTTAGTAGTACTGCGCTGGTCTGTTCTGCGCTGTTAGTAGTACTGCGCTGGTCTGTTCTGCGCTGTTAGCAGTACTGCGGCGGTTTGTTCCGCGCTGTTGGCAGTACTGCGCTGGTCTGTTCCGCGCTGTTGGCAGTACTGCGCTGCTGTGTTCCGGCTGTTAGTAGTACTGCGGTGGTCTGTTCCGTGCTGTTAGTAGTACTGCGCTGGTCTGTTCCGCGCTGTTAGTAGTACTGCGCTGCTGTGTT
Organism: Mobula birostris; assembly: GCF_030028105.1. Classification (NCBI taxonomy): domain Eukaryota; kingdom Metazoa; phylum Chordata; class Chondrichthyes; order Myliobatiformes; family Myliobatidae; genus Mobula; species Mobula birostris. The sequence goes on along the minus strand of NC_092380.1, from coordinate 115,410,118 downwards.
CCGCGCTGTTAGTAGTACTGCGGTGGTCTGTTCCGCGCTGTTGGCAGTACTGCGCTGCTGTGTTCCGTGCTGTTGGCAGTACTGCGCTGGTCTGTTCCGCGCTGTTAGTAGTACTGCAGTGGTCTGTTCCGCGCTGTTAGTAGTACTGCGCTGGTCTGTTCTGCGCTGTTAGTAGTACTGCGGCGGTTTGTTCCGCGCTGTTGGCAGTACTGCGCTGCTGTGTTCCGGCTGTTAGTAGTACTGCGGTGGTCTGTTCCGCGCTGTTAGTAGTACTGCGCTGGTCTGTTCCGCACTGTTAGTAGTACTGCGGCGGTTTGTTCCGCGCTGTTGGCAGTACTGCGCTGCTGTGTTCCGGCTGTTAGTAGTACTGCGGTGGTCTGTTCCGCGCTGTTAGTAGTACTGCGGTGGTTTGTTCCGCGCTGTTAGTAGTACTGCGCTGGTCTGTTCCGCACTGTTAGTAGTACTGCGGCGGTCTGTTCCGCGCTGTTAGGAGTACTGCGCTGGTCTGTTCCGCGCTGTTAGTAGTACTGCGGTGGTCTGTTCCGCGCTGTTGGCAGTACTGCGCTGGTCTGTTCCGCGCTGTTGGCAGTACTGCGGTGGTCTGTTCCGCGCTGTTAGTAGTACTGCGGTGGTCTGTTCCGCGCTGTTAGTAGTACTGCGGCGGTCTGTTCCGCGCTGTTAGTAGTACTGCGCTGCTGTGTTCCGCGCTGTTAGTAGTACTGCGGCTGTCTGTTCCGCGCTGTTAGTAGTACTGCGGCTGTCTGTTCCGCGCTGTTAGTAGTACTGCGCTGCTGTGTTCCGCGCTGTTAGTAGTACTGCGCTGGTCTGTTCCGCGCTGTTGGCAGTACTGCGCTGCTGTGTTCCGCGCTGTTAGTAGTACTGCGGTGGTCTGGTCCGCACTGTTAGTACTACTGCGCTGGTCTGTTCCGCGCTGTGTTAGTAGTACTGCGCTGCTTTGTTCCGCGCTGTGTTAGTAGTACTGCGGTGGTCTGTTCCGGCTGTTAGTAGTACTGCGGTGGTCTGTTCCGCGCTGTTGGCAGTACTGCGCTGCTGTGTTCCGGCTGTTAGTAGTACTACGGTGGTCTGTTCCGGCTGTTAGTAGTACTGCGGTGGTCTGTTCCGCGCTGTTAGTAGTACTGTGCTGGTCTGTTCCGCACTGTTAGTACTACTGCGGCGGTTTGTTCCGCGCTGTTAGTAGTACTGCGCTGCTGTGTTCCGGCTGTTAGTAGTACTGCGGTGGTCTGTTCCGCGCTGTTAGTAGTACTGCGGCGGTCTGTTCCGCGCTGTTAGTAGTACTGCGCTGGTCTGTTCCGCGCTGTTAGTAGTACTGCGCTGCTGTGTTCCGCGCTGTTAGTAGTACTGCGCTGGTCTGTTCCGCGCTGTTAGTAGTACTGCGGCGGATTGTTCCGCGCTGTTAGTAGTACTGCGCTGCTTTGTTACGCGCTGTTAGTAGTACTGCGGTGGTCTGTTCCGCGCTGTTAGCAGTACTGCGCTGCTTTGGTCCGCGCTGTTAGTAGTACTGCGGTGGTCTGTTCCGCGCTGTTAGCAGTACTGCGGTGGTCTGTTCCGCGCTGTTGGCAGTACTGCGCTGGTGTGTTCCGCGCTGTTGGCAGTACTGCGCTGGTCTGTTCCGCGCTGTTGGCAGTACTGTGCGGGTCTGTTCCGCTGTATTAGCAGTACTGAGGTGGTCTGTTCCGCTGTGTTAGTAGTACTGCGGTGGTCTGTTCCGCGCTGTTAGTAGTACTGCGTTGCTTTGTTCTGCTGTATTAGCAGTACTGCGCTGGTCTGTTCCGCGCTGTTAGTAGTACTGCGGTGGTCTGTTCCACGCTGTTAGCAGTACTGCGCTGGTCTGTTCCGCGCTGTTAGTAGTACTGCGCTGGTCTGTTCCGCGCTGTTAGCAGTACTGCGCTGGTCTGTTCCACTGTGTTAGCAGTACTGCGCTGGTCTGTTCCGCACTGTTAGTGGTACTGCACTGCTTTGTTCCGTGCTGTTAGTAGTACTGCGGTGGTCTGTTACGCGCTGTTAGTAGTACTGCGCTGGTCTGTTCCGCGCTGTTGGCAGTACTGCGCTGGTCTGTTCCGCGCTGTTCGTAGTACTGCGGTGGTCTGTTCCGCGCTGTTAGTAGTACTGCAGTGGTTTGTTCCGCGCTGTTAGTAGTACTGCGCTGCTGTGTTCCGCGCTGTTAGTATTACTGCGCTGGTCTGTTCCGCGCTGTTAGTAGTACTGCGCTGGTCTGTTCCGCGCTGTTGGCAGTACTGCGCTGGTCTGTTCCGCTGTGTTAGCAGTACTGCGCTGGTCTGTTCCGCGCTGTTGGCAGTACAGCGCTGGTCTGTTCCACGTTGTTGGCAGTACTGCGCTGGTGTGTTCCGCGCTGTTTGTAGTACTGAGGTGGTCTGTTCTGCTGTGTTAGCAGTACTGCGCTAGTCTGATCCGCGCTGTTTGTAGTACTGCGGTGGTCTGTTCCGCGCTGTTAGTAGTACTGCGGTGGTCTGTTCGTCTGTATTAACAGTAATGCGGTGGTTTGTTCCGCTGTGTTAGTAGTACTGCGCTGGTCTGTTCCGCTGTGTTAGTAGTACTGCGCTGGTCTGTTCCACACTGTTGGCAGTACTGCGGTGGTTTGTTCCGCTGTGTTAGTAGTACTGCGCTGGTCTGTTCCGCGCTGTTGGCAGTCCTACGGCGGTTTGTTCCGCTGTGTTAGTAGTACTGCGCTGGTCTGTTCCGCGCTGTTGGCAGTACTGCGGTGGTTTGTTCCGCTGTGTTAGTAGTACTGCGCTGGTCTGTTCCGCGCTGTTGGCAGTACTACGGCGGTTTGTTCCGCTGTGCTAGTAGTATTGCGCTGGTCTGTTCCGAGCTGTTGGCAGTACTGCGGTGGTCTGTTCCGTGCTGTTGACAGTACTGCGGTGGTCTGTTCCGCGCTGTTGACAGTACTGCGCTGGTCTGTTCCGCGCTGTTGGCAGTACTGCGCTGGTCTGTTCCGCGCTGTCAGTAGTACTGCGCTGGTCTGTTCCGCGGTGTTGGCAGTACTGCGCTGGTTTGTTCCGCGCTGTTAGTAGTACTGCGCTGGTCTGTTCCGCGCTGTTGGCAGTACTGCGCTGGTCTGTTCCGCTGTGTTAGCAGTACTGCGCTGGTCTGTTCCGCGCTGTTGGCAGTACAGCGCTGGTCTGTTCCACGTTGTTGGCAGTACTGCGCTGGTCTGTTCCGCGCTGTTTGTAGTACTGAGGTGGTCTGTTCTGCTGTGTTGGCAGTACTGCGCTGGTCTGATCCGCGCTGTTTGTAGTACTGCGGTGGTCTGTTCCGCGCTGTTAGTAGTACTGCGCTGGTCTGTTCCGCGCTGTTGGCAGTACTGCGCTGGTCTGTTCCGCTGTATTAACAGTACTGCGGTGGTTTGTTCCGTTGTGTTTGTAGTACTGCGCTGGTCTGTTCCGCTGTGTTAGTAGTACTGCGCTGGTCTGTTCCGCGCTGTTGGCAGTACTGCGGTGGTTTGTTCCGCTGTGTTAGTAGTACTGCGCTGGTCTGTTCCGCGCTGTTGGCAGTACTACGGCGGTTTGTTCCGCTGTGTTAGTAGTATTGCGCTGGTCTGTTCCGCGCTGTTGGCAGTACTGCGGTGGTCTGTTCCGCGCTGTTGACAGTACTGCGCTGGTCTGTTCCGCGCTGTTGGCAGTACTGCGCTGGTCTGTTCCGCGCTGTCAGTAGTACTGCGCTGGTCTGTTCCGCGCTGTTGGCAGTACTGCGCTGGTCTGTTCCGCGCTGTCAGTAGTACTGCGCTGGTCTGTTCCGCGGTGTTGGCAGTACTGCGCTGGTTTGTTCCGCGCTGTTAGTAGTACTGCGCTGGATTGTTCCGCGCTGTTGGCAGTACTGCGCTGGTCTGTTCCGCGCTGTTGGCAGTACTGCGCTGGTTTGTTCCGCGCTGTTAGTAGTACTGCGGTGGTCTGTTCCGCGCTGTTGGCAGTACTGCGGTGGTCTGTTCCGCTGTATTAGTAGCACTGCGGTGGTCTGTTCCGCGCTGTTAGTAGTACTGCGCTGGTCTTTTCCGCGCTGTTGGCAGTACTGCGCTGCTTTATTCTGCTGTATTAGCAGTACTGAGGTGGTCTGTTCCGCGTTGTTAGTAGTACTGCGCTGGTCTGTTCCGCTGTGTTAGTAGTACTGCGCTGGTCTGTTCCGCGCTGTTGGCAGTACTGCGCTGGTCTGTTCCGCGCTGTTGGCAGTACTGCGCTGGTCTGTTCCGCTGTGTTAGCAGTACTGCGGTGGTCTGTTCCGCGCTGTTAGTAGTACTGCGGTGGTCTGTTCCGCGCTGTTAGCAGTACTGCGGTGGTCTGTTCCGCTGTGTTAGAAGTACTGCGCTGGTCTGTTCCGCGCTGTTACTAGTACTGCACTGCTTTGCTCCACGCTGTTAGTAGTACTGCAGTGGTCTGTTCCGCTGTGTTAGCAGTACTGCGCTGGTCTGTTCCGCGCTGTTGGCAGTACTGCGCTGGTCTGTTCCGCGCTGTTGGCAGTACTGCGCTGGTCTGTTCCGCGCTGTTAGCAGTACTGCGGTGGTCTGTTCCGCGCTGTTAGTAGTACTGAGGAGGTCTGTTCCGCTGTGTTAGTAGTACTGCGCTGGTCTGTTCCGCGATGTTGGCAGTACTGCGCTGTTCTGTTCCGCGATGTTGGCAGTACTGCGCTGGTCTGTTCCGCGCTGTTGGCAGTACTGCGCTGGTCTGTTCCGCGCTGTTGGCAGTACTGCGGTGGTTTGTTCCGCGCTGTTAGTAGTACTGCGCTGGTCTGTTCCGCGCTGTTAGTAGTACTGCGGTGGTTTGTTCTGCGCTGGTTTGTTCCGCTGTGTTAGTAGTACTGCGCTGGTTTCTTCCGCGCTATTTGTGGTACTGCGCTGGTTTGTTCCGCGCTGTTTGTAGTATTGCGGCGGTTTGATCCGCTCTGTTAGTATTACTGCGGTGGTTTGATCCGCTGTGTTAGCAGTACTGCGCTGTTCTGTTCCGCGATGTTGGCAGTACTGCGCTGGTCTGTTCCGTGCTGTTTGCAGTACTGCGCTGGTCTGTTCTGCGCTGTTAGTAGTACTGTGCTGGTCTGTTCCGCGCTATTTGTAGTACTGCGCTGCTTTGTTCCGCGCTGTTAGTAGTACTGCGGTGGTTTGTTCCGCGCTGTTTGCAGTACTGCGCTGGTCTGTTCCGTGCTGTTGGCAGTACTGCGGCGGTTTGTTCCGCGCTGTTGGCAGTACTGCGCTAGTCTGTTCCGCTGTGTTAGTAGTACTGCGTTGGTCTGTTCCGCGCTGTTGGCAGTACTGCGCTGGTGTGTTCCGCGCTGTTGGCAGTACTGCGCTGGTCTGTTCCATGCTGTTGGCAGTACTGCGGTGGTGTGTTCCGCTATGTTAGTAGTACTGCGCTGGTCTGTTCCGCGCTGTTAGCAGAACTGCGCTGGTCCGTTCCGCGCTGTTAGTAGTACTGCGGCGGTCTGTTCCGTGCTGTTGGCAGTACTGCGGTGGTCTGTTCCGCTGTGTTAGTAGTACTGCGCTGGTCTGTTCCGCGCTGTTAGTAGTACTGCACTCCTTTGTTCCACGCTGTTAGTAGTACTGCAGTGGTCTATTCCGCTGTGTTAGCAGTACTGCGCTGGTCTGTTCCGCGCTGTTGGCAGTACTGCGCTGGTCTGTTCCGCGCTGTTGGCAGTACTGCGCTGGTCTGTTCCGCGCTGTTAGCAGTACTGCGGTGGTCTGTTCCGCGCTGTTGGCAGTACTGCGCTGGTCTGTTCCGCTGTATTAGCAGTACTGAGGTGGTCTGTTCCGCTGTGTTAGTAGTACTGCGGTGGTCTGTTCCGCGCTGTTAGTAGTACTGCGTTGCTTTGTTCTGCTGTATTAGCAGTACTGAGGTGGTCTGTTCCGCGCTGTTAGTAGTACTGCAGTGGTTTGTTCCGCGCTGTTAGTAGTACTGCGCTGCTGTGTTCCGCGCTGTTAGTAGTACTGCGCTGGTCTGTTCCGCGCTGTTAGTAGTACTACGCTGGTCTGTTCCGCGCTGTTGGCAGTACTGCGCTGGTCTGTTCCGCTGTGTTAGCAGTACTGCGCTGGTCTGTTCCGCGCTGTTGGCAGTACAGCGCTGGTCTGTTCCACGTTGTTGGCAGTACTGCGCTGGTCTGTTCCGCGCTGTTTGTAGTACTGAGGTGGTCTGTTCTGCTGTGTTAGCAGTACTGCGCTGGTCTGATCCGCGCTGTTTGTAGTACTGCGGTGGTTTGTTCCGCGCTGTTAGTAGTACTGCGCTGGTCTGTTCCGCGCTGTTGGCAGTACTGCGCTGGTCTGTTCCGCTGTATTAACAGTACTGCGGTGGTTTGTTCCGCTGTGTTTGTAGTACTGCGCTGGTCTGTTCCGCGCTGTTGGCAGTACTGCGCTGGTTTGTTCCGCGCTGTTAGTAGTACTGCGCTGGTCTGTTCCGCGCTGTTGGCAGTACTGCGCTGGTTTGTTCCGCGCTGTTAGTAGTACTGCGGTGGTCTGTTCCGCGCTGTTGACAGTACTGCGCTGGTCTGTTCCGCGCTGTTGGCAGTACTGCGCGGGTCTGTTCCGCGCTGTCAGTAGTACTGCGCTGGTCTGTTCCGCGGTGTTGGCAGTACTGCGCTGGTTTGTTCCGCGCTGTTAGTAGTACTGCGCTGGTCTGTTCCGCGCTGTTGGCAGTACTGCGCTGGTTTGTTCCGCGCTCTTAGTAGTACTGCGCTGTTCTGTTCCGCGATGTTGGCAGTACTGCGCTGGTCTGTTCCGCGCTGTTGGCAGTACTGCGGTGGTCTGTTCCGCGCTGTTAGTAGTACTGTGCTGGTCTGTTCCGCGCTATTTGTAGTACTGCGCTGCTTTGTTCCGCGCTGTTAGTAGTACTGCGCTGGTCTGTTCCGTGCTGTTGGCAGTACTGCGGCGGTTTGTTCCGCGCTGTTGGCAGTACTGCGCTAGTCTGTTCCGCTGTGTTAGTAGTACTGCGTTGGTCTGTTCCGCGCTGTTGGCAGTACTGCGCTGGTGTGTTCCGCGCTGTTGGCAGTACTGCGCTGGTCTGTTCCGTGCTGTTGGCAGTACTGCGGTGGTGTGTTCCGCTATGTTAGTAGTACTGCGCTGGTCTGTTCCGCGCTGTTAGCAGAACTGCGCTGGTCCGTTCCGCGCTGTTAGTAGTACTGCGCTGGTCTGTTCCGCGCTGTTGGCAGTACTGCGCTGGTCTGTTCCGCGCTGTTGGCAGTACTGCGCTGGTCTGTTCCGCGCTGTTAGTAGTGTTGCGGTGGTTTGTTCCGCGCTGTTAGTAGTACTGCGCTGGTCTGTTCCACGCTGTTGGCAGTACTACGGCGGTTTGTTCCGCGCTGTTAGTAGTACTGCGCTGGTTTTTTCCGCTGTGTTAGCAGTACTGCGCTGGTCTGTTCCGCGCTGTTGGCAGTACTGCGCTGGTCTGTTCCACGCTGTTAGCAGTACTGCGGTGGTCTGTTCCGCGCTGTTGGCAGTACTGCGCTGGTCTGTTCCGCTGTATTAGCAGTACTGAGGTGGTCTGTTCCGCGCTGTTAGTAGTACTGCAGTGGTTTGTTCCGCGCTGTTAGTAGTACTGCGCTGCTGTGTTCCGCGCTGTTAGTAGTACTGCGCTGGTCTGTTCCGCGCTGTTAGTAGTACTGCGCTGGTCTGTTCCGCGCTGTTGGCAGTACTGCGCTGGTCTGTTCCGCTGTGTTAGCAGTACTGCGCTGGTCTGTTCCGCGCTGTTGGCAGTACAGCGCTGGTCTGTTCCACGTTGTTGGCAGTACTGCGCTGGTCTGTTCCGCGCTGTTTGTAGTACTGAGGTGGTCTGTTCTGCTGTGTTAGCAGTACTGCGCTGGTCTGATCCGCGCTGTTTGTAGTACTGCGGTGGTCTGTTCCGCACTGTTAGTAGTACTGCGGTGGTCTGTTCCGCGCTGTTGGCAGTACTGCGGTGGTCTGTTCCGCTGTATTAGTAGCACTGCGGTGGTCTGTTCCGCGCTGTTAGTAGTACTACGCTGGTCTTTTCCGCGCTGTTGGCAGTACTGCGCTGCTTTATTCTGCTGTATTAGCAGTACTGAGGTGGTCTGTTCCGCGTTGTTAGTAGTACTGCGCTGGTCTGTTCCGCGCTGTTAGCAGTACTGCGGTGGTCTGTTCCGCGCTGTTGGCAGTACTGCGCTGGTCTGTTCCGCTGTATTAGCAGTACTGAGGTGGTCTGTTCCGCTGTGTTAGTAGTACTGCGGTGGTCTGTTCCGCGCTGTTAGTAGTACTGCGTTGCTTTGTTCTGCTGTATTAGCAGTACTGAGGTGGTCTGTTCCGCGCTGTTAGTAGTACTGCAGTGGTTTGTTCCGCGCTGTTAGTAGTACTGCGCTGCTGTGTTCCGCGCTGTTAGTAGTACTGCGCTGGTCTGTTCCGCGCTGTTAGTAGTACTACGCTGGTCTGTTCCGCGCTGTTGGCAGTACTGCGCTGGTCTGTTCCGCTGTGTTAGCAGTACTGCGCTGGTCTGTTCCGCGCTGTTGGCAGTACAGCGCTGGTCTGTTCCACGTTGTTGGCAGTACTGCGCTGGTCTGTTCCGCGCTGTTTGTAGTACTGAGGTGGTCTGTTCTGCTGTGTTAGCAGTACTGCGCTGGTCTGATCCGCGCTGTTTGTAGTACTGCGGTGGTTTGTTCCGCGCTGTTAGTAGTACTGCGCTGGTCTGTTCCGCGCTGTTGGCAGTACTGCGCTGGTCTGTTCCGCTGTATTAACAGTACTGCGGTGGTTTGTTCCGCTGTGTTTGTAGTACTGCGCTGGTCTGTTCCGCGCTGTTGGCAGTACTGCGCTGGTTTGTTCCGCGCTGTTAGTAGTACTGCGCTGGTCTGTTCCGCGCTGTTGGCAGTACTGCGCTGGTTTGTTCCGCGCTGTTAGTAGTACTGCGGTGGTCTGTTCCGCGCTGTTGACAGTACTGCGCTGGTCTGTTCCGCGCTGTTGGCAGTACTGCGCGGGTCTGTTCCGCGCTGTCAGTAGTACTGCGCTGGTCTGTTCCGCGGTGTTGGCAGTACTGCGCTGGTTTGTTCCGCGCTGTTAGTAGTACTGCGCTGGTCTGTTCCGCGCTGTTGGCAGTACTGCGCTGGTTTGTTCCGCGCTCTTAGTAGTACTGCGCTGTTCTGTTCCGCGATGTTGGCAGTACTGCGCTGGTCTGTTCCGCGCTGTTGGCAGTACTGCGGTGGTCTGTTCCGCGCTGTTAGTAGTACTGTGCTGGTCTGTTCCGCGCTATTTGTAGTACTGCGCTGCTTTGTTCCGCGCTGTTAGTAGTACTGCGCTGGTCTGTTCCGTGCTGTTGGCAGTACTGCGGCGGTTTGTTCCGCGCTGTTGGCAGTACTGCGCTAGTCTGTTCCGCTGTGTTAGTAGTACTGCGTTGGTCTGTTCCGCGCTGTTGGCAGTACTGCGCTGGTGTGTTCCGCGCTGTTGGCAGTACTGCGCTGGTCTGTTCCGTGCTGTTGGCAGTACTGCGGTGGTGTGTTCCGCTATGTTAGTAGTACTGCGCTGGTCTGTTCCGCGCTGTTAGCAGAACTGCGCTGGTCCGTTCCGCGCTGTTAGTAGTACTGCGCTGGTCTGTTCCGCGCTGTTGGCAGTACTGCGCTGGTCTGTTCCGCGCTGTTGGCAGTACTGCGCTGGTCTGTTCCGCGCTGTTAGTAGTGTTGCGGTGGTTTGTTCCGCGCTGTTAGTAGTACTGCGCTGGTCTGTTCCACGCTGTTGGCAGTACTACGGCGGTTTGTTCCGCGCTGTTAGTAGTACTGCGCTGGTTTTTTCCGCTGTGTTAGCAGTACTGCGCTGGTCTGTTCCGCGCTGTTGGCAGTACTGCGCTGGTCTGTTCCACGCTGTTAGCAGTACTGCGGTGGTCTGTTCCGCGCTGTTGGCAGTACTGCGCTGGTCTGTTCCGCTGTATTAGCAGTACTGAGGTGGTCTGTTCCGCGCTGTTAGTAGTACTGCAGTGGTTTGTTCCGCGCTGTTAGTAGTACTGCGCTGCTGTGTTCCGCGCTGTTAGTAGTACTGCGCTGGTCTGTTCCGCGCTGTTAGTAGTACTGCGCTGGTCTGTTCCGCGCTGTTGGCAGTACTGCGCTGGTCTGTTCCGCTGTGTTAGCAGTACTGCGCTGGTCTGTTCCGCGCTGTTGGCAGTACAGCGCTGGTCTGTTCCACGTTGTTGGCAGTACTGCGCTGGTCTGTTCCGCGCTGTTTGTAGTACTGAGGTGGTCTGTTCTGCTGTGTTAGCAGTACTGCGCTGGTCTGATCCGCGCTGTTTGTAGTACTGCGGTGGTCTGTTCCGCATTGTTAGTAGTACTGCGGTGGTCTGTTCCGCGCTGTTGGCAGTACTGCGGTGGTCTGTTCCGCTGTATTAGTAGCACTGCGGTGGTCTGTTCCGCGCTGTTAGTAGTACTACGCTGGTCTTTTCCGCGCTGTTGGCAGTACTGCGCTGCTTTATTCTGCTGTATTAGCAGTACTGAGGTGGTCTGTTCCGCGTTGTTAGTAGTACTGCGCTGGTCTGTTCCGCTGTGTTAGCAGTACTGCGCTGGTCTGTTCCGCGCTGTTGGCAGTACTGCGCTGGTCTGTTCCGCGCTGTTAGTAGTACTGCGGTGGTCTGTTCCGCGCTGTTAGTAGTATTGCGGTGGTTTGTTCCGCGCTGTTAGTAGTACTGCGCTGCTGTGTTCCGTGCTGTTAGTAGTACTGCGGCGGTTTGTTCCGCGCTGTTAGTAGTACTGCGGAGGTTTGTTCTGCGCTGTTAGTAGTACTGCGCTGCCTTGTTTCGCGCTGTTAGTAGTACTGCGGTGGTCTGTTCCGCGCTGTTGACAGTACTGCGCTGGTCTGTTCCGCGCTGTTGGCAGTACTGCGCTGGTCTGTTCCGCGCTGTCAGTAGTACTGCGCTGGTCTGTTCCGCGGTGTTGGCAGTACTGCGCTGGTTTGTTCCGCGCTGTTAGTAGTACTGCGCTGGTCTGTTCCGCGCTGTTGGCAGTACTGCGCTGGTTTGTTCCGCGCTCTTAGTAGTACTGCGGTGGTCTGTTCCGCGCTGTTGGCAGTACTGCGGTGGTCTGTTCCGCTGTGTTAGCAGTACTGCGCTGGTCTGTTCCGCGCTGTTGGCAGTACTGCGCTGGTCTGTTCCGCGCTGTTGGCAGTACTGCGCTGGTCTGTTCCGCGCTGTTGGCAGTACTGCGCTGGTTTGTTCCGCGCTGTTAGCAGTACTGCGGTGGTCTGTTCCGCGCTGTTAGTAGTACTGAGGTGGTCTGTACCGCTGTGTTAGTAGTACTGCGCTGGTCTGTTCCGCGCTGTTTGTAGTACTGCGCTGCCTTGTTCCGCGCTGTTGGCAGTACTGCGCTGGTCTGTTCCGCACTGTTAGCAGAACTGCGCTGGTCTGTTCCGCACTGTTAGTAGTACTGCGGCGGTTTGTTCCGCGCTGTTAGTAGTACTGCGGCGGTCTGTTCCGCGCTGTTGGCAGTACTGCGGTGGTTTGTTCCGCTGTGTTAGTAGTGTTGCGGTGGTGTGTTCCGCGCTGTTTGTAGTACTGCGCTGGTCTGTTCCGCGATGTTGGCAGTACTGCGCTGGTCTGTTCCGCGGTGTTGGCAGTACTGCGCTGGTCTGTTCCGCGCTGTTAGTAGTACTGCGCTGGTCTGTTCCGCGCTGTTAGTAGTATTGCGGCGGTCTGTTCCGCGCTGTTAGTAGTACTGCGCTGCTGTGTTCCGCGCTGTTAGTAGTACTGCGCTGGTCTGTTCTGCGCTGTTAGTAGTACTGCGGCGGTTTGTTCCGCGCTGTTAGTAGTATTGCGGTGGTTTGTTCCGCTGTGTTAGCAGTACTGCGCTGGTCTGTTCCGCGCTGTTGGCAGTACTGCGCTGGTCTGTTTCGCACTGTTAGCAGTACTGCGCTGGTCTGTTCCGCTGTGTTAGTAGTACCGCACTGTTAATAGTAATGCGCTGCTGTGTTCCGCACTGTTAGCAGTACTGCGGTGGTCTGTTCCGCGCTGTTAGTAGTACTGAGGTGGTCTGTTCCGCTGTGTTAGCAGTACTGCGCTGGTGTGTTCCGCGCTGTTGGCAGTACTGCGCTGGTCTGTTCCGCTGTGTTAGTAGTACTGCGCTGGTCTGTTCCGCGCTGTTTGTAGTACTGCGCTGCCTTGTTCCGCGCTGTTGGCAGTACTGCGCTGGTCTGTTCCTCACTGTTAGCAGAACTGCGCTGGTCTGTTCCGCACTGTTAGTAGTACTGCGGCGGTTTGTTCCGCGCTGTTAGTAGTACTGCGGCAGTTTGTTCCGCGCTGTTAGTAGTACTGCGGTGGTTTGTTCCGCTGTGTTAGCAGTACTGCGCAGGTCTGTTCCGCGCTGTTGGCAGTACTGCGCTGGTCTGTTCCGCACTGTTAGCAGTACTGCGGTGGTGTGTTCCGCGCTGTTAGTAGTACTGAGGTGGTCTGTTCCGCTGTGTTAGTAGTACCGCGCTGTTAGCAGTACTGCGGTGGTGTGTTCCGCACTGTTAGTAGTACTGCGCTGGTCTGTTCCGCTGTGTTAGTAGTACCGCACTGTTAGTAGTAATGCGCTGCTCTGTTCCGCGCTGTTAGTAGTACTGCGGTGGTCTGTTCCGCGCTGTTAGTAGTACTGAGGTGGTCTGTTTCGCTGTGTTAGCAGTACTGCGCTGGTGTGTTCCGCGCTGTTGGCAGTACTGCGCTGGTCTGTTCCGCTGTGTTAGTAGTACTGCGCTGGTCTGTTCCGCGCTGTTAGTAGTACTGAGGTGGTCTGTTCCACTGTGTTAGCAGTACTGCGCTGGTGTGTTCCGCGCTGTTGGCAGTACCGCGCTGGTCTGTTCCGCTGTGTTAGTAGTACTGCGCTGGTCTGTTCCGCGCTGTTTGTAGTACTGCGCTGCCTTGTTCCGCGCTGTTAGCGGTACTGCGGCGGTTTGTTCCGCGCTGTTAGTAGTACTGCGGTGGTTTGTTCCGCGCTGTTAGTAGTACTGCGGTGGTTTGTTCCGCTGTGTTAGCAGTACTGCGCAGGTCTGTTCCGCGCTGTTGGCAGTACTGCGCTGGTCTGTTTCGCACTGTTAGCAGTACTGCGGTGGTGTGTTCCGCACTGTTAGTAGTACTGCGCTGGTCTGTTCCGCTGTGTTAGTAGTACCGCACTGTTAGTAGTAATGCGCTGCTGTGTTCCGCGCTGTTAGCAGTACTGCGGTGGTCTGTTCCGCGCTGTTAGTAGTACTGAGGTGGTCTCTTCCGCTGTGTTAGCAGTACTGCGCTGGTGTGTTCCGCGCTGTTGGCAGTACCGCGCTGGTCTGTTCCGCTGTGTTAGTAGTACTGCGCTGGTCTGTTCTGCGCTGTTAGTAGTACTGCGCTGCTGTGTTCCGTGCTGTTAGTAGTACTGCGGTGGTCTGTTCCGCACTGTTAGTAGTACTGCGCTGGTCTGTTCCGCGCTGTTGGCAGTACTGCGGCGGTCTGTTCCGCGCTGTTGGCAGTACTGCGGTGGTTTGTTCCGCGCTGTTAGTAGCGCTGAGGTGGTCTGTTCCGCTGTGTTAGTAGTACCGCGCTGTTAGCAGTACTGCGGTGGTGTGTTCCGCACTGTTAGTAGTACTGCGCTGGTCTGTTCCGCTGTGTTAGTAGTACCGCACTGTTAGTAGTAATGCGCTGCTGTGTTCCGCGCTGTTAGCAGTACTGCGGTGGTCTGTTCCGCGCTGTTAGTAGTACTGAGGTGGTCTGTTCCGCCGTGTTAGCAGTACTGCGCTGGTCTGTTCCGCGCTGTTGGCAGTACTGCGCTGGTGTGTTTCGCACTGTTAGCAGTACTGCGGTGGTGTGTTCCGCACTGTTAGTAGTACTGCGCTGGTCTGTTCCGCTGTGTTAGTAGTACCGCACTGTTAGTAGTAATGCGCTGCTGTGTTCCGCGCTGTTAGCAGTACTGCGGTGGTCTGTTCCGCGCTGTTAGTAGTACTGAGGTGGTCTGTTCCGCTGTGTTAGCAGTACTGCGCTGGTGTGTTCCGCGCTGTTGGCAGTACCGCGCTGGTCTGTTCCGCTGTGTTAGTAGTACTGCGCTGGTCTGTTCTGCGCTGTTAGTAGTACTGCGCTGCTGTGTTCCGTGCTGTTAGTAGTACTGCGGTGGTCTGTTCCGCACTGTTAGTAGTACTGCGCTGGTCTGTTCCGCGCTGTTGGCAGTACTGCGGCGGTCTGTTCCGCGCTGTTGGCAGTACTGCGGTGGTTTGTTCCGCTGTGTTAGTAGTGCTGCGGTGGTGTGTTCCGCGCCGTTAGCAGTACTGCGCTGGTCTGTTCCGCGCTGTTAGTAGTACTGCGGTGGTCTGTTCCGCCGTGTTAGCAGTACTGCGCTGGTCTGTTCCGCGCTGTTGGCAGTACTGCGCTGGTGTGTTTCGCACTGTTAGCAGTACTGCGGTGGTGTGTTCCGCGCTGTTAGCAGTACTGCGGTGGTGTGTTCCGCACTGTTAGTAGTACTGCGCTGGTCTGTTCCGCTGTGTTAGTAGTACCGCACTGTTAATAGTAATGCGCTGCTGTGTTCCGCGCTGTTAGCAGTACTGCGGTAGTCTGTTCCGCGCTGTTAGTAGTACTGAGGTGGTCTGTTCCGCTGTGTTAGCAGTATTGCGCTGGTGTGTTCCGCGCTGTTGGCAGTACTGCGCTGGTCTGTTCCACTGTGTTAGTAGTACTGCGCTGGTCTGTTCCGCGTTGTTTGTAGTACTGCGTTGCCTTGTTCCGCGCTGTTGGCAGTACTGCGCTGGTCTGTTCCTCACTGTTAGCAGAACTGCGCTGGTCTGTTCCGCACTGTTAGTAGTACTGCGGCGGTTTGTTCCGCGCTGTTAGTAGTACTGCGGCGGTCTGTTCCGCGCTGTTGGCAGTACTGCGGTGGTTTGTTCCGCTGTGTTAGTAGTGTTGCGGTGGTGTGTTCCGCGCTGTTTGTAGTACTGCGCTGGTCTGTTCCGCGATGTTGGCAGTACTGCGCTGGTCTGTTCCGCGGTGTTGGCAGTACTGCGCTGGTCTGTTCCGCGCTGTTAGTAGTACTGCGCTGGTCTGTTCCGCGCTGTTAGTAGTATTGCGGTGGTCTGTTCCGCGCTGTTAGTAGTACTGCGCTGCTGTGTTCCGCGCTGTTAGTAGTACTGCGCTGGTCTGTTCTGCGCTGTTAGTAGTACTGCGGCGGTTTGTTCCGCGCTGTTAGTAGTATTGCGGTGGTTTGTTCCGCTGTGTTAGCAGTACTGCGCTGGTCTGTTCCGCGCTGTTGGCAGTACTGCGCTGGTCTGTTTCGCACTGTTAGCAGTACTGCGCTGGTGTGTTCCGCGCTGTTAGTAGTACTGAGGTGGTCTGTTCCGCTGTGTTAGTAGTACCGCGCTGTTAGCAGTACTGCGGTGGTGTGTTCCGCACTGTTAGTAGTACTGCGCTGGTCTGTTCCGCTGTGTTAGTAGTACCGCACTGTTAATAGTAATGCGCTGCTGTGTTCCGCGCTGTTAGCAGTACTGCGGTGGTCTGTTCCGCGCTGTTAGTAGTACTGAGGTGGTCTGTTCCGCTGTGTTAGCAGTACTGCGCTGGTGTGTTCCGCGCTGTTGGCAGTACTGCGCTGGTCTGTTCCGCTGTGTTAGTAGTACTGCGCTGGTCTGTTCTGCGCTGTTTGTAGTTCTGCGCTGCCTTGTTCCGCGCTGTTGGCAGTACTGCGCTGGTCTGTTCCTCACTGTTAGCAGAACTGCGCTGGTCTGTTCCGCACTGTTAGTAGTACTGCGGCGGTTTGTTCCGCGCTGTTAGTAGTACTGCGGCAGTTTGTTCCGCGCTGTTAGTAGTACTGCGGTGGTGTGTTCCGCGCTGTTAGTAGTACTGAGGTGGTCTGTTCCGCTGTGTTAGTAGTACCGCGCTGTTAGCAGTACTGCGGTGGTGTGTTCCGCACTGTTAGTAGTACTGCGCTGGTCTGTTCCGCTGTGTTAGTAGTACCGCACTGTTAGTAGTAATGCGCTGCTCTGTTCCGCGCTGTTAGCAGTACTGCGGTGGTCTGTTCCGCGCTGTTAGTAGTACTGAGGTGGTCTGTTCCGCTGTGTTAGCAGTACTGCGCTGGTGTGTTCCGCGCTCTTGGCAGTACTGCGCTGGTCTGTTCCGCTGTGTTAGTAGTACTGCGCTGGTCTGTTCCGCGCTGTTAGTAGTACTGAGGTGGTCTGTTCCGCTGTGTTAGCAGTACTGCGCTGGTGTGTTCCGCGCTGTTGGCAGTACCGCGCTGGTCTGTTCCGCTGTGTTAGTAGTACTGCGCTGGTCTGTTCCGCGCTGTTTGTAGTACTGCGCTGCCTTGTTCCGCGCTGTTGGCAGTACTGCGCTGGTCTGTTCCGCACTGTTAGCAGAACTGCGCTGGTCTGTTCCGCACTGTTAGTAGTACTGCGGCGGTTTGTTCCGCGCTGTTAGTAGTACTGCGGCGGTTTGTTCCGCGCTGTTAGTAGTACTGCGGTGGTTTGTTCCGCTGTGTTAGCAGTACTGCGCAGGTCTGTTCCGCGCTGTTGGCAGTACTGCGCTGGTCTGTTTCGCACTGTTAGCAGTACTGCGGTGGTGTGTTCCGCGCTGTTAGTAGTACTGAGGTGGTCTGTTCCGCTGTGTTAGTAGTACCGCACTGTTAGTAGTAATGCGCTGCTGTGTTCCGCGCTGTTAGCAGTACTGCGGTGGTCTGTTCCGCGCTGTTCGTAGTACTGAGGTGGTCTGTTCCGCTGTGTTAGCAGTACTGCGCTGGTGTGTTCCGCGCTGTTGGCAGTACTGCGCTGGTCTGTTCCGCTGTGTTAGTAGTACTGCGCTGGTCTGTTCCGCGCTGTTTGTAGTACTGCGCTGCCTTGTTCCGCGCTGTTGGCAGTACTGCGCTGGTCTGTTCCGCACTGTTGGCAGAACTGCGCTGGTCTGTTCCGCACTGTTAGTAGTACTGCGGCGGTCTGTTCCGCGCTGTTGGCAGTACTGCGGTGGTTTGTTCCGCTGTGTTAGTAGTGCTGCGGTGGTGTGTTCCGCGCCGTTAGTAGTACTGCGCTGGTCTGTTCCGCGCCGTTAGTAGTACTGTGCTGGTCTGTTCCGCGCTGTTAGTAGTACTGCGGTGGTCTGTTCCGCGCTGTTGGCAGTACTGCGCTGGTCTGTTCCGCGCTGTTGGCAGTACTGCGCTGGTCTGTTCCGCACTGTTAGTAGTACTGCGGCGGTTTGTTCCGCGCTGTTAGTAGTACTGCGCTGGTCTGTTCCGCGCTGTTAGTAGTACTGCGGTGGTCTGTTCCGCGCTGTTGGCAGTACTGCGCTGGTCTGTTCCGCGCTGTTGGCAGTACTGCGGTGGTGTGTTCCGCGCTGTTGGCAGTACTGCGCTGGTCTGTTCCGCACTGTTAGTAGTACTGCGCTGGTCTGTTCTGCGCTGTTAGTAGTACTGCGGCGGTTTGTTCTGCGCTGTTAGTAGTACTGCGCTGCTGTGTTCCGTGCTGTTAGTAGAACTGCGGTGGTCTGTTCCGCACTGTTAGTAGTACTGCGCTGGTCTGTTCCGCGCTGTTGGCAGTACTGCGGCGGTCTGTTCCGCGCTGTTGGCAGTACTGCGGTGGTTTGTTCCGCTGTGTTAGTAGTGCTGCGGTGGTGTGTTCCGCGCCGTTAGCAGTACTGCGCTGGTCTGTTCCGCGCTGTTAGTAGTACTGCGGTGGTCTGTTCCGCTGTGTTAGCAGTACTGCGCTGGTCTGTTCCGCGCTGTTGGCAGTACTGCGCTGGTCTGTTTCGCGCTGTTAGCAGTACTGCGGTGGTGTGTTCCGCGCTGTTAGCAGTACTGCGGTGGTGTGTTCGGCACTGTTAGTAGTACCGCGCTGGTCTGTTCCGCTGTGTTAGTAGTACCGCACTGTTAATAGTAATGCGCTGCTGTGTTCCGCGCTGTTAGCAGTACTGCGGTAGTCTGTTCCGCGCTGTTAGTAGTACTGAGGTGGTCTGTTCCGCTGTGTTAGCAGTACTGCGCTGGTGTGTTCCGCGCTGTTGGCAGTACTGCGCTGGTCTGTTCCACTGTGTTAGTAGTACTGCGCTGGTCTGTTCCGCGCTGTTTGTAGTACTGCGCTGCCTTGTTCCGCGCTGTTGGCAGTACTGCGCTGGTCTGTTCCTCACTGTTAGCAGAACTGCGCTGGTCTGTTCCGCACTGTTAGTAGTACTGCGGCGGTTTGTTCCGCGCTGTTAGTAGTACTGCGGCGGTTTGTTCCGCGCTGTTAGTAGTACTGCGGTGGTTTGTTCCGCTGTGTTAGCAGTACTGCGCAGGTCTGTTCCGCGCTGTTGGCAGTACTGCGCTGGTCTGTTCCGCACTGTTAGCAGTACTGCGGTGGTGTGTTCCACGCTGTTAGTAGTACTGAGGTGGTCTGTTCCGCTGTGTTAGTAGTACCGCGCTGTTAGTAGTACTGCGGTGGTGTGTTCCGCACTGTTAGTAGTACTGCGCTGGTCTGTTCCGCTGTGTTAGTAGTACCGCACTGTTAGTAGTACTGCGCTGCTGTGTTCCACGCTGTTAGCAGTACTGCGGCGGTCTGTTCCGCGCTGTTAGTAGTACTGCGGTGGTCTGTTCCTCTGTGTTAGCAGTACTGCGCTGGTCTGTTCCGCGCTGTTGGCAGTACTGCGCTGGTCTGTTTCGCACTTTTAGCAGTACTGCGGTGGTGTGTTCCGCGCTGTTAGCAGTACTGCGGTGGTGTGTTCCGCACTGTTAGTAGTACTGCGCTGGTCTGTTCCGCTCTGTTAGTAGTACTGCGCTGGTCTGTTCCGCTGTGTTAGTAGTACTGCGCTGTTAGCAGTACTGCAGTGGTGTGTTCCGCACTGTTAGTAGTACTGCGCTGGTCTGTTTCGCTGTGTTAGTAGTACCGCACTGTTAATAGTAATGCGCTGCTGTGTTCCGCGCTGTTAGCAGTACTGCGGTGGTCTGTTCCGCGCTGTTAGTAGTACTGAGGTGGTCTGTTCCGCTGTGTTAGCAGTACTGCGCTGGTGTGTTCCGCGCTGTTGGCAGTACTGCGCTGGTCTGTTCCGCTGTGTTAGTAGTACTGCGCTGGTCTGTTCCGCGCTGTTTGTAGTACTGCGCTGCCTTGTTCCGCGCTGTTGGTAGTACTGCGCTGGTCTGTTCCTCACTGTTAGCAGAACTGCGCTGGTCTGTTCCGCACTGTTCGTAGTACTGCGGCGGTTTGTTCCGCGCTGTTAGTAGTACTGCGGCGGTTTGTTCCGCGCTGTTAGTAGTACTGCGGCGGTTTGTTCCGCGCTGTTAGTAGTACTGCGGTGGTTTGTTCCGCTGTGTTAGCAGTACTGCGCAGGTCTGTTCCGCGCTGTTGGCAGTACTGCGCTGGTCTGTTCCGCACTGTTAGCAGTACTGCGGTGGTGTGTTCCGCGCTGTTAGTAGTACTGAGGTGGTCTGTTCCGCTGTGTTAGTAGTACCGCGCTGTTAGCAGTACTGCGGTGGTGTGTTCCGCACTGTTAGTAGTACTGCGCTGGTCTGTTCCGCTGTGTTAGTAGTACCGCACTGTTAGTAGTACTGCGCTGGTCTGTTCCGCGCTGTTAGCAGTACTGCGCTGGTCTGTTCCGCGCTGTTGGCAGTACTGCGCTGGTCTGTTCCGCGCTGTTGGCAGTACTGCGGTGGTCTGTTCCGCGCTGTTGGCAGTACTGCGCTGGTCTGTTCCGCACTGTTAGCAGAACCACGCTGGTCTGTTCTGCGCTGTTAGTAGTACTGCGGCGGTTTGTTCTGCGCTGTTAGTAGTACTGCGCTGCTGTGTTCCGTGCTGTTAGTAGTACTGCGGCGGTCTGTTCCGCGCTGTTGGCAGTACTGCGGTGGTTTGTTCCGCTGTGTTAGTAGTGCTGCGGTGGTGTGTTCCGCGCCGTTAGTAGTACTGCGCTGGTCTGTTCCGCGCTGTTGGCAGTACTGCGCTGGTCTGTTTCGCGCTGTTAGCAGTACTGCGGTGTTGTGTTCCGCGCTGTTAGTAGTATTGAGGTGGTTTGTTCCGCTGTGTTAGTAGTACCGTGCTGTTAGTAGTGCTGCGGTGGTCTGTTCCGCGCTGTTAGCAGTACTGCGCTGATCTGTTCCGCGCTGTTAGTAGTACTGAGGTGGTCTGTTCCGCTGTGTTAGTAGTACCGTGCTGTTAGTAGCACTGCGCTGGTGTGTTCCGCGCTGTTAGTAGTACTGCGGCAGTTTGTTCTGCGCTGTTAGCAGTACTGCGCTGGTCTGTTCCGCGCTGTTCGTAGTACTGCGGTGGTCTGTTCCGCGCTGTTAGCAGTACTGCGGTGGTGTGTTCCGCGCTGTTAGTAGTATTGAGGTGGTTTGTTCCGCTGTGTTAGTAGTACCACGCTGTTAGTAGTACTGCGGTGGTCTGTTCCGCTGTGTTAGTAGTACCGCGCTGTTAGTAGTACTGCGGTGGTCTGTTCCGCGCTGTTAGCAGTACTGCGCTGGTCTGTTCCGCGCTGTTAGCAGTACTGCGGTGGTCTGTTCCGCGCTGTTGGCAGTACTGCGCTGGTCTGTTCCGCGCTGTTAGCAGTACTGCGGTGGTCTGTTCCGCGCTGTTAGCAGTACTGCGCTGATCTGTTCCGCGCTGTTGGCAGTACTGCGGTGGTCTGTTCCGCGCTGTTAGCTGTACTGCGCTGGTCTGTTCCGCTGTGTTATTATTACTGCGCTGGTCTGTTCTGCGCTGTTAGTAGTACTGCACTGCTTTGTTCCGCGCTGTTAGTAGTACTGCGGTGGTCTGTTCCGCTGTGTTAGCAGCACTGCGCTAGTCTGTTCCGCGCTGTTGGCAGTACTGCGCTGGTCTGTTCCGCGCTGTTGGCAGTACTGCGCTGGTCTGTTCCGTGCTGTTAGCAGTACTGCGGTGGTCTGTTCCGCGCTGTTAGTAGTACTGAGGAGGTCTGTTCCTCTGTGTTAGTAGTACTGCGCTGGTCTGTTCCGCGCTGTTGGCAGTACTGCGGTGGTCTGTTCCGCGCTGTTAGTAGTACCGCGCTGTTAGTAGTGCTGCGGTGGTTTGTTCCGCGCTGTTAGTAGTACTGCGCTGGTCTGTTCCACGCTGTTAGTAGTTCTGCGGCGGTCTGTTCCGCGCTGTTAGTAGTACTGCGGCGGTCTGTTCCGCGCTGTTGGCAGTACTGCGGCGGTCTGTTCCGCTGTGTTAGTAGTGCTGCGGTGGTTTGTTCCGCGCTGTTATTAGTACTGCGCTGGTCTGTTCCGCGCTGTTATTAGTACTGCGGTGGTTTGTTCCGCGCTGTTAGTAGTACTGTGCTGGTTTGTTCCGCGCTGTTAGTAGTACTGCGGTGGTCTGTTCCGCGCTGTTAGTAGTACTGCGCTGGTCTGTTCCGCGCTGTTAGTAGTACTGCGGCGGTCTGTTCCGCGCTGTTAGTAGTACTGCGGCGGTCTGTTCCGCGCTGTTGGCAGTACTGCGGCGGTCTGTTCCGCTGTGTTAGTAGTGCTGCGGTGGTTTGTTCCGCGCTGTTAGTAGTACTGCGGCGGTCTGTTCCGCGCTGTTAGCCGTACTGCGCTGGTCTGTTCCGCTGTGTTAGTATTACTGCAGTGGTCTGTTCCGCGCTGTTAGTAGTACTGCGGTGGTCTGTTCCGCTGTGTTAGCAGCACTGCGCTGGTCTGTTCCGCGCTGTTGGCAGTACTGCGGTGGTATGTTCGGCGCTGTTAGTAGTACTGAGGTGGTCTGTTCCGCTGTGTTAGCAGTACTGCGCTGGTGTGTTCCGCGCTGTTGGCAGTACTGCGCTGGTTGTTCCGCGCTGTTGGCAGTACTGCGCTGGTCTGTTCCGCGCTGTTGGCAGTACTGCGGTGGTCTGTTCTGCTGTGTTAGTAGTACTGAGGTGGTCTGTTCCGCTGTGTTAGCAGTACTGCGCTGGTGTGTTCCGCGCTGTTAGCAGTACTGCGCTGGTCTGTTCCGCGCTGTTGGCAGTACTGCGGTGGTCTGTTCCGCTGTGTTAGTAGTACCGTGCTGTTAGTAGTACTGCGCTGGTGTGTTCCGCGCTGTTAGTAGTACTGCGGCAGTTTGTTCCGCGCTGTTAGCAGTACTGCGCTGGTCTGTTCCGCGCTGTTAGCAGTACTGCGGTGGTGTGTTCCGCGCTGTTAGTAGTATTGAGGTGGTTTGTTCCGCTGTGTTAGTAGTACCGCGCTGTTAGTAGTACTGCGGTGGTCTGTTCCGCTGTGTTAGTAGTACCGCGCTGTTAGTAGTACTGCGGTGGTCTGTTCCGCGCTGTTAGCAGTACTGCGCTGGTCTGTTCCGCGCTGTTAGCAGTACTGCGGTGGTCTGTTCCGCGCTGTTGGCAGTACTGCGCTGGTCTGTTCCGCGCTGTTAGCAGTACTGCGGTGGTCTGTTCCGCGCTGTTAGCAGTACTGCGCTGGTCTGTTCCGCGCTGTTGGCAGTACTGCGGTGGTCTGTTCCGCGCTGTTAGCTGTACTGCGCTGGTCTGTTCCGCTGTGTTATTATTACTGCGCTGGTCTGTTCTGCGCTGTTAGTAGTATTGCACTGCTTTGTTCCGCGCTGTTAGTAGTACTGCGGTGGTCTGTTCCGCTGTGTTAGCAGCACTGCGCTAGTCTGTTCCGCGCTGTTGGCAGTACTGCGCTGGTCTGTTCCGCGCTGTTGGCAGTACTGCGCTGGTCTGTTCCGCTTTGTTAGCAGGACTGCGGTGGTCTGTTCCGCGCTGTTAGTAGTACTGAGGAGGTCTGTTCCGCTGTGTTAGTAGTACTGCGCTGGTCTGTTCCGCGCTGTTGGCAGTACTGCGGTGGTCTGTTCTGCGCTGTTAGTAGTACTGCGCTGGTCTGTTCCGCTGTGTTAGCAGTACTGCGCTGGTGTGTTCCGCGCTGTTGGCAGTACTGCGCTGGTTGTTCCGCGCTGTTGGCAGTACTGCGCTGGTCTGTTCCGCGCTGTTCGCAGAACTGCGGTGGTCTGTTCCGCTGTGTTAGTAGTACTGCGGTGGTCTGTTCCGCGCTGTTAGTAGTACCGCGCTGTTAGTAGTGCTGCGGTGGTTTGTTCCGCGCTGTTAGTAGTACCGCGCTGTTAGTAGTGCTGCGGTGGTTTGTTCCGCGCTGTTAGTAGTACCGCGCTGTTAGTAGTGCTGCGGTGGTCTGTTCCGCGCTGTTAGTATTACCGCGCTGTTAGTAGTGCTGCGGTGGTTTGTTCCGCGCTGTTAGTAGTACTGCGCTGGTCTGTTCCGCGCTGTTAGTAGTACTGCGGCGGTTTGTTCCGCGCTGTTAGTAGTACTGCGGCGGTCTGTTCCGCGCTGTTAGCCGTACTGCGCTGGTCTGTTCCGCTGTGTTAGTATTACTGCGGTGGTCTGTTCCGCGCTGTTAGTAGTACTGCACTGCTTTGTTCCGCGCTGTTAGTAGTACTGTGGTGGTCTGTTCCACGCTGTTAGTAGTACTGCGGCGGTCTGTTCCGCGCTGTTGGCAGTACTGCGGCGGTCTGTTCCGCTGTGTTAGTAGTGCTGCGGTGGTTTGTTCCGCGCTGTTAGTAGTACTGCGGCGGTCTGTTCCGCGCTGTTAGCCGTACTGCGCTGGTCTGTTCCGCTGTGTTAGTATTACTGCGGTGGTCTGTTCCGCGCTGTTAGTAGTACTGCGGTGGTCTGTTCCGCTGTGTTAGCAGCACTGCGCTGGTCTGTTCCGCGCTGTTGGCAGTACTGCGGTGGTATGTTCGGCGCTGTTAGTAGTACTGAGGTGGTCTGTTCCGCTGTGTTAGCAGTACTGCGCTGGTGTGTTCCGCGCTGTTGGCAGTACTGCGCTGGTTGTTCCGCGCTGTTGGCAGTACTGCGCTGGTCTGTTCCGCGCTGTTGGCAGTACTGCGGTGGTCTGTTCTGCTGTGTTAGTAGTACTGAGGTGGTCTGTTCCGCTGTGTTAGCAGTACTGCGCTGGTGTGTTCCGCGCTGTTAGCAGTACTGCGCTGGTCTGTTCTGCGCTGTTGGCAGTACTGCGGTGGTCTGTTCCGCTGTGTTAGTAGTACCGTGCTGTTAGTAGTACTGCGCTGGTGTGTTCCGCGCTGTTAGTAGTACTCGGCAGTTTGTTCCGCGCTGTTAGCAGTACTGCGCTGGTCTGTTCCGCGCTGTTAGCAGTACTGCGGTGGTGTGTTCCGCGCTGTTAGTAGTATTGAGGTGGTTTGTTCCGCTGTGTTAGTAGTACCGCGCTGTTAGTAGTACTGCGGTGGTCTGTTCCGCTGTGTTAGTAGTACCGCGCTGTTAGTAGTACTGCGGTGGTCTGTTCCGCGCTGTTAGCAGTACTGCGCTGGTCTGTTCCGCGCTGTTAGCAGTACTGCGGTGGTCTGTTCCGCGCTGTTGGCAGTACTGCGCTGGTCTGTTCCGCGCTGTTAGCAGTACTGCGGTGGTCTGTTCCGCGCTGTTAGCAGTACTGCGCTGGTCTGTTCCGCGCTGTTGGCAGTACTGCGGTGGTCTGTTCCGCGCTGTTAGCTGTACTGCGCTGGTCTGTTCCGCTGTGTTATTATTACTGCGCTGGTCTGTTCTGCGCTGTTAGTAGTATTGCACTGCTTTGTTCCGCGCTGTTAGTAGTACTGCGGTGGTCTGTTCCGCTGTGTTAGCAGCACTGCGCTAGTCTGTTCCGCGCTGTTGGCAGTACTGCGCTGGTCTGTTCCGCGCTGTTGGCAGTACTGCGCTGGTCTGTTCCGCGCTGTTAGCAGTACTGCGGTGGTCTGTTCCGCGCTGTTAGTAGTACTGAGGAGGTCTGTTCCGCTGTGTTAGTAGTACTGCGCTGGTCTGTTCCGCGCTGTTGGCAGTACTGCGGTGGTCTGTTCTGCGCTGTTAGTAGTACTGCGCTGGTCTGTTCCGCTGTGTTAGCAGTACTGCGCTGGTGTGTTCCGCGCTGTTGGCAGTACTGCGCTGGTTGTTCCGCGCTGTTGGCAGTACTGCGCTGGTCTGTTCCGCGCTGTTCGCAGAACTGCGGTGGTCTGTTCTGCTGTGTTAGTAGTACTGCGGTGGTCTGTTCCGCGCTGTTAGTAGTACCGCGCTGTTAGTAGTGCTGCGGTGGTTTGTTCCGCGCTGTTAGTAGTACCGCGCTGTTAGTAGTGCTGCGGTGGTTTGTTCCGCGCTGTTAGTAGTACCGCGCTGTTAGTAGTGCTGCGGTGGTTTGTTCCGCGCTGTTAGTAGTACCGCGCTGTTAGTAGTGCTGCGGTGGTCTGTTCCGCGCTGTTAGTAGTATCGCGCTGTTAGTAGTGCTGCGGTGGTTTGTTCCGCGCTGTTAGTAGTACTGCGCTGGTCTGTTCCACGCTGTTAGTAGTACTGCGGCGGTTTGTTCCGCGCTGTTAGTAGTACTGCGGCGGTCTGTTCCGCGCTGTTAGCCGTACTGCGCTGGTCTGTTCCGCTGTGTTAGTATTACTGCGGTGGTCTGTTCCGCGCTGTTAGTAGTACTGCACTGCTTTGTTCCGCGCTGTTAGTAGTACTGCGCTGGTCTGTTCCGCGCTGTTGGCAGTACTGCGGTGGTGTGTTCCGCGCTGTTAGTAGTACCGTGCTGTTAGTAGTGCTGTGGTGGTTTGTTCCGCGCTGTTAGTAGTGCTGCGCTGGTATGTTCCACGCTGTTAGTAGTACTGCGGCGGTCTGTTCCGCGCTGTTGGCAGTACTGCGGCGGTTTGTTCCGCTGTGTTAGTAGTGCTGCGGTGGTTTGTTCCGCGCTGTTAGTAGTACTGCGCTGGTCTGTTCCGCACTGTTATTAGTACTGCGGTGGTTTGTTCCGCGCTGTTAGTAGTACTGTGCTGGTTTGTTCCACGCTGTTAGTAGTACTGCGGTGGTCTGTTCCGCACTGTTAGTAGTACTGCGCTGGTCTGTTCCACGCTGTTAGTAGTACTGCGGCGGTCTGTTCCGCGCTGTTAGTAGTACTGCGGCGGTCTGTTCCGCGCTGTTGGCAGTACTGCGGCGGTCTGTTCCGCTGTGTTAGTAGTGCTGCGGTGGTTTGTTCCGCGCTGTTAGTAGTACTGCGGCGGTCTGTTCCGCGCTGTTAGCCGTACTGCGCTGGTCTGTTCCGCTGTGTTAGTATTACTGCGGTGGTCTGTTCCGCTGTGTTAGCAGCACTGCGCTGGTCTGTTCCGCGCTGTTGGCAGTACTGCGGTGGTCTGTTCGGCGCTGTTAGTAGTACTGCGGCGGTCTGTTCCGCGCTGTTGGCAGTACTGCGGCGGTCTGTTCCGCTGTGTTAGTAGTGCTGCGGTGGTTTGTTCCGCGCTGTTAGTAGTACTGCGGCGGTCTGTTCCGCGCTGTTAGCCGTACTGCGCTGGTCTGTTCCGCTGTGTTAGTATTACTGCGGTGGTCTGTTCCGCTGTGTTAGCAGCACTGCGCTGGTCTGTTCCGCGCTGTTGGCAGTACTGCGGTGGTCTGTTCGGCGCTGTTAGTAGTACTGAGGTGGTCTGTTCCGCTGTGTTAGCAGTACTGCGCTGGTGTGTTCCGCGCTGTTGGCAGTACTGCGCTGGTTGTTCCGCGCTGTTGGCAGTACTGCGCTGGTCTGTTCCGCGCTGTTGGCAGTACTGCGGTGGTCTGTTCTGCTGTGTTAGTAGTACTGAGGTGGTCTGTTCCGCGCTGTTAGTAGTATTGCGCTGGTGTGTTCCGCGCTGTTAGCAGTACTGCGTTGGTCTGTTCCGCGCTGTTGGCAGTACTGCGGTGGTCTGTTCCGCGCTGTTAGTAGGACTGCGCTGTTAGTAGTGCTGCGGTGGTTTGTTCCGCGCTGTTAGTAGTACTGCGCTGGTCTGTTCCGCGCTGTTAGTAGTACTGCGCTGGTCTGTTCCGCGCTGTTAGTAGTACTGCGCTGGTCTGTTCCGCGCTGTTGGCAGTACTGCGCTGGTCTGTTCCGCTGTGTTAGCAGTACTGCGCTGGTCTGTTCCACGGTGTTAGCAGTACTGCGCTGGTCTGTTCCGCGCTGTTGGCAGTACTGCGCTGGTCTGTTCCGCGCTGCTGGCAGTACTGCGCCTGTCTGTTCCGCTGTGTTAGCAGTACTGCGGTGGTCTGTTCCGCGGTGTTAGTAGTACTGCGCTGGTCTGTTCCGCTGTGTTAGTTGTACTGCGGTGCTTTGTTCCGCGCTGTTAGTAGTGCTGCGCTGCTTTGTTCCGCGCTGTTAGTAGTACTGCGGTGGTCTGTTCCGCGCTGCTGGCAGTACTGCGCTGGTCTGTTCCGCTGTGTTAGTAGTACTGCGCTGGTCTGTTCCGCTGTGTTAGTAGTGCTGCGCTGGTCTGTTTCGCGCTGTTAGCAGTGCTGCAGTGGTCTGCCGTGGTTTGTTCTGCTGTTTTAGCAGTACTGCCGTGGTCTGTTCCGCGCTGTTAGCAGCGCTGCGCTGGACTGTTCTGCCCCGTTAGCCGTATTGCGCTGGTTTGTTCCGCTGTGTGGTCTGAACATTGGGAACCCCAGGAGACAGAAACGTTGAAACAAGACCATCTAGGTGGCCGTGGGGATGTAGCACTTAGCGCGACGCTATGACTGTTCCTGAACTGGGCGGTGTTACAGTTCGGGGCGTCACAGTTTGGCGATCAGCTTCGGCATCTTCTGTGGGAGATCTCGGTACGCCCTCCCTGTGGGCTGCGTGTGCTCGCTCCGGGGGCTCTGCTCTCCTTCCACAGTCTAAACACGTACCTTGTAGGTTAATTAGTCATTGCAAATTATCCCGTGAGGGTTATGTCGGGGTTATTGGGGGTTGCTGGGTGGTGAGGCTGGAAGGGCAGAAGAGCCTATTCAACTCTGTATCTCTAAATAAATAAATCAGGAAGGAGGTATAGGAGCCTCCGGACCCACACCACCAGGTTCAGGAACAGTTATTACCCTCAACCACCAGGAAGGAGGTACAGGAGTCTCAGGTCCCACACCACCAGGTTCAGGAACAGTTACTACCCCACTTATTATCAGGCTCTTGAACCAGTGGGATAATTTCGCTCACCTCAACACTGAACTGTTCCCACAACCTATGGACTCACTTTCAAGGACTCTTCATCTCATGTTCTTGATATTTATTGCTTATTTATTATTATTATTTAGTTTATTTCTTCGTTTTATATTTACACAGTTTGAACACTGGTTGTTTGTCCTGTTGGGGACGGACTTTCATTGATTCTGTATGTAGTGTGAATGCTCACAAGAAAATGGAACTCAGGGTGGTAAATGGTGACATAAAAGTACTTTGATAATAAATTTACTTTGAACTTTGAAGAGATAGGAGGTGCTGGGATCTCAGACCCAGAATCTGGAGCAACAATATGTATAGGGACATAGCATCTGTGGGGGTGGGGAGGGATAGTCGGCTTTTCAGGTCAAACCCTGTGTTCGACCAGAAGATGAAAAACTCCAGGTTTTGGAACTCTGAAGTAAAAACAAACACTGACACACTCATCAGGGCAGGCCACACTTATGGGGAGAGAACCAGGATTGATATTTCACGTCAAAGACCTCTGGTTCTGATAAAGGACTTCTGGGATGCGGGGTCAGTTTCTTGCCTCACCTCCATGGTTTCTGTCCTGACCTCATGTGTTTCTAGCACCGCAAGCCCAGACCAGCAGGAAACAATGAAGTATCATAGTGAAATCCGCAGGCAAGCAATAAAATCCACGCAAGACTGAGCGGCGGGAAGAAATGAGTGCTAACAAATTGCCCGGGGTTCGGCTGTGTCACGTTGTGGCTGCACTGAGCCAGTGTGAGTTAGTCCAAACTAACCTTTGCTCTTTAACTCCAAAGGCAACTCTAATTGGTGCATTGCCATCTGGGATGGAGGGGCCACTGCTCAGGGCCAGAAAACGCTGCAGAAAGTTGTAAACTCAACCAGCTCCATCATGGGCACCAGCCTCCCCAGTGCCTAGGATACTTTCAAAAGGTGATGCCTCAGAAAGGTGACGTCCATCTTTAAGGACCCCATCACCCATATTAAACCTGATTCTGATGCTGAGTAAATATATTTCCTGTTACAAACAGTAGTTTCAGACATTGTGCATGCAGTGTGTGTGTGTGTGTGTGTGTGTGTGTGTGTGTGTGTGTGTGTGTGTGTGTGTGTGTGTGTTCGTTCAGACCACAAGGCATTGGACCAGAATTATGCCATTCAGCCCATCGAGTCTGCTCCGTCTTTCAATCGTGGCTGAATTTTCTCTTTGAACCCCATTCTCCTGTCTTCTCCCCATAACCTTTGACACCCTGACTAATCAATTCTCCAAGCCTCCCGGACGTTTACATCTGCGCCAAGTGCATCGAGATGCAGCTCCTAAGGGACCGCGTTACGGAACTGGAGCTGCAGCTCGATGACCTTCATCTGGTCAGGGAGAGTGAGGAGGTGATAGAGAGGAGTTGCAGGCAGGTGGTCACGCCGGGGCCACGGGAGGCAGACAAGTGGGTCATGGTTAGGAGGGGGAAGGGGAAGAGTCAGGTAATAGGGAGTACCCCAGTGGCTGTGCCCCTTAACAATAGGTACTCCTGTTTGAGTACTGTTGGGGAGGACAGCTTACCCGGGAGAAGCAACAGTGGCCGTGCCTCCGGCACAGAGTCTGGCCCTGTAGCTCAGAAGGGTAGGGCAAGGAAGAGGAGGGCAGTTGTGATAGGGGACTCGATGGTAAGGGGGTCAGATAGGCGATTCTGTGGACGCAGTCCAGAGACCCGGATGGTAGTTTGTCTCCCTGGTGCCAGGGTCCGGGATATTTCTGATCGTGTCTAAGATATCCTGAAGTGGGAGGGTGAGGAGCCAGAGGTCGTGGTACATATAGGTACCAATGACATAGGTAGGAAAAGGGATGAGGTCCTGAAAGGAGAATATAGGGAGCTAGGAAGGGAGTTGAGAAAAAGGACCGCAAAGGTAGTAATCTCGGGATTACTGCCTGTGCCACGCGACAGTGAGAGTAGGAATGCGATGAGGTGGAGGATAAATGCGTGGCTGAGGGATTGGAGCAGGGGGCAGGGATTCAAGTTTTTGGATCATTGGGACCTCTTTTGGTGCAGGCGTGACCTGTACAAAAAGGACGGGTTACACTTGAATCCTAGGGGGACCAATATCCTGGCAGGGAGATTAGCGAGGGCTACTGAGGTGACTTTAAACTAGAATGGTTGGGGGGTGGGAATCAAATTAAAGAGGCTAGGCGTGAGGAGGTTAGTTCACAACAGGGGGATGGGAACCAGTGCAGAGAGACAGAGGGGTGTAAAGTGAGGGTAGAAGCAAAAAGTACTAAGGAGAAGAGTAAAAGTGGCAGGCCGACAAATCCAGGGCAAGCATTAAAAAGGGCCACTTTTCAACATAATTGTATAATGTCTAAGAGAGTTGTAAAAGAGTGCCTGAAGGCTTTGTGTGTCAATGCAAGGAGCATTCGTAATAAGGTGGATGAATTGAAAGTGCAGATTGTTATTAATGATTATGATATAGTTGGGATCACAGAGACATGGCTCCAGGGTGACCAAGGATGGGAGCTCAACGTTCAGGGATATTCAATATTCAGGAGGGATAGACATGAAGGAAGGGGAGGTGGGGTGGCGTTGCTGGTTAAAGAAGAGATTAACGCAATAGAAAGGAAGGACATAAACCGGGAAGATGTGGAATCGATATGGGTAGAGCTGCGTAACACTAAGGGGCAGAAGACGCTGGTGGGAGTTGTGTACAGGCCACCTAACAGTAGTAGTGAGGTCGGAGATGGTATTAAACAGGAAATTAGAAATGTGTGCAATAAAGGAACAGCAGTTATAATGGGTGACTTCAATCTACATGTAGATTGGGTGAACCAAATTGGTAAAGGTGCTGAGGAAGAGGATTTCTTGGAATGTATGCGGGATGGTTTTTTGAACCAACATGTCAAGGAACCAACTAGAGAGCAGGCTATTCTGGATTGGGTTTTGAGCAATGAGGAAGGGTTAATTAGCAATCTTGTCGTGAGAGGCCCCTTGGATAAGAGTGACCATAATATGGTGGAATTTTTCATTAAGATGGAGAGTGACATAGTTAATTCAGAAACAAAGGTTCTGAACTTAAAGAGGGGTAACTTTGAAGGTATGAGACGTGAATTAGCTAAGATAGACTGGCAAATGACACTTAAAGGATTGAGGGTGGATATGCAATGGCAAGCATTTAAAGGTTGCATGGATGAACTACAACAATTGTTCATCCCAGTTTGGCAAAAGAATAAATCAAGGAAGGTAGTGCACCTGTGGCTGACAAGAGAAATTAGGGATAGTATCAATTCCAAAGAAGAAGCATACAAATTCGCCAGAGAAAGTGGCTCACCTGAGGATTGGGAGAAATTCAGAGTTCAGCAAAGGAGGACAAAGGGCTTAATTAGGAAGGGGAAAAAAGATTATGAGAGAAAACTGGCAGGGAACATAAAAACTGACTATAAAAGCTTTTATAGGTATGTAAAAAGGAAAAGACTGGTAAAGACAAATGTAGGTCCCCTACAGACAGAAACAGGTGAATTGATTATGGGGAGCAAGGACATGGCAGACCAATTGAATAATTACTTTGGTTCTGTCTTCACTAAGGAAGACATAAATAATCTTCCAGAAATAGTAGGGGACAGAGGGTCCAGTGAGATGGAGGAACTGAGCGAAATACTTGTTAGTAGGGAAGTGGTGTTAGGTAAATTGAAGGGATTGAAGGCAGATAAATCCCCAGGGCCAGATGGTCTGCATCCTAGAGTGCTTAAGGAAGTAGCCCAAGAAATAGTGGATGCATTAGTGATAATTTTTCAAAACTCGTTAGATTCTGGACTAGTTCCTGAGGATTGGAGGGTGGCTAATGTAACCCCACTTTTTAAAAAAGGAGGGAGAGAGAAACCGGGGAATTATAGACCGGTTAGCCTAACGTCGGTGGTGGGGAAACTGCTGGAGTCAGTTATCAAAGATGTGATAACAGCACATTTGGAAAGCGATGAAATCATCGGACAAAGTCAACATGGATTTGTGAAAGGAAAATCATATCTGACGAATCTCATTGAATTTTTTGAGGATGTAACTAGTAGAGTGGATAGGGGAGAACCAGTGGATGTGGTATATTTGGATTTTCAAAAGGCTTTTGACAAGGTCCCACACAGGAGATTAGTGTGCAAACTTAAAGCACACGGTATTGGGGGTAAGGTATTGATGTGGATGGAGAATTGGTTAGCAGACAGGAAGCAAACAGCGGGAATAAACGGGACCTTTTCAGAATGGCAGGCGGTGACTAGTGGGGTACCGCAAGGCTCAGTGCTGGGACCCCAGTTGTTTACAATATATATTAATGACTTGGATGAGGGAATTAAATGCAGCATCTCCAAGTTTGCGGATGACACGAAGCTGGGTGGCAGTGTTAGCTGTGAGGAGGATGCTAAGAGTATGCAGAGTGACTTGGATAGGTTGGGTGAGTGGGCAAATTCATGGCAGATGCAATTTAATGTGGATAAATGTGAAGTTATCCACTTTGGTGGCAAAAATAGGAAAACAGATTATTATCTGAATGGTGGCCGATTAGGAAAAGGGGAGGTGCGACGAGACCTGGGTGTCATTATACACCAGTCATTGAAAGTGGGCATGCAGGTACAGCAGGCGGTGAAAAAGGCGAATGGTATGCTGGCATTTATAGCAAGAGGATTCGAGTACAGGAGCAGGGAGGTACTACTGCAGTTGTACAAGGCCTTGGTGAGACCACACCTGGAGTATTGTGTGCAGTTTTGGTCCCCTAATCTGAGGAAAGACATCCTTGCCATAGAGGGAGTACAAAGAAGGTTCACCAGATTGATTCCTGGGATGGCAGGACTTTCATATGAAGAAAGACTGGATGAACTGGGCTTGTACTCGTTGGAATTTAGAAGATTGAGGGGGGATCTGACTGAAACGTATAAAATCCTAAAGGGATTGGACAGGCTAGATGCAGGAAGATTGTTCCGGATGTTGGGGAAGTCCAGAACAAGGGGTCACAGTTTGAGGATAAAGGGGAAGCCTTTTAGGACCGAGATTAGGAAAAACTTCTTCACTCAGAGAGTGGTGAATCTGTGGAATTCTCTGCCACAGGAAACAGTTGAGGCCAGTACATTGGCTATATTTTTAAGAGGGAGTTAGATATGGCTCTTGTGGCTACGGGGGTCAGGGGGTATGGAGGGAAGGCTGGGGCGGGGTTCTGAGTTGGATGATCAGCCATGATCATAATAAATGGCGGTGCAGGCTCGAAGGGCTGAATGGCCTACTCCTGCACCTATTTTCTATGTTTCTATGTTTCTATATCAACCTTTGCTTTAAATATACCCAATGACTTGGTCTCCACATCCAATAGTGCCAAAGAATTCCACAGGCTCACCACCCTCTGATTAATGAAATTCCTCCTCATCTCTGTTCTAAATGGACATCCTTCTATTCTGAGGCTGTGCCCTCTTGTCCTGGAATCTCCCACTATAGGAATCATCCTCTGCACATCCACTCTACTTAGACCTTTCAATATTCGATGTTTCAATGAGATTCCCCCCTCATTCTTCTAAACTCCAGCAAGTACAGACCTAATACTATCAAACACTCCTCATACCTTAACCTTTTAACCCTGGGAACAGGCCTCTGAATCGTCTCCAGGGACAGCACACATATTCCTAGATATGGGGCCCATAATTGCCTGTAATATTCCAAACCTGTGTGTGTGTGTGTGTATGTGTGTGTGTACGTACACTGGACCACCAATCCAGAGACCAGAGTTCACATCTCACTGACAGTTCTGGAGAGAAATCAGAAAGAGCTGGAATGTGGAATTTGGGATGAAAAGCAAGTCATTGGTAATGAGAATACAAGGTCTACCAGGTAGTCATGAAAGGCCCCCAGGTTCACTAAATCCTTCGGGGGGGGGACATCTGCCATCCTGAGCCAGTCTGGCCCCTACGTAACTCCAGGCCCACCAATGTGGCAATTCCTAAATGCTCCTTGAGGTGGCCCCCAGTTGTACCAAGACAAGAGGACTAATGTTCTCAATGTCAGTAGCTCCAAATACTGAGCAGTGGCCCAACAATCCCTCATCTGTTCCTGCACCGGGCAGTCTGTGACTCCTCGCCTCTCCCTGATTACCTGTGACTCCCTACCCATACCGGATCAGTTGTCTCTCAAAAAAGGCAATGTTCTCAGTGTCATTAGGTCCAAATGCTGACCAGCCAGTGGTCGAACAGCACCTTGTTTGTTCTGGTATTGGGCAGTCTGTGACTCTCTGCCACACCAGACCAGTTAACCCCTGCAACAGCAAGCCAATCCGTTCTGTCAGATTCAGTGGGCCCCAAATGATACAGGTTCAGCTGGGATATTATCACATACACAAGCGTGGAATGAAATTCCTGGCCCGCGTGGAATTCACAGAGTAAACAGTGTACATGGTCATGACAAATACAACGACATACCCAAAACAACACACACAAAATGCTGGAGGAACTCAGCAGGTCAGGCAGCATCTATTGAGGTGAATAAACAGTTGATGTTTCAGGCTGAGATCCTTCATCAGAACCCAATAGTGAATCAGAATCAGGTTTATTATCACCAGCATGTATTGTGAAATTTGTTAACTTAGCAGTAGCAGTTCAATGCAGTACATAATCTAGCAGAGGGAGAAAAAATAATAATAATAAACAAGATAAAACATAATAAATAAACAAGTAAATCAATTACGTATATTGAATAGATTTTTAAAAATGTGCAAAAACAGAAATATCTGTACTGTATATTAAAAAAAAAGTGAGGTAGTGCCCAAAGCTTCAATGTCCATTTAGGAATCGGATGGCAGAGGGGAAGAAGCTGTTCCTGAATCGCTGAGTGTGTGCCTTCAGGCTTCTGTATCTCCTACCTGATGGTAACAGTGAGAAAAGGGCATGCCCTGGGTGCTGGAGGTTCTTAATAATGGACACTGCCTTTCTGAGACACCACTCCCTGAAGATGTCCTGGGTACTTTGTAGGCTAGTACCCAAGATGGAGCTGACTAGATTTACAACCTTCTGCAGCTTCTTTCGGTCCTATGCAGTAGCCCCTCCATACCAGACAGTGACGCAGCCTGTCAGAATGCTCTCCATGGTACAACTATAGAAGCTTTTGAGTGTATTTGTTGACATGCCAAATCTCTTCAAACTCCTAATAAAGTATAGCCGCTGTCTTGCCTTCTTTATAGCTGCATCGATATGTTGGGACCAGGTTAGATCCTCAGAGATCTTGACATACAGGAACTTGAAGCTGCTCACTCTCTCCACTTCTGATCCCTCTGTGAGGATTGGTTTGTGTTCCTTCATCTTAAAAAATGCTGAAATGAAGGCAATAGAATACCTGAGAGAGGGAGAGTTAACAGTCGAGACCACAGCAGCTCCATTGGGAAGGAGGTCAAAGTGTACACTAAATTGAGTTTATTGTTATCGGCACAAGTCTGTATAAGCACAGGTGCAATGAAAAACTTACCTGTAGACAGCATCCAGACACACAGCTTCTGATACACAACACTCACAAGTGAAACATAAATATACAGTACATTAAAAAAATTATATCAGCTTGTTGTCACATGAACCCCTTAATAGATGAAAGTAAATTAATGTGTCACCATATACAACCCTGAGATTTGTTTTCCTGCAGGCAATCATAGTAAAGTCCCCTGCCAAATTTAAACTAATCTGGCGGGGTGTTAGGAACTGAGGTGATAGGGATGTTGGTTTACAAGCAGAGAGACCATTTAGTGATGTTGCTTATAGTGAACTCAGTGGGTTAAGCAGCGTCTGTGTGGGGAAGGAATTGTCAAAGTTTTGAATCAAGATCCTCAGGGTTTCAACCTGACGTTCAAAGTGCAAAGTAACTTTATTATCAAAGTACATATATGTCAGCATATACACCCCTGAGATTCATTTTCTTGCGGGCATACTCAGTAAATACAAAAAACCACAGTAGGATCAACGAAAGACCACTCCCAATAGGACAGGCAGACATGCAGTGTGCAAAAGACAACACACATGCAAATACAAAGAGCAGAATAAAGTGGAACGGTTACAGAGCAGGTCGACAATAAGACACAAGATCATAACCAGTTTGTTCAAGTTTATTGTCATCTGACTGTACATATGCACAACCAACTCACTTTCAAGGAGTCCTCATCTCATGTTCTCGATATTCGTTGCTTAATTATTTATTTTATTATTTCTTTCTTTAGTATTTTCACAGTTTGTGGTCTTCTGCCAAGTTGGGCAGTCTTTCATAGATTCTGTTTTGGTTATTCTATATATGTACTGTGAATGCCCACAAGAAAATGAAACTCTGGGTTCTTTATGGTGACATATATGCACATTGATGATAAATTCATTTTGTACTTTGAACGTTAGTCTGGACCACGGTACACCCACAATACATACATCCCACACAGCGCATAAAACAAAATATTACAAGTAAATATCATTCCAAAGGCATGTAGCACACAGCACAGGTAGGTAGTAAAGAGTAAACATCTTGCTGTCCTGCTGATGAGACTCGGTGGTGACATATAACACCGTAAGACATGAGAGAATTAGGCCATTTGGCCCATCGAGTCTGCTCCACCATTCAGTCCTGGCTGATCTTTTTTTTCCTCCTCTGCTCCACTCCCTGGCCTTCTCCCTGTAACATTTGATGCCATGTCCAATCAAGAACCTATCAAGCTCTGCCTTAAACTACCTGGCCTCCACAGCTGCCTGTGGTAATAAATTCCACAAATTCACCACCCTCTGGCTCAAGAGATTTCTACGCATCCCTGTTTTAAATCAATGCGCCTCTATCCTGAGGCTGTGCTCTCCTATCCTAGACTCCCCCACCATGGGAAACATCCTTTACACATCTACTCTGTCTAGACATTTCAACATTCGAAAGGTTTCAATGAGATCCCCCTTCATCCTTCTAAATTCCAGCGAGTACAGACCCAGAGCCATCAAATATTCATCGTATGATAACCCTTTCATTCCTGGAATCATCCTTGTGAACCTCCTCTGGACCCTCTCCAATGCCAGCACATCTTTTCTTCAATGAGGAGCCCAAAACTGTTCACAATACTCAAGGTGAGGCCTCACCAGTGCCTTATAAAGCCTCAGCATCACATCCCTGCTCTTGTATTCTAGACCTCTTGAAGTGAATGTTAACATTACATTTGCCTTCCTCACCACTGACTCAACCTGAAATTGTTTCATGACCATATGTTTTGAAATATGTTGTTTTGTGGCAGCAGTACATTACATAAATAATAACAAAAACATTACAATAGGAAATAAATATATTAAAAGATAAATTAAATGAGTATGCAAAAGAGAGCAAAAAATGGTGAGGTAGTATTCACGGGTTCATTATCCAATCAGAAATCTGAATTCCTCAGGAAAAGAGCCATTCCTAAAACGTGGAGTGTGTGTTTTCAGGCTCCTGTACCTCCTCCTTGACAGTATCAATGAGAAGAGGGCACGTCCCAGAAGACAGAAGAGAGAAAAGGGAATGGCTAGTGTGGCAGGCAGCTCTGACCGTACTGTTAGCCTGAAAGCAGTGAGGAGGGACAACTCATTGTCAGGCAGAGCCTGGAGCGGTTCGAAGGAGAAGAGGTGTGTGTAGCCAAGCATTTCTCCCCCACTGAAGGATCATTCCTTGCTCTCTTGCTCTGACCTGTGACATCACAAAAATGCCTTTGGTATGTGAACGAAGCTCGCAGTGAAAGGGAAGCAGGATTAATTGTGGAAACTCCGCGGCGCTCTGTGCTGGGTCTCAGATGAGAGGGTCCCACAGACCTCAGTTAAAACGCGGCATGTTCTGTTCTTTAACATTAATTAAAAGAGACTGAATTATGCAGGAGGTCAGGGTAACAATGGAGCAGGGGGAGGTGGGCAATCTCCATGGAAACCAGGTCAGTCAGCGAGTTTCGGAGTGTGAGGGGGCTTAAACGAGACAGCTCTGTGCAAACTCCTCAGCACAGTCAATTCGTTGGACAGTGGGACGTGACTCCACTCGGTGCAAAGGCAGCCATTTAGACCAGTACAGTACAGGACTGGACAGGCCCTTCGGCCCACAATGCTGTGCCGACCCAAATAAATTAGTAATCAACTAAATGAGTTCCTTCTGCCCACACAATATCCATAACCTTCCATTTTCCTCACATTTATCTACCTATCTAAACGTCTCCTAAAATTCTCTAATGCATCTGCCTCTACCAGGCACCCACCACTCTCTCTGTAAAAAACTTGCTCTCCCATCTCCTTTGAATTTACCCCCCCTCACATTAAATGCATGCCTTCTGATATTAGACATTTCAATCCTGGAGAAAAGACGCTGTCTGTCTACCTTATCTATGCCTCTCATAATCTTATCAGATCTCCCCTCAGCCTCTGCAGCTCCAGAGAAAACAACCCAAGTTTCTCCACCCTCTTGTCATGGTGCATGCTCTCTAATCCAGGCAGCACCCTGGTAAACCTCTTCTGCGCCCTCTCCAAAGCCTCCACATCTTCCTGTAAAGGGGTGACCAGATGTACGCAATACTTCTGAGGCGGCCTAATTTCTTATGGTTCACATACTCAATGGGAACGGGAGACAAAGGAGAATTAGGCCATTCAGCCATCGAGTCCCCTCTGTCATTCCATCATGGCTGATTATTAACCCTTTCAACCTCATTCTCCTGCCTTCTCCCTGTAACATTACTCCCCTTACTAATCAAGATCCTATCAAACTGTCTTAAATAGACCCAATGCTTGGCCTCCACGGCCACTTGTGATTGGAGGGAAGTACAGGGGAATGTCAGAGTTAGGTTTTGGTGGTGCACACCAGGAAGAGTGGTAAGGCAGATAGATTTGGGACAATTAAAAAACTTTTAGATAGGCACATGGATGATGGAAAAATGGAGAGTTATGTGGGAGGGAAGCAGGTTGAAAGGTCGGCACAACATTGCTGGATGAAGGGCCTGTACCTGGTTGTAAAATTCTATGTTCTATGCGCTAAAATGTTGAGTGTGTGTCTTCAAGCTCCTGTAGCTGATGCTTGATGGTAGCAATGAGAAGAGGGCACGTTCTGGCCAGAGAGGATTGTTAATGATGGATGCCACCTATGAGGAATCACTTTCTGAAGGTGTCCTGGATGCTGGGAAAGCTGGTGCCCATGCTGGAGCTGGCTGAGGTTACAACTTTCTGCAGTTTTTCCTGATGCTGGAGCTGACAGAATTTACAACTTTCTGCAGTTTTTTCCGATCCTGTGCAGTGGCCCCTCCATACCAGACATTGTTGCCACCAGTTAGAATGCTCTCCGTGGTACATCTGCAGAAGTTAGCGAGAGCCTTTGGTGACATACCAAATATCAAACTCTTAATGAAATATAGCCATTGGCATGCCTCTTTCTTCAATACAGCAACATCTTGGGCCTAGGAGAGATCTTCGGAGATGTTGAAACCCAGGAACTTTAATCTATATCTGAAAAGGAAGATGGAGGGGCCACTGCACAGGATCAGAAGAAGCTCCATCCTGGACACCAGCCTCCCCAGCATCGAGGCCATCTTCAAAAGGTGATGCCTCAAAAAGGCAGCATCCATCATTAGGGACCCCATCACCCAGGACATAACATAACATAAGAAATAGGAGCAGGAGTAGGCCATCCAGCCCATCGAGCCTGCCCCGCCGATCAATAAGATCGTGGCTGATCTGATTGTAAACTCAGCTCCATCTACCTGCCTTTTCCCCATAACCCTTAATTCCCTTACTATGTAAAAACCTATCTAACTGTTTCTTAAATATATGTAGTGAGGAAGCCTCAACTGCTTCCCTAGGCAGAGAATTCCACAGATTCACCACTCTCTGGGAAAAACAGTTTCTCCTCTTCTCTGTCCTAAATCTTCTCCCCTGAATCTTGAGGCAATGTCCCCTAGTTCTAGTCTCAACTACCAATGGAAACAACTTTCCTACTTCTATCTTTTCTATCACTTTCAAAATTTTTGTACGTTTCTATAGGATCCCCTCTTATTCTTCTAAACTCCAGAGAGTATAGTCCTAGGCAACTAAATCTCTTCTCATAGGTTAACCTCTTCATCTCTGGAATCAATCTGGTGAACCTCCTCTGCACTGCCTCCAAAGCCAGTATATCCTTCATCAAGTGTGGAGACCAGGACTGCACACAGTACTCCAGGTGCAGCCTCACCAGTACCCTGTATAGTTGCAGCATGACCTCCCTGCTCTTGAATCCAATCCCTCTAGCAATGAAGGCAAACATTCTGTTTGCCTTCTTAATAAGCCAACTTTTTGCAATTCATGCACAAGCACTCCCAAGTCCCTCTGTACAACAGCATGCTGCAATCTTTCACCATTTAAATAATCTGCTCCTCTATTATTCCTTCCAAAGTGAATGATCTTGCATTTACCAATGTTGTATTCCATCTGCCAGACCTTGGCCCACTCACTTAACCTATCTATATCCCTCTGCAGACTCTCCACATCCTCTGTACAATTTGCTTTTCCACTCAGTTAGGTGTCATCAACAAATTTTGCTATGCTACACTCAGTCCCCTATTCCAAATCATCAATGTAAATGGTAAACAGTTGTGGGCCCAGCACCGACCCCTGTGGCACCCCACTCACCACAGACTGCCAACCGGAGAAACACCCATTTATACCAACTCTCTGCCTTCTATTGGTTAACCAATCCACTCTCCATGCCAATACACTTCCTCCGACTCCATGCATCCGTATCTTATTTATAAGTCTCTTGTGCGGCACCTTATCGAACGCCTTCTGGAAATCCATGTATACAACATCCACCTGTTTCCCTCTATCCACTGCACTCATTATGTCCTCAAAGAACTCCAGTAAGTCTGTCAAACAGGACCTGCCCTTTCTGAATCCATGCTGCGTCTGTCTAATTGAACCACTCCTTTCTAAATGTTTCGCTATTTCTTCCTTAATGACATGCCCTCTTCTCATTGCTAACATCAGAAGGTGGTACAGGAGCCTAAAGACACATACTTAATATTTTTAAGGACAGTTTGTTTCCCATCACCATCAGATTTCTGAGTCCATGAACACTACCTCACTAATTTATCTTCTCTTTTTGCACTAAATCAGTGGGTTATTTTGTAATGTCTCCACTTTCACTGTGAATGGAGCCACCCTTTTTCCCTTTATTAGGGAGCGAGAGAGCCTGAGCCTGTGGCATGTCAAATTGTCGAGTGAACGATTAGTTTTTGTTGTACTGCGGATCGCGCTCTTTACCCGGGGAGCTTGCTGGTGGGTGGAGGATGCTGATGCTGATGCTGGTTTTTGCTGAAGTAACTGTGGGAGGGGAAGGGCCGTTGTTTTGCCGCTGATCGCACGTGGACCGGGGGGGGGGGGGCTTCGGGGTTCTAATGTTTTTATTGCCACTCATTCTTTGGGGCACTCTTCTGTTTTCATGAATGTCTGGGGAGAAAATCAATTTCAGGATGTATATTGTATACATTTCTCTGATATTAAATGAAACAATTGAACTTGGTTATTTATAAATAACTCTTCTTATTGTAATGTGCGGTGTGTGTGTATATATATATATATATATATATATATATATATATATTATACACATATATTCTGGTGATATTAGGCGTGATTCTGAATGTTTGGGACCCAGGCATGTGAAGAAGCAGTCAGTGAGAGGGCAGTGGGCGTCAGTGATGGTGGAAGGGCTGGAACTCTGCTCATATTCAGGAGCACCGGGAGGATGTGAGCCATCACTCTCCCTGATATGTTCCATTGCCCCTTTGTATAGACTCAAAGAGATCGTGAACAATGGAGTGACAAAGGAACCGCAGCTCATTGCCTGAGTACTGGAGCGCGATACTCGGAGCCCAGCACTCCCACCCTGTTCTGACACCTGATGCCATTATCTCCTGCTGACGAAACGAGAGTATGTGCAGAGAGACAGCCGCAATGAGTCAGGAGCAGGCATCCTGTCCGACTCGGGGAGGTGTCGGGTGGCATCGTGCGTGACTCGGGGAGGAGTCCGATGGCATCGTGCGTGACTCGGGGAGGAGTCCGATGGCATCGTGTGTGTCTCGGGGAGGAGTCAGATGGCATCGTGTGTGACTCGGGGAGGTGTCAGATGGCATCGTGTGTGACTCGGTGGGGGGGGGGGAATCCGATGGCATCGTGTGTGACTCGGGGAGGAGTCAGATGGCATCGTGCATGACTCGGGGAGGTGTCGGATGGCATCGTGTGTGACTCGGGGAGGTGTCCGATGGCATCGTGCGTGACTCGGGGAGTGGTCAGATGGCATCGTGTGTGACTCGGGGAGGTGTCAGATGGCACTGGGGCTCTCTCGGGTCACAGGCTGGTCTGTAGATTCAAGGTTCAATTTTGTTTAATGTTATTTCCAGCACACAAGGTGTAAAGGAGAATGGAATAGTTGTTACTCCGCCTCTGATGTAGCATAAAAGAGCACAAGATAGTGAACAGAATAATAATAATAATAATAATAATAATGGACATTAAAAATGTACACAACACTGGGATAAAACTTCTAAGAATATATTTTCAGCAACAAAAGCAGGATTCAGCACTCCTTGTGCGCATATGCATTTCCGATAAGGGCACACACCACTACACTGAAATGAAAGCAGAACCCAGATAAATGACGAAATGATAGCTACTGAAGAAAAAGTTAACCAATAGAAGAACATGGCTCTCCATGGAAAACATTCCCATGATGCAGCTCCATAAAACTCTGGTTAGGCCACACTTGGAGTACTGTGTCCAGTTCTGGTCACCTCACTATAGGAAGGATGTGGAAGCATTGGAAAGGGTACAGAGGAGATTTACCAGGATGCTGCCTGGTTTAGAGAGTATGCATTATGATCAGAGATTAAGGGAGCTAGTGCTTTACTCTTTGGAGAGACGGAGGATGAGAGGAGACATGATAGAGGTGTACAAGATAATAAGAGGAATAGATAGAGTGGATAGCCAGCACCTCTTCTCCAGGGCACCACTGCTCAGTACAAGAGGACATGGCTTTAAGGTAAGGGGTGGGAAGTTCAAGGGGGATATTAGAGGAAGGTTTTTTACTCAGAGAGTGGTTGGTGCGTGGAATGCACTGCCTGAGTCAGTGGTGGAGGCAGATATACTAGTGAAGTTAAGAGACTACTAGACAGAAAGAGACTACTATGGAGGAATTTAAGGTGGGGGGTTATATGGGAGGCGGGGTTTGAGGGTCGGCACAACATTGTGGCCGAAGGGCCTGTAATGTGCTGTACTATACTTATGTTCTATGACCTGAACAGACTAAATGTTGACAAGGAAATGTCAAATGCCCAGCTCAGAGTTGAGACCTGTTCCCAGAAACATTGTGGCAATAGAGGGCTCGTGAATCAACATGAGAAATTACCAGAAGTATATGATACAAGACTAACAAATTCAAGACAATATGCAGAAAATGCCAAGAGAAACCAGAAACAATCCAACGCATTACAGGATCCTGCAGCAGTTTAACTCAATCTGATTACTTACAATCAAGTGGCAAATATCATTCACCAAAATCCTGCTTTAAAGTCAAACTCTTAAAAGACAGCTTACCTTTCTATAAATGCAAGTCTGTTCTAGTTTTGGAGTCTGAGACCTATGAATTACATTATAACCAATCCATAATAACTGTCCAGATATAATATTACAGGACAACCAAGCAAGATTTAACTTACTTAATAGCCATTTCAAACACATAACATTCCAAAATCAGTAAGTGAAAACACCAGAAATATGCTGAATTAAAAGAGGAAATTGAAAGACTATGGAACATGAACAAGGTATATATTGTCCCGATAGTAATATCCCAAAGTCACAACACAATAGCATTAAACAATTGAATTGAATTGACTTTATTACTTGCATCCTTCATATACATGGGGAGTAAAAATCTTTACATTACATCTCTGTCTAAATGTGCAATGTGCAATTTATAGTAATTTGTAATAATGATATGTACAAGAGGATAGTCAATATATCATAGAAATACAGTTGCGTCAGCATGATTAATCAGTCTGATGGCCTGGTGGAAGAAGCTGTCCCGGAGCCTGTTGGACCTGGCT
The DNA here is from genome assembly GCF_030028105.1 of Mobula birostris. Lineage (NCBI taxonomy): Eukaryota > Metazoa > Chordata > Chondrichthyes > Myliobatiformes > Myliobatidae > Mobula > Mobula birostris. Next base: position 115,366,291 of record NC_092380.1, on the reverse strand, counting down.
TGTATGTTGCTGTACCGTTTCCCGAATGGTAGCAGCTGGAACAGTTTGTAGTTGGGGTGACTCGGGTCTCCAATGATCCTTCGGGCCCTTTTTACACACCTGTCTTTGTAAATGTCCTGAATAGTGGGAAGTTCACATCTACAGTTGCACTGGGCTGTCCACACCACTCTCTGCAGAGTCCTGCGATTGAGAAAAGTGCAGTACCCATAGCAGGCAGTGATGCAGCCAGTCAGGATGCTCTCAGTTGTGCCCCTATAGAAAGTTCTTAGGATTTGGGGGCCCACACCAAACTTCTTCAACCATCTTGAGGTGAAAGAGATGCTGTTGTGCCTTTTTCACCGCACAGCTGGTATGTACAGACCATGTGAGATCCTCAGTGATGTGGATGCCAAGGAATTTAAAGCTGTTCACCCTCTCAACCCCAGATCCATTAATGTCAATAGGGTTAGCCTGTCTTCATTCCTCCTGTAGTCCACAACTATGTCAGTGTGATTACTTTTTCTCTGTAGGCTGCCTCATTATTATTTGAGATTAGGCCAATCAGTGGGGCAGATGCAGAAATGAAAGGGTTACGTATGAAGAGCATTCGATGGCTTTGGGCCAGTATTCACTGGAGTTTAGAAGATTGGGGGGGGCATCTCATTGAAACCTATTGAATATTGAAATTCCTAAATAGATTCAAAGATTCAAAGCACGCCATCATCAAAGAATGTATAAATTATACACCTTGAAATTTGTCTACTTATTGACAACCACAAAGCAAGAGACTCGAATAACCCAATAATAAATAAGAGTGGCTGTGGATAAGATGTTCCCTATAGTGGAAGAGTCTAGGACCAGAGGGCACAGCCTCAGAATAGAGGGACATCCTATGTCTTATGGTCTCATACATGAGGGTGGCCAGGGAGTGACTGGACCTGATTGAGATTGCCCAGTCCCTAGGATGATATCCCCTCCTGGACCGAGGTACCAGAATCAGGAGAGGGTGGGGTGATGCGTCACGACAGCGTAGTGGTTAGTGTAGCACTTTACAACACCTGTGAACCGGGTTCAATTCTCTCCACTGTCTGTAAGGAGTTTGTACGTTCGCCCCCCTGACTGCATGTGTTTCCTATGGGCGATCAGGTTCCCTCTTACAGTCCGTAGACGTACGGGTTAGGGATACTGAGTTGTGGGCGTGCTAGGCTGGCGTCGGACGTGTGGTGACACCTGCAGACTGCACCCAGCAGTCCTTGGACTGTGTTGGCTGTTGATGCAAAAGATGCATTTCACCTTCTCTTTAAATATGCATGTTACAAATAAAGCAAATCTTCAGACTTGATCTTTGGACTGAGCTCCCCTCACCTCCTTCCAATCCAATCCTCCCTCTTCCAAGCCAGAACTCCTCCCTCTCCCCCTCCCCTCCTTTCCTCTCCCCACCATTTAGGCCATGCTCTCTTCTTGCTGCTGCCATCAGGAAGGAGGTACAGGAGCCTCAGGACTCACACCACCAGGTTCAGGAACGGCTCCTACCCCTCAACCATCAGGGTCTTGAACCAAAGGGGAGAACTTCGCTCAACTTCACTTGCCCCATCACTGAAATGTTCCCATAACCTATGGACTCACTTTCAAGGACTCTTGTTCTTGATATTTATTGCTTATTTATTTAGTATTATTATTTGGGTTTTTACTTTTTATATTTGCAGAGTTTGTTGTCTTTTGCACGTTGGTTGTTTGTCCATCTTGTGTGCAGCTTTTCATTGACTCTATGATGTTTCTTTGTATTTACTGTGATTGCCCATCACAAATTTCATGACATATGCTGGTGATATTAAAGCTGATTCTGATTCTGAAAATGAATCTCAGGCTTGTATATGGTGACATATATGTACGTTGATAATAAATGTACTTTGAACTTTACTGATTTCCCTCCTGGCACTTATCCTTGCAAGCAGAACAAGTGATACACCTCCTCCCTCACTACCATTCCGTGCCACAAACAGTCCTTCCAGGTGAGGTGACATTTCACCTGTGAATCTTTTGAGGTCATCTACTGTGTCCGGACACTCAGTGTAGCCTCCTTTATATCGGTGAGACCCAACGTAGATTGGGAGACCCCCTTCACCAAGCATCTGTGCTCCGCTCACCAGAAAAAGTGGGATCTCCCAGTGGCCACCCAATTTAATTCCCATATGTCCATCCATGGCCTCCTCCACTGTTGTGATAAGGCCACACTTAGGTTGGAGGAACAACACCTTACATTCCTTTTGGGTAGCCTCCAACCTGATGGCATGAACATCGATTTCTTGAACCGGTAATGTCCCCACCCTCTCTCTTTCACTATTTCCCATTGTCTTTCCCCTCTCTCACCGTATCTCCTGGCCTGCCCATCGCCTCCCTCTGGAGCTCCCCCCTTGTTTCTTTCTTCCATGGCTTCTGTCTCTTTCACCGATCAACTTCCCAGCTCTCTGTTTCATCCGTCCCCCTCCAAGTTTCACCTATCACCTGGTGTCTCCTTCTCCCCTCCCTCCAGCTTTTAAATCTACTCCTCAGCTTTTTCTCCAGTCCTGCCGAAGGGTTTCAGCCTGAAACATCTACTGTAGTCTTTTCCACAGATGCTGCTTGAGTGTGTGTGTATGTGTGTGTGTATGTGTGTGTGTGTATGTGTGAGTGTGTATGTGTGTGAGTATATGTGTGTGTGTGTGTGTGTGTGTGAGTCTGAATGTGTGTGTGTGTGTATGTGTGAGTGTGTATGTGTGTGAGTATATGTGTGTGTGTGTGTGTGTGTGTGTGTTTGTGTGTGTTGCTATATAAATGCAAGTAGTTGCTGTTTTTGGCAGAGACCATCGAAAAGAGTTTAATGAAGTCCCCATTACAAAGTCATCACCACTCCTGTCCCTTGAACTGCTGCAAACTTAATGTGTTTCCTGCAAGATCTTAAACACAAGAGATTCTGCAGATGCTGGAAATCCAGAGCCACACACACAACATGCCAAAGGAACTCTGAGGGTCTGGCAGCATCTGTGGAAAGAAATAAAGAGCTGACGTTTCAGGCTGGTCCCTTCCTCAACACAGGAAAGGAACGGGGAGACAGGAGAGTAAGAAGGTGGGAGGGCAGGGTATAGGGGAAGGAGAACGAGCTGGATGGTGATAGATGAAGCCAGATGATGGGGGGGGGGGGATGGAATAAGAAGCTGGCAGGCTCCTCAAACTGACTGACCCCTCTATTTCCATGGCTACACTGACCATCTGAGATTAAGGAACCTCACCATCCGGGACATGCCCTCTTCTCATTGCCAACATCACAGTGAAGGTACAGGAGTCTGAAGACACACACTCGACATTTTAGGAATAGCTTCTTCCCCTCTGCCATCAAATATTTGAATTAACCATGAGCACTACCTATTTTGCTTTCTTCTTGCACTATCTATCTTTTTATCTATTCATCTGTCTATCCATCAATCTCTCTCTGTCTGTCTATCCATCTATCCATCCATCAATCTACCAGTCTATGTATCGATCCGTCTGTCTTTCTGACTATCATTAAGATTCAGATAAATTTATTTATCACATGTACACTGAAACATACAGTAAAATGCATCATTTGCGTTAATGGCCAAAACACCCGAGATGATGCAGAGGCCTAGTACTTGGGTATATTTAAAGCGGAGGTTGACAGGTTCTTGATTAGTCGGGGCATCAAAGGTTACAGGGAGAAGCCAAGAGAAAGGGATACCAAATCAGCCATGCAAAAACTCATTTCAGGGAGGTAGCACCATCAATTTGCGGGAGACTTCCGGGAGAGGTGGGATGTCTGCAATACAGTAGCTCCTTAGCAGCCAGCCAGCTAGTTTAAATAACGTTAGTCTATGCCAATGAATGAATGACACCTGTTAAACTCACCTCAACATGTCTTGTATAGTCTTAACCCACCATGGGCAATAGAAAAGTCACTGTTGCAAACAGTGCAGCGAGCAACTCTGTCATTATTTTGACCCCTATTAGGCAGGGGTACACTTTAGTGTAGTCCGGGGTGACGCACGTTTTATTTTTCTTGGAACACTGTGCAATGGTGGGCTCTGGCTCGCGCGCTCTCTCTTTCTCGCTCGCGTGCTCTCGCTTGCTTTCTCTCTCACTCACTCTCTCGCTCTCTCTCGTGGCCGCTCTTGCGTTCTCTCTTGTCTTCTCTCACTCGCTCTCAAAAAAATTGATTTCCGTGAAATTGTATATAATTTGCAGGCATCAGGGAGCCACTATTAATATGCGGGAGACTCCCGGAACTTCCGGGAGGGGTGGGATGTCTGCATGATGGAGTGGTGGAGCAGAGCGGACGGGCTGAATGGTTCATTCTGCTCCTGTGCCTCATGGTCTTAGAGATGGTGACAGGCCTCAGGCTGGGAATGTGAGGGGCTGCCCAGCGAGTGAAGGAGGGTCGGGGTGGGGGGTAGGCCAGGAACCTGCAGAATAGCACAGTGAGTGAAGGAGGAGATACGGGGGGGGGCGGGGTGTCACACTGTTGTCCTGTGTGTGTGGGGGGGGTATCTCTCCTGTCCTGTGGGGGGGAGTGACAGAGGGGGTGTCTCTCCTGTCCTGTGGGGGAGGGGAGTGACGGGGGGGGAGGTGTCTCTCCTGACCTGTTGGGGAGGGGAGGGTTGGGGGGTGTCTCTCCTGTCCTGTGGGGGAAGGGAGTGGTGGGAGGGTGTCTCCTGTCCTGTGGGGTGGGAGTGATGGCGGGGGTGTCTCTCCTGTCCTGTGGGGTGGGAGTGATGGGGGAGTGTCTCCTGTCCTGTGGGGTGGGAGTGATGGCGGGGGTGTCTCTCCTGTCCTGTGGGGTGGGAGTGACGGGGGGGGGGTGTCTCTCCTGCCCTGTGGGGTGGGAGTGACGGGGGGGTGTCTCTCCTGTCCTGTGGGGAGGGGAGTGATGGCGGGGGTGTCTCTCCTGTCCTGTGGGATGGGAGTGATGGCGGGGGTGTCTCTCCTGTCCTGTGGGGAGGGGAGGGTTTGGGGGGGGTGTCTCTCCTGCCCTGTGGGGCAGGGGAGGGGAGGGGAGGGTTGCCCATCCCAGGGATTGTGGAGAAGAATGGTGACACAGGGTCACAGAGATCACACTGACACTCGCTCCAGCCCCCGCACCACACACCTCCATTTCCTGTCAATGGCTTCCGTTTCCGGTTGCCTGGCAACGGCGCGTTCCCCTGGTAACGGCGGGAAGCAAAACCCGCAACCCGCGGGGAGAGGCCGCAGTTCCGACACTCAGCATCGGCGGGGCACAGGTACCGGGGCCGGGCGGAGGGTGGGGTGAGGGAGAGTGGATGGAGGGGAAAGAGTCGACAGAGGGGGTTGAGGGGCAGTAGGGATGAGGAGGGTGAGGAGAAGGGACGGGGTGTTGAGAAAGGCGTAATATGAGTAAGAGGGTGGAGGTGTGATGTGGAGAGGCAACAAGAGGGGATGAGGGTGGTTGTCAATAGAAACATTGAGAGGGCATTAAGAGTGGCACGGTGAGGAGAGGTGGAGGGGCAACTGGACGGAATGGTTACGATTGGGGATGGGTAGGTGATGGGAAGAAGGGGGCGAGGATGAGGAGGGGACGGGAGGGAAGAGGGACTATGGGTGGTGGAGAAAGAGAAGGAGTAGAGGAGAAGGGGAAGGAAGATGAAGGATGGCGATGGGAGAATGAGAGGAGAGGAGGGGGAGGAGGAGATGGGGACGTGAGTGGATGAGTGGTTGCGGATGGGTTGGGGGGAAGGTAGAAGGAGGAGAGGGAAGGGGGGATGGGGACGGAGGAAGAGGAGTAGGGGTGGAGGAGGAGCGGAGGAGGATGGGGATGGGAGAAGGAGAGGAGGGGGAGGAGATGGGGAAGGGAGGACAAGATGGCAGGGGAGGAAATGGAGAGGATGGGGGAAGGGAGAAGGGGGAAGGAAGATGGAGGATGGGTTTGGGATGAAGAGCAGGATGGGAGGAGGAGGAGGGGATGGGAAGAAGGGAGATGGGGACAGGGAGGGGAGGAAGAGGATGAGGAGGAGATGGGAAGGGAGTGAATGGGGAGGATGGAGGAAGAGAAAAGGAGGGGAGAGAAGGAGGATGGGTTCGAGAGGAAGAGGAGGAGGGGAGGGGAGGAGGGGAGGGAAGGAGGATGGGTTTGAGAGGAAGAGGAGAAGGGGAGGGGAGGAGGGGAGGGAAGGAGGATGGGTTTGAGAGGAAGAGGAGGAGGGGAGGGAAGAGGGATGGGTTCAAGAGGAAGAGGAGGAGGAGGGGAGGGAAGGGGGATGGGTTCGAGAGGAAGAGGAGAAGGGGAGGGAAGAAGGGGGATGGGGACAGGAGGAGGAGAGGAAGAGGAGGAGTGGAGGAAGAGCGGAAAGGAAGATTGGGAATGGGGACGGGAGAAGGAGGGGAGGGGAGGAGCAGCGGGAGGGGATGCTGTGGGGGGAGAAGGGAAGAGGAGGGGTGGCAGGGGGAGGGGAACAGATACATCTGCAAGTGCTTGAGTCGACAGTAACACAGGGCGGCAGATGGATTACAGTGTCTGCCTTCCCTTTCATATCAGTGCTCTGACGCTGACCCCCCACTGTGAGAGGGGCAGGACTGAGGGAGTGACATTCTCTGAAACACCCCCCATTACTCTGTCTCTTGGGCTGGTGGTGAGATTCCCATCTCAAAGACCAAGACAGCTCTAGTTTCCTCTTCGAGGGCCAACAAAAGAGGATTCTCACTCCCCTGTTTATGGCTTCTTGCTGTGCTTTCTTGTACCCCCAGCGACTGTGTGTGCCATGCCCCCTGTAAGCTGATGAGTGTGGGTGATGTTCCAGAGTTCTGCATGCTCCCTGCCTCCACCCTTTATTGACTCTCCATGGCTGCCTGTGGAACAGATGGACTTCAACAGGAGGGTGAACAAATACTGCAGGGGATCATCACTCAACTCCCTTCCTCACTGGAGCCACATCCACAGGTTAGAGTGCAGGAACAAACACCCTGTCTCCCCCTTACAGGAAAGATGTGGGGGCAACAGAGGAGATTCACCAGGATGTTAGTGTGCATGAGCTATAATGTGAGGTTGGACAAACTTGTGTTATTTTCTCTGAAGTGAATTGAGGGGAGATCTGATAGGGGTTTATGACATTATGAGAGGCATAGATAGTGTAGACGGACAGCATCTTTTTCCCGGGATTGAAATGTCTAATAGCAGAGGACATGCATTCAAGGCGAGAGGGGATAATTTCATAGGAGGTGGACCATAAGAGATAGGAGCAGAATTAGGCCATTCAGCCCATCAAGTCTGCTCTGCTGTTTCATCATGGCTGATCCCAGATCTTGTTCAATCCCATACACCTGCCCTCCGATCATATCCCTTGATGCCCTGGCCATTTTGAGGCTGTACCCTCTAGTTACCACCTCCAGAGGAAACATCCTCTTCACATCCCCCTTTCTGGTCCTTTCAACATTCTATCGGTGTCAATGAGATCCCCACACATTCTTCCAACTTCCAGTGATTACAGGCCCAAAGCTGCCAGATGCTGCTCACATTTCAACCCCTTCATTCCCAGAATCATCCTTGTGAACCTTCTCTGAACTCTCTCCACTGACAACACATCCTTTCTGAGAAACTGTTATCAATACTCCAAGTGCATCCTGACTAGTGTCTTACAAAGCTTCAGCATTATCTTCTTGTTTTTATAATGATTGTGGGGACGTTTTTTACACAGAGAATGGTGGGTGCCTGGAATGTGTCGCCGGGAGGTAGTGGAGACAGCTACAATTTCAATATTTCAGAAGCATTTTGGACATGGACACATGTAAAAGCAGGGAATGTGCAGGCAGAGCACATTTCAACTGCAGACACAGAAGTGGTCTGGGCACTTGAAGGAAGACTGCAATCTCACACATGAGAATGCATACGTTCCAGACAATTAATGTTTCTTTATGATTGTATTAACTCCCTTCCTTTTGTTTCGGTCTTGTCAAGTCTTGATCAAAGCACAGTGATGCCAACACTCATTGCTTCCCTTAGTCCACGTTCTGGGAAAGATTTGTGTTTTAGACAGACACTGTTTAAGGAGCGTATTAATTTAGTTCTAGTTCACTGCTTTCAAAGTTCAGTGACAGTGTTAGTTTTTAGTTAGTTTGGGAGTTTGCAGTTGTTGGCCCTGTTGGCCTAGTGTTTATTATTTTCATTTATTCTGTACAGTTCTTATTAAACCTCTGAATTGTTCTTTCAGTGCCAGTATCTCTCCCTCTGTACATGGGCATCACTGAACCCCTGTCAAGGAAGGTGAATCGTTCAGTCTGTATCTGTATTTCTCCCTCTGTACATGGGCATCACTGAACCCCTATCAGGGGGATTAGTTTGGATTGGGATCATGGTTTGCACAGAATAATGGGCTGAAGGGACTTTCCTTGTGTTGCACTTTTCTATGCCCTAATCTCTTGGTCTCCCAACCTACCTTATCGAGTCCCTTTGCACTTTATTGTCTGCCTGCCCTGAACTTTGTAGTTGTAACATTCCATTAATGTTTTTTTACATTTCCTACGACCTCTTTGCACAAATGTAAGGAACAATCTGGAGAGCACATGTATCAAAAACTTTTTACTGTAACTTGGTCCACGTGATAAGAAGAAACTAAATCTATGACCAACCTTCTGATAATTCACAGCAGATGTCATCTCGCTAGTTCTTCACTCAACCCTGGAACATCTGGACATCAGGATGCTCTTTATCAATGACAGCTCAGCATTCAATACATCATCCCCTCAAAACTAATCAACAAACTTCAAGACCTTGGCCTCAATACACCTTTGTGCAATTGGATCTTCAATTTTCTCACTTGCAGACCCAGTCTGTTCAGATTGGCAGCATCTCCTCCACAATCTTCATCAGCACAGATGTCCACAACGCTGTGTGCTTAGTCCCCTACTCTACTCGCTTTACACTTATGACTGTGTGGCTAAGCACATCTCTAAAGCCATATTCAAGTTTGCTCTTGACACCACTGTCATAGGCTGAATCAAAGGTGGTGACAAATCAGCATATAGGAGGGAGATTGAAAATCTGGCTGAGTGGTGCCATAACGACAACCTCTTCCTCAATGTAAGCAAATCCAAGGAAATAATTATTTACTTCAGGAGAAAATCAGAGGTCCATGAGCCAGTCCTCATCAAAGGATCAGAGGTGGAGAGGGTCAGCAACTTTAAATTCCTCAGTGTTATTATTTTGTAAGACCTGTTGTAGGCCCCGCACTTAATGGCAATTACTGAGAAAGCACAGCAGTGCTTCCACTTCCTTTGGAGCTTGTGACGATATGGTATGTCATATAAAACTTTGACAAATATCTATAGATGTATGGTGGAGAGTATATTAACTATATAACCATACAACAGTCACAGCACGGAAACAGGCCATCTCGGCCCTTCTAGTCAATGCTGAATACTTAATCTCACCTAGTCCCACCGACCTGCACTCAGCCCATAACCCTCCATTCCTTTCCTGTCCACATACCCATCCAATTTTACTTTAAGTGACAATATCAAACCTGCCTCAACCACTTCTGATGGAAGCTCGTTCCACACAGCTACCACTCTCTGAGTAAAGAAGTTCCCCCTCATGCTACCCCTAAACTTTTGCCCCCTAACTTTCAACTCATGTCCTCTTGTTTGAATCTTCCGCACTCTCAATGGAAAAAGCCTATCTACGTCAACTCTATCTATCCCCCTCATAATTTTAAATACCTCTATCAAGTCCCCCCTCAAGCTTCTACGTTCAAAAGAATAAAGACCCAACTTGTTCAATCTTTCTCTGTAACTTCGGTGGTGAAACCCAGGTAACATTCTAGTAAACCTTCTCTGTACTCTCTCTATTTTGTTGACATTTTTCCTATAATTCAGTGACCAAAACTGTACACAATACTCCAAATTTGACCTTACCAATGCCTTGTACAATTTTAACATTACATCCCAACTCCTATACTCAATGCTCTGATTTATAAAGGCCAGCATACCAGAAGCTTTCTTCACCACCCTATCCACATGAGATTCCACCTTCAGGGAACTATGCACCATTATTCCTAGATCCCTCTGTTCTATTGCATTCTTCAATGCCCTACCATTTACCATGTATGTCCTATTTTGATTAGTCCTACCAAAATGTAGCACCTCACATTTATCAGCATTAGACTCCATCTGCCATCTTTCAGCCCACTCTTCTAACTAGCCTAAATCTCTCTGCAAGCTTTGAAAACCTACTTCATTATCCACAATGCCACCTATCTTAGTATCATCTGCATACTTACTAATCCAATTTACCACCCCATCATCCAGATCATTAATGTATATGACAAACATCATTGGACTCAGTACAGATCCCTGAGGCAAACCACTAGTCACCGGCCTCCAATCTGACAAACAGTTATCCACCACTACTCTCTGGCATCTCCCATCCAGCCACTGCTGAATCCATTTTACTACTTCAATATTAATACCTAACGATTGAACCTTCCTAACTAACCTTCTGTGTAGAAGCTTGTCAAAGGCTTTACTGAAGTCCATATAGACAACATCCACCGCTTTACCCTCGTCAACTTTCCTAGTAACCTCTTCAAAAAATTCAATAAGATTTGTCAAACATGACCTTCCCCACACAAATCCATGTTGACTGTTCCTAATCAGACCCTGTCTATCCAGATGATTGTATATACCATCTCTAAGAATACTTTCCATCAATTTACCCACCACTGATGTCAAACTCACAGGCTGATAATTGCTAGGTTTTCTTTCCTTCTTGACTAGATTTTCAACAGCTTTTGTACACCACAGTTCCTGTACCCTACCATCCTTTCCCTGTCTCATTGGAAAGTACCTATGGAGAACGTCACGCAAATATCCCCTGAACATTTGCCACATTTCTGCCGTACATTTCCCTGAGAACATCTGTTCCCAATTTATGCTTCCAAGTTCCTGCCTGATAGCTTCATATTTTCCCCTTACTCCAATAAAATACTTTCCTATCTTGTCTATTCCTATTCCTCTCCAATGATCTGGTAAAGGAGAGAGAACTATGATCACTATCTTCAAAATGTTCTCTCGCTGAGAGACCTGACACCTGACCAGGTTCATTTCCCAATACCAGATCAAGTACAGCCTCTCCTCTTGTAGGGTTATCTACATATTGTGTCAGGAAACCTTCCTGAACACACCTAACAAACTCTACTCCATCTAAACCCCTTGCTATAGGAAGATACCAATCAATATTAGGGAAATTAAAATCTCCCACCACGACAACCCAGTTATTATTACACCTTTCCAGAATCTGCCTCCCTATCTGCTCCTCGATGTCCCTGTTACTACTGGGTGGTCTATAAAAAACACCCAGTAGAGTTATTGACCCCTTCCTGTTCCTAACTTCCACCCACAGAGAGTCAGTGAACAATCCCTCCATGACTTCCTCCTTTTCTGCAGCCATGTCTCTATCTCTAATCAACAGTGCCACACCCCCACCTCTTTTGACTCCCTCCCTGTCCTTTCTGAAACATCTAAAGCCTGGCACGCTCAGCAGCCATTCCTGCCCCGAGCCATCCAAGTCTCTGTAATGGTCACAACATCATAGCTCCAAGTACTGATCCACGCTCTAAACTCATCCGCTTTGTTCATGATACTCCTTGCATTAAAATAGACACATCTCAAACCATCAGTCTGAGTGCATCCCTTCTCTCTCATCTGCCTATCCTCCCTCTCACACTGTCTCCAAGCTTTCTCTATTTGTGAGCCAACTGCCCCTTCCTCCGTCTCTTCAGTTCCGTTCCCACCCCCCAGCAATTCTAGTTTAAACTCTCCCCAATAGCCTTAGCAAACCTCCCCGCCAGGATATTGGTCTCCCTCAGATTCAAGTGCAACCCATCCTTTTTGTACAGGTCATGCCTGCCCCAGAAGAGGTCCCAATGATCCAGAAATCTGAATCCCTGCCCCCTGCTCCAATCCCTCAGCCACTCATTTATCCTCCACCTCACTCTATTCCTATACTCTCTGTTGCATGTCACAGGCAGTAGTCCCGAGATTACTACCTTTGAGGTCCTGCTTCTCAACTTCCTTCCTAACTCCCTGTAGTCTGCTTTCAGGACCTCCTCCCTTTTCCTACTTATGTCGTTGGTACCAATATGTACCACGACCTCTGGATGTTCACCTTCCTACTTCAGGATATCATGGACGCGATCAGAAACATCCCGTACCCTGGCACCTGCGAGGCAAACTACCATCTGTGATATAGGCCTTTTGGCTCAACCGGTCCTTGCCAATCACGGTGTCCACCCAGCTAACCCCAATTTCCTGTGTTCAGCCCATAGCCCTCTAATCCCCACCCTCCCTGTACTTTCTCCAGTGATGCTTTTGTAGTTGCTTCAACCACTCCACAAGCTCATTGCTTACCCACCACCCTCTGTGTGAAAAAGTTGGCCTTCAGGTTCCCTTTAAATCTTTCCTTTCTCACCTTATGCCTACGCCTCCTAGTTTTGGACTCCCCTGCCCTGGAGGAAAGACCTTCATAATTGTAAACATTTCTGTAAGACTCTACCTCATTCAGCAATATTCCAAGGAATAAAGGACAACTTCTCCTATATCTCAAGCCCTCGAGCACTGGCAACATCCTTGTAAATCCTCCCTACACTCTTTCCAGTTTAACTAAATCAGGATGACCAAAACTGGACACAATACTCCCAAGTGTGGCCTCACCAAAGTCAAACACCTGAAAGCACACAACTCACACAACCTCTCATGGTCCCAGAACACATTCCACACAATCAGGAAAGTTCACTAATGCCTCTACTTTCTGAGAAGTTTGAAGGGACTGGACTTTGCACATCTATATTCACATCTTTCTAAAGATGCACAGTAGAGAGCATCCCTACAATCTGCATCACTGATTGGTACAGAAACTGCACTGTGGTGGACAGGAAGGCTCCTTAACGGGAAGTCAATCACAGGTACTAGCCTACCCGGCATGAAAGACAAGTATACAGAAAGATGCCAGAAGAGGGCCAGTAATGTCATGAAGGATCCCACCCACCCTGCTCATGGACTGTTTGTCCCACTCCCATCAGGGAGGAGGCTACGTAGCATCCACATCAGGACCACTGGATGCAATAAAAGTAACTTTCCCCAAGCAGTAAGACTGATCAACACCACCAATCACTAACCCACCCCTCCACACCCCCAACCACCACTACTTTATCATTTCCTGTCAGTCACCTATGTACAGACACTCCTGGGCCTAGCATCACTCTATGGACAGACAATCAATTTATGTATATAAGCTATCTTATGTCTTTATATTCATCTTTTATTTTTATTATTATGTTCTTCACCTTATTGTGTGTTTCTTGTGCTGCATCGGATCTGGAGTCACAATTATTTCATTCTCCTTTACACTTGTGTACTGGAAATGACAGTAAACATTCTTGCATGTTGAATACAGTTGCAACAGAATGTCCCAACTCCTGTGCTCAGTGTCCTGACTGGTGATGGTCAGATGATATCACTGCCTTTCAGGAAGTGTGAGAAGTTCCAGAGAGGGAGCCAGAGTCATTCACAGGTACGGCTACTTAGGATGAGGGATTTAAAAGAGAGGAGTAGCTTTATTTGTCACGTACAAATATATCAAAAAATTGACACATACAGTGAAATGCATTGTTTGTGTTAATGACCAACATAGTCCAAAGATGTGCTGGGGGCAGCCCACAGGTGTTACCATGTTTCTGGTGCCAATGTAGCATGCCCATAACTTACTAACCCTAACCTGTAAGCCTTTGGAATATGGGAGGAAGCTGGAAACCCTTGTAGTCATGGAGAGAAAGTACAAACTCCTTACATATGGTGGCAGTAATTGAACCCTGTTTGTTAGCACTGTAGAGTGTTACACTAACCACTATGCTACTGTGGACTGGTTCCTCCTTCAGGAGCAGGTGGTTTCAGAGTCTGGATCTGGGGGAGAAATGGAGCTCAGGTTGTGTCCCCAGGAGGGGGTGGAGTGGAGAGATATCTGTAATCGGGAACACTGTCATCTTCCCACCATCCTCTTTCTCTGACTCACAGTGTCACAGGTCCAGCCCACAGCCGGTACAGAGGGAGAGCAGAGGGGAGACACCAGGCGGTGTTAACCAACACCTCCATTCCATCTTGGACACATCGGCCAGTGACCTAACTAATCTACTGGCCTTGTTCTGCCAGGAAAGGTAAGGTTATTATTATTTTTATTTCTTGTTTTTTTTATTTGCAGTTTGTTGTCTTTTGCACATTGGTTGTTTGTCCGTCCTGTTGTGTGCCATCTATCATTGATTCTATTGTGTTTCTTTGTATTTACTGTGATGTGCACAAGAAAATGAATCTCCGGGTTGTATATGGTGAGAAATAGTATGTACTTTGATAAGAAATTTGCTTTGAACTTCAGTCCTACACTGCATCAAACTGGCCCAGTCTCAGCCCCACACAGCTGATTGATATTGAGGTAGGAGGAAGTGAGGAGATTGAGGGGTGTGTTCTCAGACACCATTCACACTACATAGAGTAATTATTTCTCCTGGAGGGACGTGGAGGACGCGGGCTCACAATGTGACGTACGGTCAGCCCAGGCTGAGGTTTCCTGTCTCCCCCTGGGCAGAGTACACCTGTATGACGGGGGACATCTGTCACTGTGTATGGGGCTCCCTCCGGGAGAGTTGCTGCTGTCTTGTGCCACAATGGCACAAGGAAACAGGAACAGGAGGAAGCCATTCAATCCCTTGTCAGTCCGACCATTCAATGTGATCATGGCTGAACTACACTGGCCAAGTTATTCTGTTCCCCATCACCCTCACCGTCAATCCATCACATTTTTACCTCCCTCCAACGTCCTGGCCTTGCCACTACCAGGACCAGAGAATTCCAGAGATACACTTCCCTCGGTAAGGCTTGGGGCAGAATTAGACCATTCGACCCATCGGGTCTGCTCCAGCTATGGCTGATTTATTATCCCTCTCAACCCCATTCTACTGCCTTCCCTCTGTAGCCTTTGTTACGTACCCCGTAACTGGGTTGCCAAACCAGCAGAAATGGATCACTCAGTTGGAGTCTGGATTACTAGAACTAAGACAGTTTTATTAAAGAAACAAGCAACACAGTAATCGAAAGGATAATAAATGCAACAGTTCAGCAATGATAAACACACATGTGCCCAGAATTAAGATAACAGCATCAATCAAGCTCTATCGTTGTCTAGGGGTAAATGACCAATTTCAAAGTGACACAAAGTTCAGTCCAATTTTGTTCAGTTCGCAGTAATCGTTGCCATGGCAATGGACAACGTCAGGGGAGGGAGAGAGAACGAGAACGACTGATCATTCAGAACGGCTTCCACTCACAGACCGGCGATATTGCTACAAGCAGCTTTCGGGCGGGTCCTTAATGATGTCACCTGAGGTCACCGACTGTGACCCCTCCTCCAGATGCGGTCGATCCTCTGCAGTGAACCCGGCACCCAAGCGAGGGTGGACACACACCGGATTCCTGCTGATCGTACCTTTCCACCCTGTGCGTTTAAGGCTGATCCCCCGATCAACCGTCCAAGAGCTTCCCACCAACTCGTGAGAGGCGCACCGCTTCCAGGGTCTCGTTACCTAGAGTGTCGTGTGTGTCCTGCCTTAGCGAACCTGTCCCTTTTTATCCCCCTGCTGGGGTATCGCCTGTCCATCACTTTAAACAGTTCAGGGTTCAAAGGGGGAGCCGCTCCAGACAGCCCTCTCTCCCGTCCCTTCATTACACATCTCCAGATGCTGCTTCATTGTTCCTTATCTCTCCTTCCCCTGAGGACAGGTGGCAGACCAACTGCTGATGCCACTGATGCTAGCCCAGGCCAGCAAACATCTTAATTTATGTGTATTCTCGTCACACCTTTGACAGCCTGACTAATCGAGAAACTGTCATCCTCCGCTTTAAATACACTCAGTGACCTGCCATTCACAGACTTCTGTGGCAATGATTTCCACAGTTTCACCACCCTCTGATTAAATTCCTCCTCATCTCATTTCTAAATTCTGTATTGAGGCTGTATCCTCAGGTCCTGGGCTCCCTCATGATTGGAAATATCCTCTCCACATCCACTCTATCTAGGCCTTTCAATACTCAATAGGTTTCAATAAGATTCCTCCCTCATTCTCCTAAACTCCAGTGGGTACAGGCCCAGGGCCATCAAACACTTCTCACGTTGAAATGTTTAATTCCCGGAATGATTCTCATGAACCTTCTCTGGACCCTCTCCAAAGCAGCACATCTTTTCTTAGAAAAGGGTCCAAAACTCGTCGCAATACTCCCAAGTCTGACAGAAGGAATTTCTACACACCACAGGTTACGTTACCCCTGACTAATCAAGAACCTATTAACCTCTGCTTTAGATGTACTTATTTTTAGCCGCTTGTCGGTTTTTGCTACTGTCTGCCCTAACACTCTGTTGTTAACAGGATGCCCTTGCTCATCGGAGCACTGGAGTGGAAGAGGCAGCAGGTGAGGTGGAAACGGGAGCTGCTGAAGGAGAGGGAGTTGTGGGTCCTGTCTGCCCGATACCCGGTGAAGCAGCCTTTGGCCCAGATGGAATGGCTGTGGTCGGAGGTGCAAGCGGTGAAGACCAGACTTGTGGAGCTGCAGATGATGTAAGAGCCAACTGAGCGAAATGAGGGTTGGGGCATGAGGGTAACGCTTAACGCTACATCCCCTGGTTCCCGGTGGGGCATGGGGGGAGGTGGGCATCATAGGGTGCTTAATGCCACATCCCCTGGTTCCCGGTGGGGCATGGGGGGAGGTGGGCATCGTAGGGTGCTTAACTCCACATCCCCTGGTTCCCGGTGGGGCATGGGGGGAGGTGGGCATCGTAGGGTGCTTAACGCCACATCCCCTGGTTCCCGGTGGGGCATGGGGGGAGGTGGGCATCGTAGGGTGCTTAACTCCACATCCCCTGGTTCCCGGTGGGGCATGGGGGGAGGTGGGCATCGTAGGGTGCTTAACGCCACATCCCGTGGTTCCCGGTGGGGCATGGGGGGAGGTGGGCATCGTAGGGTGCTTAACGCCACATCCCATGGTTCCCGGTGGGGCATGGGGGGAGGTGGGCATCGTAGGGTGCTTAACTCCACATCCCGTGGTTCCCGGTGGGGCATGGGGGGAGGTGGGCATTGTGGGGAAAGGGATTAGGAGAGGTGGCTGATGCAGTAAGTCTGGGATGGGCATGAGAACATGGTGTGGGTCAGACCAAACTGTGACACACCACTTTCCTATAGTGTGACCCTCCCACAGTGTGATCTTCTCTGAGTACCACCTCTCCCACAGCTGAGACAGTGCTTAATTGTGATGAGGAGGAGAAGCTTACTAACTTTCTGGAACATTCTCTTGGATCAGGTATGAGGAAGAGGCAGTCCTGAATGCCCGACTCCATGAAGTTGTCCAACGGCTGACCCAGCAAATGGAGAGAGAGGGAGCGCGGTACACCCAGGTATTGGCTTCCTCCCCCACCCACCTTCCCCCTCACCTGGTCTCACCTGTCACCTGCCAGCTTGTTCTCCTTCCCTCCACCACCCACCCACCTTGCCCCTCACCTGGTCTCACCTGTCACCTGCCAGCTTGTACTCCTTCCCCTCCCCCCCCACATTCCCCCTCACCTGGTCTCACCTGCTCATACTCCTTCCCTCCACCACCCACCTTCCCCCTCACCTGGTCTCACCTGTCACCTGCCAGCTTGTTCTCCTTCCCTCCACCACCCACCCACCTTCCCCCTCACCTGGTCTCACCTGTCACCTGCCAGCTTGTATTCCTTCCCCTCCCCCCCACCTTCCCCCTCACCTGGTCTCACCTGCTCGTACTTCCCTCCACCACCCACCTTCCCCCTCACCTGGTCTCACCTGTCATCTGCCAGCTTGTACCCTGTCCCCCTCACCTGGTCTCACCTGTCACCTGTCAGCTGCCAGCTTGTACTCCTTCCCTCCACCCCACCTTCTTATTCTGGCTCCTTCCCTCTTCCTTTCCAATTCTGATGAAAAATCTCAGCCTGAACCATCAACTGTTCATTCCCCTCATCCTGCCCAGAGCTCGCTCCAACTTCCACATCCTTCGCTCAAATACTCCATAAAGTCCATTCTTTTTGTGGGACACTAGTATCACTGCCCTTCCCTCTCCCTCCACAGGATCCCTGCCCTCAGACTCCCCCCTGTTGTCACAGTGTGTAGCTGGTTGGTCTGGCTGAGGTTCTGTTTGGTGTTGACCCCAGGCTGCTGTTGGTAGGGGAACTCAGGATGATGATTTCAGCAATAGGTATGGTGTCGTAAGGTCTACAGCACAGAAACAGGACATACGGACCACTCAAACTGAACTGGCCGTTCACACTAATCCCAATGTTTAGTCTCCGCGCATTCCCATGAACTTCTCCCCAAATTCCAGCCATCACCCACACACTAGGGACAACTTTCAGCAGCCAATTCACCTGCATGTTGGTAAATTGATCTATAATAGTTACATGTACCAAGTTACAGTGAAAAGCTTGTTTTGCCTACTGTTCATACTGTTCAGATCATTACACAGTGTATTGAGATAGAACAATAACAGACTACTGAGTATAATTTATTCTGGGGGGGATGTGGGAAGAAGGTGGAACACTCGGGGAAACAATGCAGTCACAGGGAGAACTTGCAAGCCCCAAGCAGACAGAACAAAGCTCTACGCTTCTTTTTTGGATTCCAGACCTAATCAGTTCCGCTCTACCACCACTCTGCTCCGTCTAGCAGAATTAGTCCTTACTCTTAATAATTTCTCCTTTGGCTCCTCCCACTTCCTCCAAACTAAAGGTGTAGCTATGGGCACCCGTATGGGTCCCAGCTATGCCTGCCTTTTTGTTGGGTTTGTGGAACAATCTATGTTCCGTGCCTATTCTGGTATCTGTCCCCCACTTTTCCTTCGCTACATCGACGACTGCATTGGCGCTGCTTCCTGCACGCATGCAGAACTCGTTGACTTTATTAACTTTGCCTCCAACTTTCACCCTGCCCTCAAATTTACCTGGTCCATTTCCAACACCTCCCTCCCCTTTCTAGATCTTTCTGTCTCTGTCTCTGGAGACAGCTTATCCACTGATGTCTACTATAAGCCTACTGACTCTCACAGCTATCTGGACTATTCCTCTTCTCACCCTGTCTCTTGCAAAAACGCCATCCCCTTCTCGCAATTCCTCCGTCTCTGCCGCATCTGCTCTCAGGATGAGGCTTTTCATTCTAGGACGAGGGAGATGTCTTCCTTTTTTAAAGAAAGGGGCTTCCCTTCCTCCACTATCAACTCTGTTCTTAAACGCATCTCCCCCATTTCACGTACATCTGCTCTCACTCCATCCTCCCGCCACCCCACTAGGAATAGGGTTCCCCTGGTCCTCACCTACCACCCCACCAGCCTCCGGGTCCAACATATTATTCTCCGTAACTTCCGCCACCTCCAACGGGATCCCACTACTAAGCACATCTTTCCCTCCCCCCCTCCCCTGCATTCCGCAGGGATTGCTCCCTACACAACTCCCTTGTCCATTCGTCCCCCCCATCCCTCCCCACTGATCTCCCTCCTGGCACTTATCCGTGTAAGCGGAACAAGTGCTACACATGCCCTTACACTTCCTCCCTTACCACCATTCAGGGCCCCAAACAGTCCTTCCAGGTGAGGCAACACTTCACTTGTGAGTCGACTGGGGTGATATACTGCGTCCGGTGCTCCCGATGTGGCCTTTTATATATTGGCGAGACCTGACGCAGACTGGGAGACCGCTTTGCTGAACATCTACGCTCTGTCCGCCAGAGAAAGCAGGATCTCCCAGTGGCCACACATTTTAATCCCACATCCCATTCCCATTCTGACATGTCTATCCACGGCCTCCTCTACTGTAAAGATGAAGCCACACTCAGGTTGGAGGAACAACACCTTATATTCTGTCTGGGTAGCCTCCAACCTGATGGCATGAACATCGACTTCTCTAACTTCCGCTAAGGCCCCACCTCCCCCTCGTATCCCATCTGTTACTCATTTTTATGCACACATTCTTTCTCTCACTCTCCTTTTTCTCCCTCTGTCCCTCTGAATATACCTCTTGCCCATCCTCTGGGTCCCCCCCCCCTTGTCTTTCTTCCCGGACCTCCTGTCCCATGATCCTCTCGTATCCCTTTTGCCAATCACCTGTCCAGCTCTTGGCTCCATCCCTCCCCCTCCTGTCTTCTCCTATCATTTTGGATCTCCCCCTCCCCTTCCAACTTTCAAATTCCTTACTCACTCTTCCTTCAGTTAGTCCTGACGAAGGGTCTCGGCCTGAAACGTCGACTGCACCTCTTCCTACAGATGCTGCCTGGCCTGCTGCGTTCACCAGCAACTTTGATGTGTGTTGCTTGAATTTCCAGCATCTGCAGAATTCCTGTTGTTTACAGACTACTGAGTATAATTTATTCTTGGGGGGATGTGGGAGGAAGGTGGAACACCCGGGGGAACAATGCAGTCACATGGAGAACCTGCGAGCTCCAAGCAGACAGAACAATAACAGACTGCTGAGTATAATTTATTCTGGGGGGGATGTGGGAGGAAGGTGGAACACCCGGGGGAACAATGCAGTCACAGGGAGAACCTGCGATCTCTAAGCAGTCCGCACCAGAGGTCGGGGTTGAAGCCGGCACTCTGGAACTGTGAGACCACGTGACACAGGAGCAGAGTTCGTACATCAGCCCATCAAGTCTGCTGCACCATTCTGTAATCCCTCTCAACGCCATTCTTCTGCCTTCTCCCCTAACCTCTGACAGGGCATCAAAGAACCTTTCACTGTGAAAACAGGGGGGAGTCAGGGGGCAGGGATCCTGTGAGAAGTGAGGGGGGGCAGTGACGCACCTCCCAAAAATAATAGATTTTAAAGAATATTTGAGTGAAGGGCAGTGAGAACCTGACTAATGAAGAACCTATAAACCTCCGCTTCAAATATCCCCAATGACTTGGCCTCCACAGCCGTCTGCAGCAATGGATTCCACACTGAGGCAGTAGCTCTACCTGCTGTACCACTCTGCCACCCTGAACCACCATGAGGTTGGGCTCAGCGCTGGAGAGAGATTTGTCTGGCAGTCTTGTGGGAATGTTAGAGGTGTAATTGGTCAAACTGTGTGCAGCATGGGGCTGTAAATGGAGAGGAGGGACATTTAAGAGACTCATAGATGGTCAGATAGATGGGCTACGTAGGAGGGATTGAAGACTCAGCATTATACGGTGGGGTGAAGGGCCTGTACTGTTCTGTGTTGTCAGCCATTTTGTGGAGTTGCTGAGAAAAGGGGAGATGGAGGAATACCAAACTGTGTACTGAGAAGGTGGGACTAACCCGAGGGAGATGGTGCTGAGAGAAGCGGAGAGGGTAGGAGGCTCTGTACTCTGCTGGACACTTGTCATAGAACACTACCGCACAGATCAGGCTATTCAACCCATCTAATCTGTGCTGAACTATTAATCTGTTTAGTCCCATTGATTTACACCATGTACTTATCCAAACTTCTCTTAAATATTACCTTCTGGAAAAAAAATTCTCTTCCCCCTCCCCTCTTCTTCTATTCCCCACTTTGGCCTCTTGCCCCTTCTCCTGACCTGCTTGTCACCTGCCCCGGTGCCCCTCCTTCTTCCCTTTTCTCCGACGGTTCACTCTCTTCTCCCATCAGATTCCTTCCTCTTCAGCCTTTTACTTTTCCCACCCGCCTGGCTTCCAGCTTGTTCTCCTTCCCCTTCCCCATCTTCTTATTCCAGCGTCTTCCCCCTTCCTCTCCAGTCCTGAAGAAGGGCCTGGGCCTGCAATGTTTGTTCATTAACACCAGGTCTACAGCTGCTGGAAGTCCTCACAAAACGTTGGACGAACTCAGCAGGTCAGGCAAGAACTGTCGACATTTCGGGCCGAGACCCTTCATCACGTCTTGAAGTGACAATAGATGCTGCTTGACTTGCTGAGTTCTTCCAGCACTTTGTGTATGTTGATATAGAGAGGATGTTTCTATCGTGGGTGAGTGCCAAAGGGTGGTGAATCTGTGGAATTAATTACTGCAGATGGCTGTGGAGGCCACGTCATTGAGTATATTTAAAGCAGAAGCTGATGGGTTCTTGATTAGCTAGAGTGTCAAAGGTTACCAGGAGAATGAGGTTGAGAGGGATAATAAATCAGCCATGATGGAATGGTGGAGCAGACTCGATGGGCTGAATGGCCTAATGTCTTATGGTCGTGGTGTAAATAGAAGTGGAAAGGAGGTTTCTGGGCCAGCCTGTTCCCGGTGAATGCTTACCAGCTCCTGCCCTTCTATTCCCACAGGACTTGCTCTCCATGGGCGAGCAGATTGAGAGATCGAAGCTCGGAGTGCGGATGCTGGAGGGACACATGGGAACCGACGACATGGAGGCAGCTTTGAAAATTATTCATGAGGGCTGGAGATCGATGGTGGAATTTGAAAAGAAGGCTTTTCAGGAGAACATTGCACAGACGTACGATCAAAGTGTACGGAGAAATGTTTCTCATTCTGCACTGCTGGTCATTTTAAATGATTTGTACACTAAAACTGGGCACTCCTTCTACCGCTCTCACTGTGTAGCTCCACAGAACTATGCAACAACTTCTCAAAAATCACCCGAGATGAAACTTTCTTTGGTGTTTGTAATGAGATCTCTTACTTGTGAAAAGATATTGCTGTTTCTAGGGATATAAAGAGTGGATGGAGAGATATGTCTTTCCACTGTGCTCTTCAAATTAAATCCTAATTTACCCACACAGGAAAGGACATAAACATCTCTAAATCATAAGTTGGAACAATTTGATTCATACTGGAAAAAACGGTTTAACTACATAACACCTCATAGGCCTGATTTTATTTTCACAAGTCAATGAATATGTTGTAAAAAAAGATCACTCCCTACTCTGTACATAGTTTTCATCTTTCGATTGTTCTTTCTTTCCTCTCCATTCTATAAGTGTATACCTCAGATAAATATTATGTGGAGATTTGTGACAAATATGATTAAATGATATATATGTACAGTATCTGAAATACATCTTGTGGAAATGTTTGTTTGATGATGAAGTTCAATAAAAAATAAATTACAAAAAAAAGGAAAGGACATAAAAACAGCTTACATACAGGAGGTGATGTTTATAGAAAGCGAACTGTGCCTCCCTCAGCCCTGCACATTGCTGCTCACAATGAGATCTGGTCCTTGTCTGTAGGTTTAACGATATCTTCTCTGTCCATCAGCTGGTGACACTGAATGCCCTGCGGATAAGCAATCAGCTGCTTTTGAACGAGGCGCTCTCCGAGCGGCAGCAACTCCGCCAGCGCTCTGCAGTGCTCAGTGACCACGCCAGCGCTCTGCGGTGCAAGGTGGGTACGGAGGCAACTGAACAACTACCTACACTGCACAGGACAGGTGGTGTGAAGGGCAGGTGGGGTGAAGGGCAGCGGTGGGGTGAAGGGCAGGTGGGGTGAAGGGCAGGTGGGGTGAAGGGCAGGTGGGGTGAAGGGCAGCGGTGGTGTGAAGGGCAGGTGGGGTGAAGGGCAGGTGGGGTGAAGGGCAGCGGTGGGGTGAAGGGCAGATGGTGTGAAGGGCAGGTGGCGTGAAGGGCAGGTGGCGTGAAGGGCAGGTGGCGTGAAGGGCAGTGGTGGTGTGAAGGGCAGGTGGCGTGAAGGGCAGGTGGCGTGAAGGGCAGCGGTGGGGTGAAGGGCAACGGTGGGGTGAAGGGCAGCGGTGGGGTTAAGGGCAGGTGGCGTGAAGGGCAGCGGCGTGAAGGGCAGGTGGCGTGAAGGGCAGGTGGGGTGAAGGGCAGGTGGCGTGAAGGGCAGCGGTGGGGTGAAGGGCAACGGTGGGGTGAAGGGCAGCGGTGGGGTTAAGGGCAGGTGGTGTGAAGGGCAGGTGGTGTGAAGGGCAGCGGTGGGGTGAAGGGCAGCGGTGGGGTGAAGGGCAGGTGGCGTGAAGGGCAGCGGTGGGGTGAAGGGCAGCGGTGTGAAGGGCAGCGGTGGCGTGAAGGGCAGCGGTGGCAGACTCACTGAATGGGGTTGGCATCAGTTTCATTGAGGTGCAGTTCCTTACAGACTGTGTTAAGGAACTGGAGCTGCACCTCGATGACCTTCGGCCTGTTTGTGAAAGTGAAGAGATGATAGACAGGAGCTACAGGGAGGTAATCACCCCAAGACTACAGGAGACAGACAAATGAGTGACTGTCAGGGAAAAAAAGGAGATTGGCAGGTAGTGGCTGACCCCCTCAACAGTAAGTACTCCATTTTGAGAACTGTTTGGGGAGACAGCTTTCCTGGGGGAAGCAACAGAGGCCATTCTTCTGGCACTGAGTCTGGCCCTGTGCCTCAGGAGGGTAGGAAACTGAAGAGGATGATGGCAGCAGTTATTGAGTACTCTATGGTCAGGGGGACAGATAGGTGATTCTATGGAAGCAAAAAGGAAACATGGATGGTAGTTTGCCTCCCAGGTGTCAGGGTCTGTGATATTTCTGGACAGGTCCACAATATCCTGATACGGGAGGGTGAGCAGTCAGAGGTTGTACCAACGTCATAGATAGAAAAAGGGAGGAGGTCCTGAGAAAAGGATACAGGGAGTTAGGAAGGGAGCTGAGAAGCAGGATCTCAAGGGTAGTAATCTCGGGATTGCTGCCTGTACCACGTGACAGTGAGGGTAGGAATGGAACGAGGTGGCAGATAAATGGGTGGCTGAGGAATTGGAGCAGGGGGCAGGGATTCAGATTTCTGGACAATTGAGACCTCTTTTGGGGCAGGTGTGACCAGTACAAAAGGGACAGGTTACATGCAGGTTTACTAGAGCTGTTGAGAATACTTTAAATGTCAGGGGGATGGGAACCAGGATGATACAGCTGAGGATGAGCCAGCAGGTTTACAGGTAGATGATGGGTGTAACATGAATGTAAGGAAGGACAGGCTAATGACTGAGTTCAAATGCAGACAGAGCAAAGAGTTAAGTTGTACCACAGAGGCAAAATTCAAAAGGGCGAAGAACGCAGGACTGAAGATGCTGTATTTAAATGCGTGTAGCATTCGGAATAAGGTGGACGAACTTGTGGTGCAATTAGAGATGGGTTGGTATGACGTTGTGGGCATCACTGAGTTGTGCCTGAAAGAAGGCCATAATTGGGAGTTTAACATTAAAGGTCTTACTTTATATTAAAAGGACAGGCAGGAAGGCATAGGCAGTGGTGTGGCTCTGTTGGTAAAAGATGGATTACATCTTTAGAAAGAGGTGACACAGGGTCAGAGAATGTTGAGTCTTTGTAGGTGGAGTTAAAAACTGCAAGAGTGACAAAACCATTATATGAAACACGATGTGGGGTTGAGATTACAAAAGGGAGCTGGAAAAGGAACATAATAAGGGTAATGTCACAATTGTAATGGAGGACTTCATTGTGCAAGGGGATTGGGAAAATCAGGTTGGTGTCAGATCGCAGGAGAGGGAATTTCTTGAATGCCAATGAAATGGCTTTTTAGAGAAGCTTATGCTTGAGCCGACTCAGGGAAAGGCTATATTAAATTGGGTGTTGTGTAATAACACTCAGGTCTCATTAGGGAGTTTAATGTAAAGGAACCCTTAGGAGTCTGTGATCATAATATGATTAAATTAATACTGCAGTTTGATGAGGAGAAGCATAAGTCACATGTATCAGTATTCCAATGAAATAAAGGTGCCACGCATGAGGCTGCTTAACAAGATAAAATCGTATGGCGTTACAGGAAAGATACTGGCATGGATAGAGGAATGGCTAACAGGCAGGAAGCAGTGAGTGGGAAGAAAACGGGACTTTTCTGGTTGGCTGCCAGTTACTAGTGATGTTCCCCAGGGGTCAGTATTGGGACCTCTACTTTTCACATTGTTTGTCAGTGATTTAGATAATGGAATTGATGGCTTTGTGGCAAAGTTTGCGAATGATACGAAGATAGGTAGAAGGGTAGGTAGTGCTGAGGAAGCAATGAGATTGCAGCAAGACTTAGACAAATTGGAAGAATGGGCAAAAATATGGCAGTTGGAATAGAGTGTTGGGAAATGTATGACAATGCATTTTGGTAAAAGGAATAATAGTGCAGACTATGATCTAAACGGGGAGAAAATTCAAGTATCAGAGGTGCAAAGGGACTTAGGAGTCCTCATGCAAGACTCCCAGAAGGTTAATTTACAGTTTGAGTCTGTGGTAAAGAAGGCAAATGCAATGTTGGCATTTATTTCAAGGGGAATAGAATATAAAAGCAAAGAGATAATGCTGAGGCTTAATAAGACACTGGTCAGGCTGCACTTGGAGTATTGTCAACAGTTTTGGGCTCCAACCCTCAGAAGGGATGTGTTGTCATTGGAGAGAGTCCAGAGGAGGTTCAGGAGGATGATTCTGGGAATGAAAGGGTTAACATATGAGGAGCTTTTGGCAGCTTTCAGCCTGTACACACTGGAATGTGGAAGAGTGTGAGGGGATCTACTGAATGTTGAAAAGATTAGATATGTTCAACGTGGAGAGGATGTTTCCTTTGGTCGGGATTGACTGCGGTGGAGGGCAAGTCCATGGGTATATTTAAAATGGAAGTTGATAGTTTCCTGATTGGTCAGGACATCAAAGAATATGATGAGAAGTCATGTGTATGAGGTTGAGTGGGATCCGGGATCAACCATGATGGAATGGTGGAGCAAATTTGATGGGCTGAATGGCCTAATTCTGCTTCTGTGTCTTATGGTAAACATCAAGAGACTTTTTCCCAGGGTGGAAGTGGCTAACAGAAGGGGGCAGAATTTTAAGGTGACAGGAGAAAAGCATAGAGGGGGATGTCAGAGGTAAGTTATTTACAGAGAGTGGTGGGTACATGGAAAACGCTGCCAGGGGTGGTGGTGGAGGAAGACACGTCTGGGATGTTTAAGAGACTCTTAAACAGGCACATGGATGATAGAGAATTGGAGGGCTGTGTAGGAGGGATTGATCTTAGAGTAGGTTAAAGGGTCAGCACAACGTTGTGGGCTGAAGAGCCTCTACTGTTCTGTGATCTATGAATGTCTGACGTTACTTGGGTGTGGAGTTGCTGAGAAAGTTGGGAGTGGGGTGGAGGAACAACAAGCTGTGAACTGAGGTGTGACTGGCCTGAGGGAGATGGTGCTGAGAGGGTGAAGAGGGTAGAAATGTCTGTACTCTGCTGTACACTTGTATTTTTCACTACAGCACCAGGACAGGCTTTTCATACCATCTAGTCTGTGCTGAACTATTAATCTGCCTAGCCCTATTAACCCTAACCTGCACCATACCCCCCATGCCCCTCCCATCCCTGTACCTTTCCAAATTTTACAATTGAATCTACATCCACGCAGCTCATTCAACACTCTCGTGTTTCCTTAAACATTTCACCTTTCACCATTAACCCATGACCTCTAGTTCTGGTCTCACTCAACCTCAGTGGAAAAGCAAAGCCTGCTTGTGTTTACGCTATCTATACCCTCATATGTTCTATTTTCAAATGGCAGTGCAGAAACACTGGACAATGTTGCAGAGTGGAGTGGGCGGACACACTGTCAGAAAGCCAGCACCAGTTGGATGGGCCAAATAGCCTCTCTCTGTGCTGAATGGTCCTTTGACTGTGCAACAGAGGTGGGCAGAAAGGATTGTTTGAACTCCATGTTCCAAAGTTGTTTTTCTGTGTGTTCAGGAGAATACGACTTTCCTTTCTCTTCAAGGATGTGATTTTCAGACTTTATAAGACATTGGTCAGACCGCACTTGGAGTATTGTGAGCAGTTCTGGGCCCCTATCTAAGAAAAAATGTACTGACATTGGAGAGTGTCCAGAAGAGATTCACACAAATGATTCCAGGAATGAAAGGGTTAACATATGCGGAGTGTTTGATGGCCTTGGGCCTGTACTCACTGGAGCTTAGAAGAATGAGGGGGAATCTCATTGAAACTTATCGAAAGTTGAAAGGCCTAGATATGGTGGATGAGAAGAGGATGTTTTCTATAGTGGATGAGTCTTGGACCATAGGGCACAGCTTCAGAATAGAGGGATGTCCCATTAGAATGGAGATGAGGAGGAATTTCTTTAGCTAGAGGGTAGTGAATCTGTGGAATTCATTGCCACAACAGCTGTGGGGGCCAAATTATTGGGTATATTGATTAGTCAGGGTTTCAAAGGTTACTAGAGGGCACTGGTTTAAGATGAGAGGGAAATGATTTAAAATCAGAATCAGAATCCTGGCATTTGTCATGACATTTGTTGTTTTGTGGCAGCAGTACATTGCAATACATAATAATAAAAACACTACATTAAAATAAGAAATTGTATACATGGTGCCAAAAGAAAAAAAGTGATGAAATTTGATAGTAGAGCGAAAAAAGCTCTTCCTAAAAGACAGAGTGTGTGTCTTCAGGCTCCTGTACCTGGACCCTGATGGTAGCAGTGTTCAGTATGAGGGAATGAGGGCGGCCCTTAATGATGGATGCTGCTTTTTTGAGGCATTGCCTGTTGAAGAACGGCAACCTAAGAGGCAACTGTTGAGAATGGTGGGTATATGCAATGAATTGCTGGAGGAAATGGTCAAACTTAAAAGGCGTTTGGATAAGCACGTGGATAGGAAAGATCTTAGGAGGATACAAGGGAAATTCAGGACGAGCACAGGTAAGCCTGTTGGGCCAAAGGGTCTGTTTCTGTGTTGTAGGACTCTTCGACGCTAACCCCCGTGCAGATAAATACCCCAACCTTCACCCTTTGACCTGTTGGTCTTGCAGGTCCAGTGTGAGGAGGCACAGTGTCGGACGCTGGCGGAGACACTTCAGCAGGAGCACAGCTACAATCGGTACTATCTCCGAGCCATGGAGCAGAGATGTCAGGTTAGTCAGTGAAACTGCATCTGCCCACTGTAGCAGAAGGAATTGATGCACTATCATGGCTGCTGTGATAAGTTATCTTCACTATTACACCACCGTGCCACCCTCTTGGGTCCACTCTGTGCGGAACACCTCCTCTCCAGGAAGCAGTGAGTGACCCTCCTGTACACCACCTCCAACATAAGCACGCCCTTCCAGAGGTATGGAGACCGCAGCAGTACGCTGTACACAGTGCTCCAGCAGAAACTCGAGGGTGTCAGGGGGCGGAAGTGAGTGCAATTGGCCTAATTCTATTCCTATGTTTTATGCCCTCACCAACACCCTGTAAAACCAGCATTACCCATTCATCATCATATACTGGGTCTTCACTCCATACCCCCTTCAATAAAGACCAGTGCTTCGCCCACCATCCCAACGACCCCCTACGGTTGTCTACCAATGCTTGGGCGTCCCTCTCTGTTTAAACAGTGTCTTCCGTTCCTGTACTTACTACCAATACAGAAGACGTAGAACATAGGACATAGAAATCTACAGCATATTACTGGCCCTTTGAGCCAGAATGTTGTGCTGACCATGTAACCTAGTCTAGAAACCACCTAGAATTTCCCTACCGCATAGCCCTCTATTTTTCTAAGCTCCATGTACCTATCTAAAAGTGTCTTAAAAGATCCTGTTGCATCTGCCTCTACCACCTTTGCTGGCAGCCCATTCCACGCCCCCACCAGTCTATGTGTGAAAAGCTTACCTCTGACATCCCCCCTGTACCTACTTCTAAGCACCTTAAAACTATGCCCCCTTGTGTTAGCCATTTCAGCCCTGGGATAAAGCCTCTGGCTATCCACACGATCAATGCCTCTCATCATCTTACACACCTCTACGATCTCTTGTTTTAAGACCATAAGACATAGAAGCAGAATCAGGCTGTTGGGCCCATTGAGGATGCTTCACCATTCCTTCATGGTTATCTTCTCCCTGCAAACTTGGTGTATCAAGCTCCATTTTGAATATACCCAGTGACTTGTTACGGGGAGATGGTAGGAGACTGGGTTGAGAAGTTTAATAAATCAGCCATGATGGAATGGTGGAGCAAACTCAATGGGCCAAATGGCATAATTCTGCTCCTATGAGTTGTAGTCCTCCGCATTGTTAATAGCGAGAAGATGGCAGGGCCTGTGGTAAGGGTCTGCTTTCTTGAGGCAACACCCCTTGAAGATGTCCTCGATGGTTGAGAGGGTTGTGCTCGTGAAGGGCTAAGTCTACATTCCCATGAAGCACCATACCAGAGTGCACTCTGCAGAAGTCTTTGGTAACATACGAAATCTCCTCAAACTCTAATGAAATATAGCCACATATCACCGGGCTCTGCATGTGTGATCTTCACAGCAGAGAGTATCCCAACAAGCTGCGCCGCTGCATGGTACAGAAGCTGCGCCAGGGTGGACAGGAGGACTTCAAATGGGTAGTCAAAACTGCCCAACTCATCACCAACACAAGCCTACCCGTCATCAGGGACATATATACAGAAAGGTGCCGGAAAAGGGCCAGTAACATCATGAAGGATTGGACTGTTTGTCCCAATCCCATCAGAGAGGAGGCTACATAACATTCACACCAGGACCACCTGACTCAAAGAGTTCCTTTCCCCAAGCAGTGAAGCTGATCAACACCACCACTCACTAACCCACCCCTCCACACCCCCAACCACCACTATTTTATCATTTCCTGTCAGTCATCTTATGTACAGACACTCCGGTGCCTAGTGTCTCCTTATGGACAGACAATCAATGTATATAAGCTAACTTTTGTTATTATAGTGTCTTGAAAATGTACTCATCCCCAACCCTTCGTTTCTATATATTGAGTATTATAAGGGATTTTGATCAACTTAACTAAGAATTTTTATTTGTGAGTCACATGTTTCACTTTTTCAGTAGAGCCCAAAAACAGGGGAAAGTGTAAAGCATGAAAAACTAAAATTTCAAAAATTGAAATGTCAGCAGTTCAAAAGTATTCCCCCCCCCCCAACTTTGCTCAGTTGAACCACCTCTTGCAGCTATTACAGCCAGTTGTCCAGTTGTCTTTTTGGATAAGTCTCTATTAGCTTTGCACAACATGTTGGAGCAAGATTTGCCCATTCCTCCTTGCAAAATTGCTCAAGCTGTGCCAGGTTATTTGGGGAGTGGCGATGGACTGCAATCTTGAGATCTTGCCAGAGATGTTTGATTGAGTTAAGATCAGGACTCTGAACGGGCCACTCAAGGACATAAATTTTCTTCATTTGAAGCCACTCCATGGTTACTCTGGCAGTGCGCTTTGGGCCATTGACTTGCTGAAAGACAAATTTCCTACACAGTTTAAGCTTTCTGTCAGAGTTTAGCAGGTTTTTAACAAGGATCTCTCTGTATTTAGCAGTATTCAACTTCCCATCAATGAAATCCTGACCAGATTTCCAGTCCCTCCTGGTGAAAAGCATCCCAAAAGCATGATGCTCCCTCCAGCATACTTACAGTAGGGATGGTGTTACTACGCCACGCTTACCACTTAGTGTTGAGGCCAAAATGTTCCACCTTAGTCTCATCCACCCACAAGACCTTCTTACATATCTTTACAGCATCTTCTCAGTGACACTTTGCAAAGTCTTTATGGGCAAGGATATGCTTTTATTTTTAGCCAGGGCTTCTTCCTTGCAACTCTTCCATAAATACTCTTTTTGTGCAAGGCCTTAGAGATTGTGGAGCTATGAATTTCATCTCCAGTTGCAGCAACTGGCTTCTGCATCTCACTCAGTGACTGCTGGCATCACACAAGTGCCATTCTTCTCCGGCAACTAAGCTTGGAGA
Organism: Mobula birostris; assembly: GCF_030028105.1. Taxonomy (NCBI): domain Eukaryota; kingdom Metazoa; phylum Chordata; class Chondrichthyes; order Myliobatiformes; family Myliobatidae; genus Mobula; species Mobula birostris. The sequence goes on along the minus strand of NC_092380.1, from coordinate 115,334,580 downwards.
GGTAGCCTGACCTAGGCAGCATGGCTGTGGTTTCACAGTGGGCTACACTGAGCTCCCGAGGTACGTTCAATGCCTTTGAGATGGTCTTTGCTGTGTCTGTGCACAACTATATATATATTAAATAAAAGCAGGCACACAGGAGATGGCTTTAACTAGTGTATTCACATTGCAGCGAGTGAGACAGAGAGCGCAATACGCATGCATAGACAACAGATCAATATGAAATGCTAAGGGGGAGGTCATTGCTCTAAAAGAAATAGATCCACAATTTACACTATCTCCACCTTTAGGATAATGCAACATAAAACTGCATATGTACCGAATATTCAATTCCCCTTTCATAAACCAATATTTTGAATAAACATGCTTTCACAATTAGTCATAGTCATACTTTATTGATCCCGTGGGAAATTGGTTTTCGTTACAATTGCACCATAAATAATAAATAGTAATAGAACCATAAATAGTTAAATAGTGATATGTAAATTATGCCAGTAAATTATGAAATAAGTCCAGGACCAGCCTATTGGCTCAGGGTGTCTGACCCTCCAAGGGAGGAGTTGTAAAGTTTGATGGCCACAGGCGGAATGACTTCCTATGACGCTCTGTGTTGCATCTCGGTGGAACGAGTCTCTGGCTGAATGTACTCCTGTGCCCACCCAGTACATTATGTAGTGGATGGGAGACATTGACCAAGATGGCATGCAACTTAGACAGCATCCTCTTTTCAGACACCACCGTGAGAGAGTCCAGTTCCATCCCTACAACATCACTGGCCTTACGAATGAGTTTGTTGATTCTGTTGGTGTCTGCTACCCTCAGCCTGCTGCCCTAGCACACAACAGCAAACATGATAGCACTGGCCACCACAGACTCGTAGGACATCCTCAGCATCGTCCGGCAGATGTTAAAGGACATCAGTCTCCTCAGGAAATAGAGACGGCTCTGACCCTTCTTGTAGACAGCCTCAGCGTTCTTAGACTAGTCCAGTTTATTGTCAATTCGTATCCCCAGGTATTTGTAATCCTCCACCATGTCCACAGTGACCCCCTGGATGGAAACAGGGGTCACCGGTACCTTGGCTCTCCTCAGGTCTACCACCAGCTCCTTAGTCTTTTTCACATTAAGCGGCAGATAATTCTGCTCACACCATATAACAATGTTTCCTACCGTAGCCCTGTACTCAGCCCCATCTCCCGTGCTGATGCATCCAACTATGGCAGAGTCATCAGAAAACTTCTGAAGATGACAAGACTCTGTGCAGTAGTTGAAGTCCGAGGTGTAAATGGTGAAGAGAAAGGGAGACAAGACAGTCCCCTGTGGAGCCCCAGTGCTGCTGATCACTCTGTCGGACACACAGTGTTGCAAGCACACGTACTGTGGTCTGCCAGTCAGGTAATCAAGAATTCACGATACCAGGGAAGCATCCACCTGCATCGCTGTCAGCTTCTCCCCCAGCAGAGCAGGACGGATGGTGTTGAATGCACTGGAGAAGTCAAAAGACATGACCCTCACAGTGCTCGCTGGCTTGTCCAGGTGGGCGTAGACACGGTTTAGCAGATAGACGATGGCATCCTCAACTCCTAGTCGGGGCTGGTAGGTGAACTGGAGGGGATCTAATTGTGGCCTGACCATAGGCCGGAGCAGCTCCAGAACAAGTCTCTCCAGGGTCTTCATGATGTAGGAGGTCAATGCCACCGGTCTGTAGTCATTGAGGCCGCTGGGGCGCGGCATCTTCGGCACAGGGACGGGGCAGGACGTTTTCCACAGTACAGGAACCCTCCGGAGCCTCAGGCTCAGGTTGAATACATGGCGAAGTACTCCACATAGCTGAGGGGCACAGGCTTTGAGCACTCTGGTACTGACACCATCCGGTCCTGCAGCCTTGCTTGGGTTGAGACGTTTCAGCTGTCTTCTCACCTGTTCAGCCGTGAAGCCCACCGTGGTGGTTTCGTGTGGGGGAGGGGTATAGTCATGAGAGCAGGGTGGGGGACTGTGAGGAGGGGTAGGAGGGGAGAGTGGAATATGTGTTGGTTGGGGGCCGACAACAGATGGCTCATGTGGGGGATGGGCAGGGGTCACAATGTCAAATCTGTTAAAGAACAGGTTAAGTTCGTTGGCCCTGTCCACACTGCCTTCAGCTCCTCTGTTCAGCTATTCTAATTACAGTCCATAACTAACTTCACAGTTCTAAAAATTCAGTCTTTTGGGTGGCGATCTGTTCCTTTCAGGATAGCGCCTCTGGACCTGTGGAGTGGCATTGGGTTTGGTGGGTGTCTTGTCTAAGACAACGTTCTGAGTTTCTGGTGTCACCTAACTGTCAGTGACATGATCATCACTGAGAAGTAAGTCTGGTGACTGTAATGTGTCCTCCTTGTTGGATGCATTCAACTCAGGTGTGTTCTTTGGTTGAGCATCCAATATCTGGTCCACATGATGTCTCCATGTCTAATCTCCAACATCCACTGTGTACATCAGTGGTCCAGTTCTACGAGGTGTCCACTTGCCTTCACACTAGGGCTTCCTGTCCAGTCTCACAGCTGCTTGCTGCTTCACTTGCCAAATAGCTGAACTGTTTGTTCTGCACTTCCCTCCGTAGATCTGGTTTCAGAAGGTCTATGTGAGTTCTCAGATTGCTGTTCATGAACAACATTACAGGTGTTTGATTTGTTGTCATATGAACAGAGTTCTGATACAAAAAAGAAGTTGTCCACCTTGTGCTGTACATAAAAGTCCTTGTCCATCGCTTTATTGGACTTATTGAAGGTTTGGATAAATCTTTTAGCTAACCCATTTGATGCTGGGTGGTGAGGAGCTGACTTGATATGTCTGATGACATTTTCCTTTATCAACATTTGGAATTCTTCTGACTTGTATTGTAGTCTGTTGTCACTCACAATTTCCTCTGGTAAGCCATTTCTGGCGAAGGTGGTCCTCAGAGCAAAGTCAGCCTTTGCTGAAGTGGTTAACCTCACGGGTATAAACTCCGGCCACTTCAAATGAGCATCCACAGCAATCAGAAATAAGGAGTCCACATGAATGGCCCAGCAAAGTCAACATGTACTCTTTGCCATGGTGATGACAACCACTCCCACACGTGTAACAGTGCTTGTGGGGGTGCATTTTGAATTTGTTGGCATCCTGAACGGCTTTTGGCCAAGTCTTCAATCAGTTTAACTAAACCCAGCCACCACTTGTAGCTCTGGGTGAGACTCTTCATCTTGACTGTCCCCAAGTGTCCTTCACGCAGATTTTCTGACACTCTGGTGTGTAGTTTAGAAGGATCTACAACACGAGATCACACATCAGCATTCTTTGACATAACGACAGTTAGTCTGGTCTCATTGAGAACTCTGGAAACACAGGGTTACCATGAGCTGACCATCTTCGCATGGTGATTTCATAGACTTTTAGCAATGTTGGGTCCACCAATGCCGTGTGGAACACCTCTGCTGGGTCACAACATGAAGACATTTTTTTCAGTTGCCAATAATGGAAGATGTGACAAACCATCAGCATTGCTGTGTTGTTTGGTACCCTTGAATTCCATGTCATAAGAGTGGGCTCTGAGGAATAGTGCCCAGCGTTGTAACAGAGTAGCAGTCATCACTGGAATTCCCTTCCTGAGATTGAAAATCGACACAAGGGGTCAGTGATCTGTCACTAGCGTAAACCTTTGTCCATAAACCAAGTGGTGGAACTACTATATTCCTCATACTAGACTAAGGCCTCTTGGTTGATCTGTGTGTAGTTGCATTCTGCACTCATTAGTGATCTTGAAACAAATTCAATAATGCGTTTAGATGCATGTTCCATAATAAGTGACAAAACGGCTTCAACACCATAAGGGGATACATCACACACCAGTCTGATGAGCAGGGATGTATATAATGGGTAGCAAGTTCATTGGATGTTATAAGTCTCTTTGCTTCCTTGAATGCTTTTTCAGATCTTTCTGACCATTCCCACTTTGCTCCTGTCTGTAACGGTGCATTTAATGGATGCAGCACTGTAGCAATGTTTGAGAGAAACCGGTGGTAGTAGTTTACAAGGCCCAAATATGATCTGAATTGTGATACATTTTCCAGTTTGGGTGCCTATATCACTGCTTCATTCTTCTCTTGTGACTTATGTAAGCCATGTTCGTTAATTAAATGTCCATAATATGAGATTTCATTCTTGAAAAAAATCACATTTCCCTCTCTTTGCGTGCAGACCATACTCACTCAGCCGGGTAAACACTTTGCCAAGGCTCTTCATCATTTTTTGCCAGTCACGATGATGTCATCAAGGTAGCATTGTGTTCCTGGGATTCCTTGGAGCACCTGGTCCATTGCCCTTTGCCAAATTGCTGCAGCTGATGTGACGCCAAAGACAAGACTATTATACTGGAACTGTCCCTTGTGAGTGCTGATAGTGAGGAACTTCCTGCTTGATTCCTCATTCTCCATTTCCAGATAGGTTTGTGACAAGTCAATCTCCCTGCCTGTCAAAGATGCCAAAATGTCTTCTATTCATGGCAGAGGATACTGCACAGTACGCAGCACTGGGTTGATGCTCACTTTGAAGTCTCCACATATGTGAATGGGTCTGACCTTTCCTTTCTTGATCACTGGGACAAAGAGCATGGCCCAATCGCTCCACTCAACTTTGGAGAGAATTCCAGACGCCTCTAAGCTCTGCAGTTCAGCATCCACTTTAAGTTGTAGTGCGTAAAGCACTGGACACGCTTGGTGTTGCTGCTTCACTCAATTCGATTCTGGCCTTCATGTCTTTGAGTTTACCAATCCCCTTCTCAAACACCTTCTCATTAGCACAAAGCAACTGTGCGAGTCTCTGGTTAGTGCAACCATTTGGGCTGCTGTTGCCTGTTGACTTCACACTGAGAGCTTTGATTGAGTGCCAGTCTAGTTGGATTTTTCTCAACCACTTATGTCCAAAACTTGCTGGCTCTCCACTTTTCAATACATAAAGCTCTCCCTGTTGTGTCTGGTCTCCATACGTCTCATTTACATTCAGTTTGCTTTTAGGAATCTCTTTTTCACCTGTGTAAGTCTTTAGCATCATTGAGGTCTTCTCTAATGGTGGCTTTTAAAACAGTCTGTTGTAGTCAGCCTCTGGAATCATGGAGAAAGCTGACCCTGTATCCAGCTCCATTTTCAGTTTTACACCGATGCATCGATTGTGATCCAGATGATTTTGTGATCTGCTTCAGTAGTACTATGCAGTTCTAGACATGACAGTTCACCCTTGTCAGACTCTATGTTGTCTGATTCTGTGTTATACTTGGTTACTTTATGCATTTGCTTTGTTTGGTGTTTGAGACTTGTCACTTGCTTTGCTTTTTGTCTGCCTTGCACACTCTCTCTCTATGATCTTGTCTGTGACACTTTCTGCAGAGCTTTTCTTTGAATCAACAGTCATTTGCATCATGGGAGGATTTGCCACATTGATAACATTTTTAGCTTTTTGCAACATTCAGGGACAATTTTATGCATTTCACATTCTAACCTTTTCTGTAGTTCTGCTGCGTCCTTTGTTGCAGTCTGCAACAATATTGCACTGGTCAATGTCCATTATTTCGGACAGTAGCCTTTTTTGAGTGCTCTGACTATGCATGCCACAAATAAGCCTGTCCCTTAATGCATCAGAAAGTCCATCTCTGAAGTCACAGTACTGGGAAAGTTTGCACAGTTCTGCAAAGTATACAGAAAGGCTTCCATGTTTTGACTGGTTCCTTTTGTAAAATCTAAATTCTCAGCTATTACCAGCAGCTTAGAGCCCAAGTGATATATTGTAACAACTTCGTCGAACTTCTTGCTTGCTGGCTTTGCAGGGGTTATTGGGCTGCGTAATGAGTACATTCTTGCACCCATTAAACTAAGAAGTGTAGGGGGTTTCTTTTGCTCCTCCACGTTGTTCGCATTACAATACAGTTCAACCCTCTTGATATACGACTCCCAACTTTCATTAGTGCTATCAAATTCATCAATTTTCCAGACTGAAGTTATCACCACGTTATTTTCACTGTAAATTCAGCACGTCTTTCACTGTTACCAAGCCTTTCTTAGTGTCTGTGATGGCTTTCTCATGCTGTTTAACTCTCACTGTTTTGTCCCATATCTGTCAGTGCAGTTCATGATATTTTCTGACATTCAGGTTTGTACTCATTGCCAATTAGTTGTGTCTGTGCACAACTACATAACTACATATTGATTAAATTAAAGCAGGCACACGGGAGATGGCTTTAACTGGTGTATTCACATTGCAGGGAGTGAGAGAGAGAGAGAGAGAGAGAGCGCGCAATACGCATGCATAGACAACAGCGCATGCACAGACAACAGATCAATATGAAGTGCTAAGGGGGGAGGTGTTTGCTCTAAAAGAAATAGATTCATACATTATAGTCATGTCCCCTTCCCCAGATTTGTGCCTCTCGATTATCATATCCCTGACTTGTCTGGAATGCTATTTTGTGCTCCTTTTGGTTTGGTCTGTTGAAAATCTACCCTACTGTTGGATCTTACAGAGAGAAGGGGTATTTGTTCTTATGAATTCATTGAAAACAGGTGATTTTCCAATTTTCAACATCAACAAATTGGGTGAGTTGGTAGGGTATTATTGCACCCGAGGAAAGTTAGCGTACAAAGGGTATGAATACTTTTTCAGCTTCACAATTTTGGTTTTTAGTTTTTAGTAAATTCTTGACAGGTTTTGGAATTTTTCTTTTGATTTGACATGATGTTTTGTAGTTTATCTTAAAAATCCTATTTCAATATATTTTAAATTTAGAAACGAGACAGTAAAATGTGAAAATAGTTGTGGGGGCTGAATACTTCAAAGTTCAAACATAGAACATAGAATAGTACAGCACAGTACAGGCCCTTCAGCCCACAATGTTGTGCCGACCCTCAAACCCTGCCTCCCATATAAGCCCCCACCTTAGATTCCTCCATATACCTGTCCAGTAGTCTCTTAAACTTCACTAGTGTATCTGCCTCCACCACTGACTCAGGCAGTGCATTCCACGCACCAACCACTCTCTGAGTAAAAAACCTTCCTCTAATATCCCCCTTGAACTTCCCACCCCTTACCTTAAAGCCATGTCCTCTTGTATTCAGCAGTGGTGCCCTGGGGAAGAGGCGCTGGCTATCCACTCTATCTATTCCTCTTATTATCTTGTACACCTCTATCATGTCTCCTCTCATCCTCCTTCTCTCCAAAGAGTAAAGCCCTAGCTCCCTTAATCTCTGATCATAATCCATACTTTCTAAACCAGGCAGCATCCTGGTAAATCTTCTCTGTACCCTTTCCAATGTTTCCACATCCTTCCTATAGTCAGGTGACCAGAACTGGACACAATACTCCAAGTGTGGCCTAACCAGAGTTTTATAGAGCTGCATCATTACATCGCAACTCTTAAACTCTACCCCTCGACTTACGAAAGCTAACACCCCATAAGCTTTCTTATCTACCCAATCCACCTGTGAGGCAACTTTCAGGGATCTGTGGACATGTACCCCGAGATCCCTCTGCTCCTCCAGACTACCAAGTATCCTGCCATTTACTTTGTACTCTGCCTTGGAGTTTGCCCTTCCAAAGTGTACCACCTCACACTCCTCCGGGTTGAACTCCATCTGCCACTTCTCAGCCCACTTCTGCATCCTATCAATGTCTCTCTGCAATCTTTGACAATCCTCTACACTATCTACAACACCACCAACCTTTGTGTCGTCTGAAAACTTGCCAACCCACCCTTCTACCCCCACATCCAGGTCGTTAATAAAAATCATGAAAAGTAGAGGTCCCAGAACAGATCCTTGTGGGACGCCACTAGTCACAATCCTCCAATCTGAATGTACTCCCTCCACCGCCACCCTCTGCCTTCTGCAGGCAAGCTAATTCTGAATCCATCTGGCCAAACTTCCCTGGATCCCATGCCTTCTAACTTTCTGAATAAGCCTACCGTGTGGAACCTTGTCAAATGCCATATAGATCACATCCACTGCACTACCCTCATCTATATGCCTGGTCACCTCCTCAAAGAACTCTATCAGGTTTGGTAGACACGATCTGCCCTTCACAAAGCCATGCTGACTGTCCCTGCTCAGACCATGATTCTCTAAATGCCTATAGATCCTATCTCTAAGAATTTTTTCCAACAGCTTTCTCACCACAGGCGTAAGGCTCACTGGTCTATAATTACCCAGACTATCTCTACTACCTTTTTTGAACAAGGGAACAACATTCGCCTCCCTCCAATCCTCCAGTACCATTCCCGTGGACAACAAGGACATAAAGATCCTAGCCAGAGGCTCAGCAATCTCTTCTCTCGCCTCGTGGAGCAGCCTGGGGAATATTCCATCAGGCCCCGGGGACTTATCTGTCCTAATGTATTTTAACAACTCCAACACCTCCTCTCCTAATATCAGCATGCTCCAGAACATCAACCTCACTCATATTGTCCTCACCGTCATCAAGTTCCCTCTCATTGGTGAATATCGAAGAGAAGTATTCATTGAGGACCTCGCTCACTTCCACAGCCTCCAGGCACATCTTCCCACCTTTATCTCTAATCGGTCCTACCTTCACTCCAGTCATCCTTTTGTTCTTCACATAATTGAAGAATGCCTTCACCCTACTCGCCAAGGCCTTCTCATGCCCCCTTCTTGCTCTTCTCAGCCCCTTCTTAAGCTCCTTTCTTGCTTCCCTATATTCTTCAATAGACCCATCTGATCCTTGCTTCCTAAACCTCATGTATGCTGCCTTCTTCCTCCTGACTAGATTTTCCACCTCACTTGTCACCCATGGTTCCTTCACCCTACCGTTCTTTATCTTCCTCACCGGGACAAATTTATCCCTTACATCCCACAAGAGATATCTAAACATCGACCACATGTCCATAGTACATTTCCCTGCAAAAACATCCTTCAAAGTAAAATTTATTATCAGAGTACATACATGTCACCACATACATCCCTGAGCTTTTTCTGCGGACATACTTCGTAAATCTATAGAACAGTAACTGTAAACAGGATCTGTAAAAAGTAAATTTCAGGAACTGTATGCTATAAACAAACTGCAAATGCAAATAGATAAAGAAGTAGCAATAAGGCACTGTATATTTACTGTGTCTTTTTGTGCTGCACTGGATCTGGAGTAACACTTACCTTGTTCTCCTTTACACTCTTGTACTGGAATGACATTAAACAATCTTGAATCTTGAGTTTGTCCCTGCCAGCCTGTCTGACAGCAGCGGACAGGTTGCTGAGGTCTCTTGGGGGGAAATCCTGTGGAGGGAAGAGTATAATAGTTCAGTTACATTCCTTTGCCCAGGGCCTGTGGCAGCACCTACGTGGAGCAGAGCGAGGGCCAGATGGATCAGCAGAGACAGACCATGGTTCTCTGGCTGGGGGGATGGAGGCAGGTCTTGCCACTGTGGAGAGCAGGTAACCAGAGTACCCAGCAGATTGACACTGACCTCACACCAAATCAATGACCCTACCCTGTATCACAACTGTCGACTGTACAGTGTGTGAACCCTGTTCCTTTATCCTTCTATTTCCCTTGGAATTAATAAAGTATGTCTCTCTACCTATCTATTAGAGGTTGTTTGTCCCGTGGTGACTCATTTACTCACTTCACTTCTTCATCTTGGAATCCCACCACAGTCTCATCTCACCTCTTCCCCAACCCTTTAGCTCTAACCTCTCCCGCCTCTGTAACCCCCTCTGCACCCTACACCCCTCCCGTCTCTGTAACCCCTTCCAGTCCCTGCACCCATCCCATCTCTGTAACCCCTTCCAGTCACTGCACCCCTTCAATCTCTGTAACCCCTTCCAGTCCCTGCACCTCTCCAATCTCTGTAACTCCCTCAACACTCTACACCGCTCGCATCTCTGTAACCCCTTCCAGTCCCTGCTCCCCTCCTGTCTCTGTAATCTTCCTCAGCACCCTACACCCTTCCCATGTCTGTAACCCCTCTAGTCCCTACAGCACTCTGCATCTCTGTAACCCTCTCTGGCCCCTACACCCCTCCCCATCTCTATAACCTCTCCAACCCCTCAACCCTCCCCATCTCTATAACCCCTCCAGACCCTAAACCACCTCTCTCTCTCCCCCTCTCTCTCTTCCCTGCCCCTCCCCTCCCTTCCCCCTCCCTACTTCTCCTACTTCCTCCCGTCCTACTCCCCCTTACCTTCCAACTCCCCTCAACACCCTCCTCCTCCTCCTACCATTCCTCCTTCTCCTCTTCCCCTTCTAACCCGTCTTCCAACTCCTCCGCTTCGTCCTCCCCTCCTGCTCCTCTCACACCCTTCTTTCTTCTCTTTCCCCCACACTTCCTCTTCCCCATCCTCCTCATCTTCCTCCTCCACCTCAACCAACCCCTCCTCCTCCTTCCCCTTTTCATCCCACTCCTCTCCTCCCCATCTTCTTCCCACTCCTTCCCTCCCCATCTTCTTCCCACTCCTTCCCCTCTTCCTCCTCCTCTCTCCCTTTCCTGCTCCTCCTTCCCTACCCCTTCTGACCTTCTTCATTCCACATCTTAATCCTCAATCCCCTCCTCCTCCCCTTCTCCCACTCCCATCTCCTCCTTTTCCTCCTTCCCTCTTCTCTCTCCTACCCTATCCCTCCTCCTTCCCCTCCCCTCCAACTACCCTCCACATCTTCCTCCTCCTCCCTCTCATCCTCCACCCCATCTTCCACCTCCTCGTCCATCTCCCACTTCTCCTCCTACCTTGTCCTGCTCCTCCTTCTCTTTCCTCCTCCTCCCTCTGCTCCTCCCCATCCTCCTCCCCCTCCCCTCCAACTTCTCCCCCTCACCGTCCCTCCTCCTCCTCTCCTCCACTTCCTGCTCCACCTCTCCGCTCCCCACCTCCTGCTCCTCACCTTCTCCAACTCCCCACATCCTCCTCCTTCTCTTCACCATCCTCCTTTACCTCCATCACCTACCCTTCCTCTTCTCTCCCATCCTCCTCCTTATCCTCCTGCTCCTTCCATGTCCTCTCCCTCCTGCTCCCCGTGGGACACGAACACATCATCTCACAATGCCAGGGTGGGTGGGGGCAGGTTCTGTTTCTGAGCCAGCGGCCTACAGCAAACAGTGACCATGGATAGTGAGGACATGAACAACCTTCTGCTTCTCTGAATCTCCAGGACAGCCAAAGAGGTTTGCTCTTGGGTAAGGGGCCTCAGAGATTCAACAGAGGGGAGCCCCCCTCCTCCAGAGTTGGAGAGCGAAGGGAATCCGGAAGTTGTTGCGAAAGGATTATTGGACCCTTCACTCTTGGCCACAGGTGAGGACTAACATCTAAGCAGACATCTGCTCCAGGCTCCAGGCTCCATGTCATAGAACATAGAACACTACACAAGAACAGGAACAGGCCCTTTGGCCCACAGTGTTGTACCAAACTAACTAGATTAGTTCCTCAACTAAACCACTTCCTTCTGCCTGAACAATATCCATATTTCTGTTTCCTGTGTCTGATTGAACACCGAGCTCTGGAACACCCGAGCTGTATTAGCGTCACGCTAAACGTAACAGCGTCACGCTAAATGTGCCTCCCATTAAGGTTGGTAGGTTACTGATGAGTCAGAGCATCAAGGGTTACGGTGAGAAGGCAGGAGAATGGAGTTGAGAGGGAAAATAAATCAGCCATGGAATAACAGAACAGACTGGAGGGCTGAATGGCCTCATTCTGTTTCTATTGTCTTATGGTGTTGTGTCTTATTTAAATGCCTCTTGAACACCTCTGTCATATCTGCATCTACCTCATCTTTGGCAGTGCATTCTGGGCACCTGCCACCGCCTATTTAATGCACATCTCCTCTGAACTTACCCCCTTTCACCTTAAATGCCCCACTATCCCAGGCAGTGCATTCCAGGCACCCACCACTCACTGTGTAAAACGACAGTTACCCCTCTCACCTTAAATGCATGCCCTCTGGTATTAGACATTTCAATCCTGGGAAAAGATACCAGCTGCCTCTCACATTTAGAACAAAAATGTAGTGCATTTTAGTGCATAAACCATAGAACATACAGTACAGCACAGGAACAGGCCCTTCAGCCTAGAGTCGTGTCAAACCAATTAAATTGTCATTAAATGGACAACTAAACTCATCCCTTCTGCCTACACAATGTCCATATCCCTCCATTTTCCTCACATTCATATGCCTATCTAAACATCTCTAAAAAGTCTCCAATATTTCTGCCTCCACCACCACCACAAGCAGTCCATTCCACGCACCCACCACCCTCTCTGTAAAACAAAAACCTCTCACATCTCCTTTGAACTTAAACCCCTCTCACCTTAAATACATGTCCTCTGGTATTAGACATTTCAACCCTGGGAAAAAATACACTCCCTCTCATAATCTTATAAACTTCTATCAGATCTCCCTCAGCCTCCACCACCCCAGGGAAAACAAACCCAAGTTTGTCCAACCTCTCACTATAGCACATGCCCTCTAACCCTGGTGAACCTCTTCTGCACCCTCTCCAAAGCCTCAACATCCTTCCTAAAGGGGACGACCAGAACAGTATGCAATACTCACAATAAGACTTAACCAGACTTTTATAAAGATGCAACATAACTTCCTGACTTTTGAACTCAGTGCCTCGACTATTAAAGACCAACATGCCATGTGCCTTCTGAACCATCCTATTGATCTGTGCAGCCACTTTCAGAGAGTTACAAATTTAGACCCCAAGATCTTTCGGTAATCCCTTAAGGGTCCTTCCTGCCAGGGGCTGAGAACAGAAAGCATGCAAACATTCACAGGTGGACAGCCAGAGAGACTCTGTGATGCCAGGAGGGATCAGAGGGTGTTGTCCTGGGGTGTAGGGCTGTCACTTCTCTGGCATCCATGAGGCAGCTGTTGGAAGCAATGTGAGTATCACCCACTGGACTTCTTTATTCTTATATTTGTTGAAAGCTGCTTTTGGTTGCACGTCGTGCCAACACGTCCGGGCTGATAGGGCTCATCAGCCGAGGTTGGCAGCTCATCTAGGAGAAGGAAAGCTCTAGTCTCAAACCTCTGCTGCCTTGCAGCTCTACCCACTCATGGGGAAGAGTTTGGGAGTAAATCCCGAGGGAAAAATCCAGAGCTGGAGCCCCTGAGTTCAACACTGATGGGCAAACCCAGTAACGCCTCAGGTACCAAACCGTATCGGTGTCTAGTCTGCCAGTTCTTTGGATTCACCAGCCGCATGGAGAGGGGGAGTTTGCTGCACGGGCAACAGCTTGCTCTCCATATCGTACTGCCCTGGCTTATGCTCTGGCTTGCGTATCACAGAGACAGGAGATAGCATCCACAGCCTCCTCTGCGCCAACACACCATAGCAAATCCTTAATGCATGTAAATGTATAAAGTTAATCCTTGATCTCGAGTGAGGCTCAAACAATTCTCAGGCAGCTCACTCCATCACCAGCACACAGAGGCTGCAATGTGCACCGTGTACAGACACCTACCAGGCTGGTTGAACGGCCTTTCCCAGACGGTGTGTGAGGTACCACCAGTTCCCCTCCAGTCACAAACCACAGTCTGATGTTCCTTCACCACCACTGGCTCTAATCCCCGGAACTCCCTCCCACCAGCACCATGGCAGTACCTCCCCCACATGGATGCAGTGGCTCTGGGGGGTGGCCCAACCCCACATTCTCAAGGAGCAGTTGGGGATATGCAATAAATAGTGGTCTGGTTGCTGAGGACCCCATCCTGGAAAACGAACACACTAATAAACAGGCCATTCAGCCCCTCAGTTCCTGTTACAAACCCTCTCCATGTCCTTCTGTCCCTCTCCCCTGTGCTTCAAATCCGTGCTGTTCCTTGGACCCCTCCTGTGGGAGCAAGCCCCACAATCTCCCCGCTCTCTGGGGAATTTCTTGCTGGCTTCCGCTGGGGATATGCCATGGACACTTGCCGTTATCAGAGGGGTCCATGGGCCCCAGGTTGGGAAGCCTAGGCTGTGACTATTGTGTCGTGATAGCCCCGAGCCAAAGTGCAAGTCGACGTTATTGTCACATACATGTGTAAATGTCTGCAAAGACACAATGAAAAACAGCAACAGAGCATCAGATAAACAGCATTCACAAGAAAAATGTCAATTGTGTACCATTTTTACATTAAGAACAAAATTTTAAAGAAATCGTAAGTCCATTTTAGTACCAAGTGATCAAAGTGCTGATGGTGCTCCTATGATCACCAACTTTATCAATACATCATAGAAAGCATCATACTCGGATACAGCAGCTGCTCTGCATGTGACTGTAAGAAGCTGCAGACATAACTCAGCACATTATAGAAATCAGCTTCCCCTCCACGGACTCTGTCTACACTTCTCGCTGCCTCAGTAAAGCAGCCATCGTAATCAAAGACCCCACCACCCCAAACACTCTCTTCTCTGCTCTCCCATCAGGCACAAGATACAAAAGCCTGAAAGCACATCCCTCCAAGCTCAAGGACAGCTTCTAACCAACTATTATCAAACTATTGAAGGATCCCTATCAGATTCCCAAACAGATTTCGTGTACAATGAGATAGACACTTGGCTTCACAATCTTGTGCTTTATTGTTATCCTACACTGCATTTTATCTGTACTTTTACACTTTATTCTGCATTGTTATTGTTTTAACCTGTTCCAGCTCAGTGCACTGTGCACTGATTTGATCTGTATAAGCAGCATGCAAGATTTAGCTTTTCACTGTACATTGGACATTATTTTCAGTTCTACACCACTGGTTGCTCAGTGTGTGTGTGCACCAGACACACATCCAGTTCACACCCGTTCAGCACTCACATTGCAGGAGTATAGAGAGCCCCCAGCGTGGTGTGATTCTCAAAGCTTACACATATAACATTTCCCTGTATGGTGATTTCTGTCACACCCGCCTGTTTTATCAGACTCCCTAATCCCTCGCGATCTGGCAGCAGAGGAGAAACAAAGTCCTTCACGTCTGATGGCTGAACAACAACCCCTGTCCAGGTAGCACCCTGATACCAGACTGGGACAGGCTTGGGGTCTCTCTGCTCTGCTGGTGGTGGGCTGGGTTTCACTTCTTTGGGACCGGTGATCTGTTAGACTATTTCTTTCTCTTTCTCTCTCTCTTCCTTCCCCTGGTTCATTGGTGCATTTGTTAGATCTCATCTATGTGATTGGTGCAGTTGTTGGATCTTTCTTCTGATTGGCATGTCTATTGGATTTCTCTTCTGTGATTGGAGTACCTGTTGGATCTCTTCTTTGGTGCATCTGTCAGATCTCCCCTCTGTGATTGGTACACCTGTCAGACCTTTCCTCTGATTGGTGTGTCTGTTGGATTTCCCCTCTGTGATCAGAGGAGAGATCCGACAGATGTACCAATTGATCAGTCAGTTGGATCTCTCTTCTGTGATTGGTGCACCTGTCGGATCTCTTCTCTGATTGGTAAATGTGTGTAGGTGAGGAGTTAGAATCTTGGGGGGGGGAGGGGAGGGTTGATAGGAATATGGGAACATAAGGTTGCAAGGAAGGGCATCTGAAGGCCAGCACAGACATGGTGGGTCAAATGGCCTGGCTCTGTGAATATTGGGGTCAAACCTTAAGCTAGGGTCATGGCAATCCCTGTTCAAACTGGAGGCTGGTGGGGATGTCTCCCCTGAGTGTGAGGGTCGGGCAGCATCTAGGGAGGGAGGATTGTGTTGATGTTCGAGGTCCATGGCCTTTCGTAAAGAACATTCAACAAGAGAAATACAGAAAACAAGAGGAGCATGTAGACAACTCCCCAAACCTGCTCTCTCCCATCGAGTATGAACACAACTGGTCTCTGTCCCAGCTTTGTCCCCGCATTCAGGCCGCTGACAGCAGCTCAGCAGCGTTGTCCGTCCTGGGCCAGTCTTTCCGTCTTTCTCGTTGTCCCCAGATGTAGCTCACCTTTCACTCCACCTGCATCCCTGGGTGGGCAAAGGGTAAGGATATGGGCTGAATGGCCTTGCCTGCCCTGTGACGGAGACTCAGGGTATCCCTGCCATCTATCAGGAGCCAAGGCCCTCACACCATGATCACTAAGCCGTGTTCTCCCCCATCTCACCCTCAGGAAGGGTCTCGGTGTGAGGCTAAAACAGGTGGATCGCAGGGGGCGCTTCGTACAACTCTACAACCCCTCCCACCTGGAGGATGTGGATCTGGGGGGGTGCCTCCTTCAGCAGAGTGTGGCTGGACATCTTGTCTCCCTGTATCGTTTCCCCCGGGACACCAGCATCCCAGTGCAGGACCACCTCAGGGTAAGAGGCAGATTCACACTATGTCTGTCACCACTCCATGCATCAATCTCTCCTGTCTGTCACTTTCTGTGGGACTGTCTGTGTGTGCCTGTCAGTACAGCCTGCCTGTCTGTCATTATCAGTGTGTCTGTCAGTACAGCCTGCCTGCCTGTCAATGTCAGTATGCCTGTCAGTAGAGCCTGTCTGTTACTGTCGGTGTGTGCCTGTCAGTACAAACTGCTTGTCTGTCAATGTCAGTGTGCCTATCAGTTCAGTCTGCGTGTCTATCAATGTCTGTGTATGCCTGTTGGTACAGCCTATCTGTCAATGTCAGTGTATGCCTGTCAGTACAGTCTGCTGACTGACGGTTATCTTGATAATAGTCTAATGCCGCTCTCTGCCTGTCTCCTGTTTGTATCTGCCTGGGTATCTGATGTCTGTGTACAATCACCACCGTCTGTTGTAGGCTTGTGTGTCTGGCGGTAATTGGCCAGTTTCTCTGACTCCCCCCTTCTCCCTGCTGGCACACCTGTCCTCTCCAGCTACTCCTTTCTTTCTTTCTTTTTCAATCTTTTTTATTGAGTTTCAAATTGATAAACATAACAATGATAATGATACAAAGAGATCGGGATTACATTAATAACAGTTAACGTATACAGACACAGACTCGAGTAACATATTTAATTTAAACCTTCCAATCTCTTAATAACTGAACATGAAAAAGATTTTTAAAAAGTTTTTAGCCCTACACTAAAACAAAACAAAACAAAACAAAAACTGGGTTGTCATATTTCATCGGTTAAGATCATTATTTGTCATTAACTCCGCTCCTCCATACACAAACAAAAAGTTATTAAAAAGGATTCGGAAAGGTCAACTTACATCATATGAAAATGTTGAATAAATAGCCTCCAAGTTTCTTCAAATTTAACCGAAGGATCAGTGGTACCACTCCTAATCTTTTCCAAATTTAAACATGTTATAGTTTGGGAAAACCATTGAAATGTAGTGGGGGGATTAGAGTCTTTTCATTTAAATAAAATGGATCTTCTGGCTATTAATGTAACAAATGCAATCAAACGACAAGCTGAAGGGGATAAATGACTAAAGCCTATCATTGGTAATCCAAAAATTGCAGTAATAGGATAAGGTTGTAAATCAATACATAAAACTACTGAAATAATATCAAAAATATCTTTCCAATATTTACAAAAAATATTTTCTGTAATTTCAGTTTGATGTGATATCGGAAAAGTAGGTAAAATAACCTTCAAAATGTTTCTAATCTGTAAATATCTGAAAAAATGTGATCTAGGCAAATTATATTTATTAGACAACTGTTCAAAGGACATGAGACAATTATCCATGAATAAATCACAAAAACATATTATTCCCTTTGTTTTTCATAAAAGAAAAGCTTGATCAGTTCTGGATGGTTGGAATTAAAAATTGGATATAATAGGACTTGATAGGATAAATTTATTCAATCCAAAAACTTTAGGAAATTGAAACAATATTTGTATTGTATGTTTAATTATTGGATTAATTGTTTGTTTATTCAGTTTAGTAAGTGCAAAGGGAAGCGAAGCCCCTAAAATAGAAGCCAATGAGAACTCCTGTACTGACTCACACTCGAGGTTCACCCATCGTGGACATTGAATTTCATCCAAATCTTGTGTCCAGAACGTGAGGTATCGAATATTAATTGCCCAATAATAGAATCTAAAGTTTGGCAATGCCAAACTGCCATCTTTTTTTGATTTCTGTAAATATTTCTTACTTAATCTAGGATTTTTATTCTTCCATATATATGAAGAAATTTTAGAATCAATAATATCAAGAAAGGACTTAGAGATGAAGATTTGTACCACCTGAAATAGATACAGAAAGTTGGGTAAAATAATCATCTTAATAGCATTGATTCGACCAATCAATTATAGGGACAATGGGGACCATTTAGTAAGCAGTTGTTTAACATGATCAATTAAGGATAAAAAGTTAACTTTAAATAGATCCTTATGCTTCTTAGTAATTTTAACACCCAAATAAGTAAAATAATCAGTAACCAGTCTAAATGATGATTGTCTATAGATTGGAACTTGCATATTTAATGTAAAAAAGCTCACTCTTATTAAGATTCAATGTATAACCAGAAAACTACTAAACTGAGCAAGTAATAATATTACTGCAGGGATGAATTTCTCTGGATTAGGGATAAATAGTAACAGGTCATCTGCATATAATGATACCTTATGCATCCCATTCCCACGAATAATGCCAAGTATATTGGGTGAATCACGAAGAGCGATTGCCAAGGGCTCCAAGGCAATATCCAATAGTAAAGGGCTGAAAGGACAGCCCCGTCTAGTACCTCCAAAAAGCCTAAAAAGGGGGGATCTCTGAGTATTAGTAAGTACAGAAGTCAAAGGTATATGATCAATTTAATCCAAGATACAAATTTTGGGCTAAAATTAAATTTCTCAAGGATGTTAAATAAATATTTCCATTCAACTTTATCAAATGCCTTCTCAGCATCAAGTGAAGTAACACATTCTGGAGTTTTAGATGAAGAAGTATATTCAATGTTCATCAACCTCCTTCCATTAAAATACAAATACTGTAATGATTTTTAATAAATCCTGTCTGGACGTCAGAAACAACTTGTGGCAATACATTTTCCAATCTAATTGCTAATATTTTGGAAAAAAATTTGGAGTCCACATTTAACAAGGATATAGGTCTATATGATGCACGTTCATTGGGGTCTTTATCTTTTTTAGGAATTAAAGAAATAGATCCTTCATAAAAAGATTGTGGTAATTTACCTACAAATAAGGCATCTTTAAAAATTCTACATAACCAAGGAGAAAGTAGACTTGAAAAAGATTTTAAAAATTCTACTGTATACCCATCCAGGCTAGGTGCTTTACCAGAATTCATCAAAGAAATTGCTTTCTTTATTTCTTCTTCCATAATGGGTGCATCTAATGTTAAACATTCATTAAGTGGTAATTTCAGAATATTTAATTTTCTTAAAAATTCATGCATTATGGTAGAATTGTCATGAAATTCTGATTGGTATAAAGAAGTATAGAATTCTTGAAAAGATTTATTAATTTCATCGTGATCAACCGTCAAAGTACCATCCCGTTTCTGAACTTTAATAATCTGGTGTTTAGCTGAAGCAGCTTTCAATTGGTTGGCCAGTAATTTACCCAATTTATCATCAAAATTGACTCTTAGATTTAAGTAATTGATTTTCAATTGGGGCTGTTAATGATAAACTGTGTTGCATCTGAAGTTCAGCTCTTTTTTTATAAAGCACCAAATTAGGAGCAACAGAATATTTTTTTATCAATTTCTTTAATCTTATCAACCAATGTACATATTTCATTATTAATTCAATTTTTCAATCCAGCAGAATGTGAAATAATTTACCCACAGATATATACTTTAAAAGTGTCCCATAATATCCCACTAGAAATTTCTTTCATAAAATTAGTTGAGAAGAAAAAGGCAATCTGTTCTTTAATAAAATTAACAAAATTTAAGTCCTGAAGCAGAGTAGAATTGAACCGCCATTGTCTAGCACTGAAGAGTTACATCAGTTAATTTGACTGATAATTTCAGGGGCGCATGATCAGAGACGGCAATTGCATCGTACTTACAGGCAGTAACAGATGAAACTAATCGAGAGTCAATGAAAAAGTAATCAATTCTGGAGTAATTATGATATACATGAGAAAAGAATGAGAACTCTTTATTGTTAGGATGTAAAAACCTCCAAACTTCTAAAATTCCGGAGACAACTAAAAAGGAACTGATAAAAATAGCGGATTTGTTTGCAAGTACCTGACTGGGCGCAGACCTGTCCATCGAGGGATTCAGGCAACAGTTAAAATCTCTGCCCATTATCAACGTATATTCATTTAAATTAGGAAGA
This sequence comes from Mobula birostris, assembly GCF_030028105.1. Taxonomy (NCBI): domain Eukaryota; kingdom Metazoa; phylum Chordata; class Chondrichthyes; order Myliobatiformes; family Myliobatidae; genus Mobula; species Mobula birostris. The sequence continues at coordinate 115,314,394 of NC_092380.1, read as the reverse complement.
GATACAAATAAATACTTAAAGAATTCAGGATCATCGGTATTTGGTGCATAGATATTAACTATAACAACTTTTTGATTATAAAGTAAACCAGTGATGAACAGAAATCTACCATTCAGGTCTGAAGTTGTTTCAAAGTGAACAAATGAAATAGAGGAATCTATAAAAATAGAGACTACTTTCACCTTATCCTGTGAATTAGAGTGAAATTGCGGGTTTTTCCAAAACCTAAAAAAATGCTGATTATCCTCCTTCCTTACATGAGTCTCCTGGGCAAAGATAATCTGAGCATTCAATCTGTGAAAAACTTTAAAACTCTTCTTCCATTTAATCAGATGATTCAAACCTTTCGTATTCCATGAAACAGAGTTAATAATATTATGCATTGTACTTGAATAAACCATATGGTGTGTAAAGGGTCAACCTTACTGCATAGGAAACTCATGAATTAGGAAGAGGAAAAAAGGTTTAAAGAGGAACCGGAAGTTATGACAATTCAGACATATTTGTTGTTCCGATCAGCCCAGATGGAAAAAACTAAACTAAAAATAGCCCCACTTCCCACCCACAAAAGCCCCAAAACTGGCCAATAGACAGCCAGAAAAATATCTAGACACTTCCCTACCCCCATCTCTCTTGAAGGCAAGTCTCCAATGAAAGAGGAATGCAAAACACCAACCGCAGTCAAAATATTGAGAAGAGAATGCCATAAAAACACCAAACAAATGTTTAAAAAATCAGCCATTAGCAAAACATTTTGAAAGGCAAGATCTTGGAAAGTGAAACAGAATACAATCTTATTAATATTTCAAGAGCAAAATCAATCACCAAATCAGATTCTTAATTATTTTCAAAAACAAACAATTGAAAATAATAGAATAAAATAATAAAGGGAGAGAAAGAAAACATAGAAACATAGAAAGTAGGTGCAGGAGTAGGCCATTCGGCCCTTCGAGCCTGCACCGCCATTTATTATGATCATGGCTGATCATCCAACTCAGAACCCTGCACCAGCCTTCCCTCCATACCCCCTGACCCCCGTAGCCACAAGGGCCATATCTAACTCCCTCTTAAATATAGCCAATGAACTGGCCTCAACTGTTTCCTGTGGCAGAGAATTCCTCAGATTCACCACTCTCTGTGTGAAGAAGTTTTTCCTAATCTCAGTCCTAAAAGGCTTCCCTTTATCCTCAAACTGTGACCCCTCGTTCCCCCTTATCCTCAAACTGTGACCCCTCAATCCTCAAACTGTGACCCCTCGTTCCCCCTTATCCTCAAACTGTGACCCCTCTTCCCCTTATCCTCAAACTGTGACCCCTCTTCCCCCTTATCCTCAAACTGTGACCCCTCAATCCTCAAACTGTGACCCCTCTTCCCCTTATCCTCAAACTGTGACCCCTCTTCCCCCTTATCCTCAAACTGTGACCCCTCTTCCCCCTTATCCTCAAACTGTGACCCCTCTTCCCCTTATCCTCAAACTGTGACCCCTCTTTCCCCCTTATCTTCAAACTGTGACATAAAAGCATGATAAATACCCATACTCCAAAACAAAGTACAAGCATTATCAAACCAAGGGCAAAATTCTTCAAACTTTAAAAGTCTAAATCTATTTACTGGTTATTAACTTATAAACAAATGAACACAGACATGAAAAAACAGTAAATTTATTAGACGGCTGAGATCGGACGTTGATCCTCAAGAAATTGATATGCTTCGTCCACAGATTTAAACCATTTACGTGATTTATCAGGCAAAACAACCCTTAGGCGAGCTGGAAATAGCAGAGCTGGTTGGAAATTTCTTTGATATAACTCGGACATCACTGGTTTAAAAAGCGATCTTTCTTGCATTACCTCAGGACTGTAGTCTTTAACCAGGGGAAACTTGAGATCTCCATACATATTACCCCTTTCCGATGAGCAATTCGAATCAAATGCTCCTTAGTATGCACATAATGAAATCAGAGTATCACAGGTTGGGGTTTCAACTCCTTAGGGGGTTTAACTCTTAAAGACTGGTGGGTGCCATCGAGTATAGGGGGAGAAGAAAAAAACATCAGAGCCGAACACCTCCATTAAAAATTGAGAAAAAATTTAATAAGGTCACAGCTCTCAACGTCTTCACTGAGTCCTATTATTCACAAATTCTGTCTCCAAATACGACTCTCCAAGTCAATAGTCTTGACTTTATACTGTTCCAGTGTTTGAGTGGTTGAATTTAATTTCTTTTCCAATAAATCCAGTCTGCAAACTCTCTGTCTCCCAGCTTCAACGAGTTCAGAAGTTTGTTGTTGTTTTTTGCTCTCCCGCTTACGTACTGCCAATTTACCTTCGATCTCCTTTAACAATACTTCCAAAGTAGCAAATCTTTTATTGAGTTTATCATCCAGGAGCTTTGAGATAGGCTCCAAAGTAAGTTGAGACTGTTTAGGCTGTTCAAAAACACCTTCTTTCTTTCCATTTCCATTACCGGCTTCCTTGCCTTCAGCTAATGCCTTTTTTCCTCTGGTAATCATTTCCATCGATTAAAAATCAAAATTCAAACATATAAAAGTGTTATAAACACTTCGATATAGATAGTAAAAAGGTGGTAAAAAGATTGAAAAATGAACGGAGTGAAGCCAAAATGTGACCTACTCCATCTAGCGCCCCAAGAGAATCCCCAACTCTCCCCTCTGTTCCGACACCCTCTCTTCAGAAAAAGCATCTTTTTGGGATGCATCATGGCTAGGTACGGCAACAGCTCTGCTTGTGACTGCAAGAAACCACAGAGAGATGTGGACACAGCTCAGCACATCACAGAAACCAGCCTCCCCTCCATAGACTCTGTCTACACTTCTCACTGTCTCAGTAAAGCAGCCGGCGTAATCAAAGACCCCCACCACCACCAAGATATTCTTTCTTCTCCCCTCTCCCACTGGGCAGAAGATACAAAAGTCTGAAAGCACGTCCCACTAGGCCAAGAACAGCCTATCCCACTGTTATCAGACCCTTGAATGGACCTCTTGTACGATCAGACGGACTTTTGATCTCAGTTTACCTCAGTGTGATCTTACACCTTATTGTTTGCTTGTTCTGCATTTTCTTTGTTACACTTCATTCTGCATTCTGTTATTGTTTTCCCTTGTTCTACCTCAATGCACTGTGTAATGATCTGATCTGTATGAACAGTATGCAAGACAGCTTTTCACTGTATCTCCGTACGTGGAACAATAATTCAAGTTCCGCACCTCTGATTGTCCATGTCCAGGTGTGGGCAGCTGTTCCTGACCACAGCACCAAGCGCCAGACAGATGTTGTGTGGGGTGGACTGCACAGGTTCCGAAGTAAGGGGGACTGTACCACCACCCTTTGCCAGCCGGACGGACAGGTAAGGCAGAGCGGGGCTGGGATGGGGAGCTGGAGATGCCCAGACCAAGTTGTGGACGTTGTACCAAGGAACAGCAGGGGGAAAGCGGACATTGCATCTTTCAGGAGAATGCACCCCAACCAGAGCAGGGAGCTTGTTCACGCAGGGAGGGATCGAGGGGAGCAGACAACGAGTACACAGTTGCTGTTGCAACGTCACTCAACCAGCTGATCTATCTCACTCCTGTATGCCTCCTCACCACCGTCTTAGATTCTGCCAAAAACAGTGGTGTCATCAGCAAATTTATAGAAGGTATTTGAACTGTACCTAGCCACACCATCATGGGTGTAGGGAGAGTAGAGCAGTGGGCTAAGAATACATCCCTGAGGTGCGCAAGTTATGTTTGTCAGTAAAAGGGAGACGTTATTTCTGATCCGCTCAAACTGTGGCCTCCTGGTAAAGAAGTTAAGGATCCAGTTGCAGATGGAGGTACAGAGGCCCAGATTTTGGAGCTTGTTGATTAGAACTGAGGATATGATTGTATTCATGCTGAGCTGTAATCAATGAACAGCAGACTGACATAGGTACTACTATTGTCCAGATGATCCAAGGGCAAGTACAGAGCCAGTGAGATTACATCTGCTGTAGACCGATCGCGGTGACAGGCAAATTACAACAGGTTCAGGCCCTTGTGAGAGTAGATTCTAGCCATGACCAACCTCATCCACGATTCTGGCCATGACCAACCTCATCCACGATTCTAACCATGACCAAACCCTTCCACGATTCTGACCATGACCAAACCCTTCCACGATTCTGGCCATGACCAACCCATCCACGATTCTGGCCATGACCAAACCCTTCCACGATTCTGGCCATGACCAACCCATCCACGATTCTGACCATGACCAACCTCATCCACGATTCTGGCCATGACCAACCCATCCACGATTCTGGCCATGACTAACCTCATCCACGATTCTGGCCATGACCAAACCCTTCCACGATTCTGGCCATGACAAACCATTTCCACGATTCTGGCCATAACCAACCTCTTCCATGATAGTGATCATGGAGATAGTGATCACAATTCTATCTCATTTACCATAGCATTGGAGAGGAATAGGAACAGACAAACATAGAAACATAGAAAACCAATAGCACAATACAGGCCCTTCGGCCCACAAAGCTGTGCCGGACATATCCTTACTTTAGAACTACCTAGGCTTACCCATAACTGTCTGTTTTCCAAAGCTCCATGTATCCATCCAGGAGTCTCTTAAAAGACCCTATCGTTTCCGCCTCCACCACCGCTGCCGGCAGCCCATTCCACGCACTCACCACTCTCTGCGTAAAAAAACTTGCCCCTGACATCTCCTCTGTATCTACTTCCAAGCACCTTAAAACGAGGCCCTCTCGTGCTAGCCATTTTGGCCCTGGGAAAAACCTCTGACTATCCACACGATAAATACCTCTCATTATCTTGTACACCTCTATCAGGTCACCTCTCATCCTCCGTCGCTCCAAGGAGAAAAGGCCGAGTTCACTCAACCTATTCTCATAAGGCATGCTCCCCAATCCAGGCAACATCCTTGTAGATCTCCTCTGCACCCTTTCTGTGGTTTCCTCGTCCTTCCTGTAGTGAGGCGACCAGAACTGAGCACAGTACTCCAAGTGGGGTCTGACCAGGGTCCTATATAGCTGCAACATTACCTCTCAGCTCTTAAACTCAACCCCACAGTTGATGAAGGTCAATGCACTGTATACCTTCTTAACCACAGAGTCAACCTGCGTAGCAGCTTTGAGTGTCCTATGGACTCAGACCCCAAAATCCCTCTGATCCTCCACTCTGCCAAGAGTCTTGCCATTAATGCTATATTCTGCCATCATTGTTAGGAAAGCATTTAATTGGAGTGAGGGGAAATATGAAGCTATCAGGCAGGAACTTGGAAGCATGAATTGGGAACAGATGTCCTCAGGGAAATGTACTGCAGAAATCAGGCAAATACTCAGGGGATATTTGTGTGGTATTCTGCATAGGTACGTTCCAATGAGACAGGGAAACGATGGTAGGGTACAGGAACCGTGGTGTACAAAGGCTGTTGAAAGTCTATCAAGAAGTTAACATAGAAACATTGAAACATAGAAAACCTGCAGCACAATACAGGCCCTTCGGCCCACAAAGTTGTGCCGAACATTTCCCTACCTTAGAAATTACTAGGCTTACCCATAGTCCTCTATTTTTCTAAGCTCCACGTACCTATCCAAAAGTCTCTTAAAAGACCCTATCATACCCACCTCCACCACTGTTGCTGGCAGCCCATTCCATGCATTCACCACTCTCTGCATAAAAAAACTTACCCCTGACATCTCCTCTGTACCTGCTCCCCAGCACCTTAAACCTGCGCCCTCTTGTGGTAGCCATTTCAGCCCTGGGAAAAAGCCTCTGACTATCCACACAATCAATGCCTCTCATTAAGAAAAGCTTACAAAAAGTTCAAAAAACTAGGTACTGATAGAGATCTAGAAAATTATAAGGCCAGCAGGAAGGAGCTTAAGAATGAAATTAGGAGAGCAATAAGGGGCCATGAGAAGGCCTTGGTGAGCAGGATTATAGAAAACCCCAAGGCATTCTACAAGTATGTGAAGAGAAAGAGGATAAAACATGAGAGAATAGGACCAACCAAGTGTGACAGTGGAAAAGTGTGTATATAACCGGAGGAGATAGCAGAGGTACTTCATGAATACTTTGCTTCAGTATTCACTACGGAAAAGGATTTGGTGATTGTAGGGATGACTTACAGTGGATTGAAAAGCTTGAGCATATAGACATTTACAAAGAAGATGTGCTGGAGCTTTTGGAAAGCATCAAGTTGGATAAGTCTCTGGAACCAGACGAGATATATCCCAGGCTACTGTAGGAGGCGAGGGAGGAGATTGCTGAGCCTCTGGTAATGATCTTTGTATCATCAATGGGGACAGGAGAGGTTTCAGAGGAATGGAGGGTTGCAGATGTTGTTCCTTTATTCAAGAAAGGGAGTAGAGCTAGCCCAGGAAATTATCAACCAGTGAGTCTTACTTCAGTGGTTGGTAAGTTGATGGAAAAGATCCTGAGAGGCAGGATTTACGAACATTTGGAAAGGCATAATATGATTAGGAATAGTCAGCATGGCTTTGTCAAAGGCAGGACATGCCTTACAAGCCTGATTGAATTTTTGGAGGATGTGACTTTACATGTTGATGAAGGTAGAGCAGTAGATGTGGTGTATATGGATTTCAGCAAGGCTTTTGATAAGGTACCTTACGTGAGGCTTGAGAAAGTAAGGAAGCATGCAATCCAAGGGGACCTAGATTTGTGGAACCAGAATTGGCTTGCCCGCAGAAGGCAAAGAGTGGTTGTAGACGGGTCATATTCTGCATGGAGGTCGGTGACCAGTGGTGTGCCTCAGGGATCTGTTCTCGGACCTCTTCTCTTCGTAATTTTTATAAATGACCTGGATGAGGAAGTGGAGGATGGGTTAGTAAATTTGCTGAATGCACAAAGGCTAGGGGTGCTGTGGATAGTGTGGAGGGCTGTCAGAGATTACAGTGGAAACTATTGAAAGGGTGCAGAGCAGATTTACAGTGATGTTAGCTGGATTGGGGAGCATGCCTTATGAGAACAGGTTGAGTGAGCTTGGCCTTTTCTCCTTAGAGCAACAGAGGATGAGAAGTGACCTGATAGAGGTGTATAAGATGATGAGAGGCATTGATTGTGTGGATAATCGGAGGCTTTTCCCCAGGGCTGAAATGGCTAACACAAGAACGCACAGTTTTAAGGTGCTTGGAAGTAGGTACAGAGGAGATGTCGGGTAAGTTTTTAACGCAGAGAGTGGTGAGTGCGTGGAATAGGCTGCCGGTGATGGTGGTGGAAGCAGATACGATAGGGTCTTTTAAGAGACTCCTGGATAGGTACATGGCCTTAGAAAAATAGAAGGCTATGGGTCACCCTAGGTAATTTCTAAAATAAGTACATGTTCAGCACAGTATTGTGGGCTGAAGGGCCTGTATTGGGCTGTAGGTTTTCTACGTTTCTATGATTCTGACCATGACCACCTTCCACGATTCTGGCCGTGACCGGCCTCTTCCACGATTCTGGCCGTGACCAATCTCATCCATGATTCTGACCATGACAACCACTTCCATGGTTCTGGCCATAACCAATCTCTTCCACGATTTTGGCCATGACCAATTTCTTCCACGATTTTGGCCATGACCAACCACTTCCACGATTCTGGCCATGACCAACCACTTCCACGATTCTGACCATGACCAACCACTTCCACGATTCTGACCATGACCAATCTCATCCACGATTCTGGCCGTGACCAACCACTTCCATGATTCTGGCCATGACCAATCTCATCCACGATTCTGGCCGTGACCAATCTCATCCATGATTCTGGCCGTGACCAACCACTTCCATGATTCTGGCCGTGACCAACCACTTCCACGATTCTGACCATGACTGAACACTTCATCACAGGAGATAGTCCACAGAGGACTATCACTGGGTGATTGTAATTCAGGCATCTCACCCTGCTCATTTCTCCTATGTCCCAAGAATAAAGATATAGGCCGGCCAACCTCTCACTCTGAATCAGGCCCTCTCATCCTGGTAACATCCTTGAACCATGAGTGACCTTGTTGACAGCTTTTTTGATGTCTAAGTAGATGACATCCGCTGTCCTATCCTCATTTAACCTTTTGGTTACCTCTTCAGAAAACTCTAAAACTTTAAAACTTACAACCTCCCACATACAAAGCCATACTGTCTTCTGCTAATCAAAATCTGTCTCTCCCAATGCCGGTAGATCCTGTCCCTCAGTATTCCCTCTAGTAATCCCTATTACTGATGCCAGGCTATGCCAAACAGGCTTTTCGTTGCTACCCTTCTTAAACAAACGAACAACATCAGTCACCTTCCAGTCTTTGAAACTTCACCTATGGCTAATGAAGAAGCAAATATCTCCAGAAAATCCTCCACAATCCCTTCTCTAGCCTCCCACAAAGTTCAAGGATGCACGCAGTGAGGCCCTGCAGATTTATCCTCCTCAGTTTTCTGTAAAATTGCAAATACCTCCTCCCTCATAATATAAATGTCCTCCAGAACGTCTATACTTGTTTCTTTTATCTGGTGAGTAATCATGATTTTCTCCAGAGTGAACACTGAGAATATTTGTTAAAGTTCAAAATTCTCAAAGTAAATTTACTATCAAAGCAGGTGACCCTGCGGATCTCTAAGGGGGCATGCTGCCTCCCAAGCTACTCTTTTTATATAGTTATAGAACTTCTTAACCTATCTCATACTCTCTCTTTGTTCTCCTGATATCCCTCTTAAGAGTATTGTTAATAATTTTGTAGTCATCAATGGATTCACTCATTCCCCATCTCCTAAACTCCTCCTCCTCCTTTCTTTTCTTAACTACAGCCTCAATATCTTTCATCAGCCAGCGTTCTTAAACTTCCCAGGTTCACCCTTCACCCTAACAGGATCACACTGCTACCCTGCTCCTCTACACCTGCTACTTATTTATTTCGAGATACAGCATTGAACACACCCTTCTGGTCTGATGAGCTGCACCACCCAGCAGCTCATCTACTTAACCCTAGCCTAATTGCAGGACAATTTACAATGACCGACCCAGTACCCAGTACATCTTTGGATTGTGGGAGGAAACCCACACGAAAGTGGGAGGGAACATACAAACTTGATTATGGATGGCAGCAGAATAGAATTCTGAACTCCAACACAGAGTTGTGATAGTGTCAAACTAACCATAGGCAACTGAGATGCCACAAAGAGTGCTATCACACCTTTGAAAGCCTCCCACGCCATTCATTCCTTTCCCTTTAAACAGGTTCTCCCAATAAATCACAGCTGGATCCTGTCCAATTCCCCCCAAATCAGCTCTGGTCCTCTTTGGGACCCTAACCTGTGGACCTGTCCTATCTTTTCCATGATGATCTTAAATCTAATGGGATTATAGAACACTGGAGCTAAAGTCTCCCCGACTGCCACTTCAGCTGCCATCCCCGCCTCACTCTGAAGAGCAACACCTGTAATGAACCCTCGAGTATATTAACTTGTGTGTTCTTCATGCCGGATGTTGGAGTCTTGGGAAACTCAGAGCAAAGTTCGTCCGGCTGCAGCTCCTTGAAAACCATATTGGGGATCTGGACAGCAGCTGGACGACCTTCGGCTTGTACGGGACAGTGGAGAGATAATCGATCAGAGTTACAAGGGAGTAGTCACCCCTAAGAAGCAGGAAGTAAATAGCTGGGTGACTGTCAAGAGAAATGGAAGTGTGAATAGGCAGTTCATGCAGAGCACCCTGTAGACATTCCCCTCAATAATAAGTACACTGTTTTGGATACTGTTGTGGGGGATGACCTCCCAGGGGTATGCAACAGAGACCGGGTTACAGGCACTGAGCGTGGGTCTGTGGTGCAGAAGGGAAAGACGGAGAAGAGGGGAGCGGTCATGACAGGGGACTCAATAGTGAGGGGAACAGACAGGAGGTTCTGTGGACGTGAATGGGACACCCAAATGGTATGTTGCCTCCCTGGTGCCAGGGTCAGGGATGACTTGGATCGTGTCCACAGCATTTTGGAGGGGGAGGGAGAGCAGCCGGATGTCTTGGTATGTATTGGTATCAATGACAAAGGAAGGAAAAGCAAAGAGGTCCTGAAAAGAGAATTTAGAGAGCCAGGTAGAAAGCTGAGAAGCAGGACCTCCAGGGTTGTAATTTCTGGCTTGTTACCTGTGCCATGCAACAGTGAGGGTAGAAACAGGATGATTTGGCAGATAAATGTGTGGATGAGAAGCTGGTGCAGGGGGCAGAGTTTCAGGTTCTTGGATCATTGGGATCTCTTCTGGGAAGGTATGACCCGTTCAAAAGTGACGGGTTGTACATGAACTGAAGGGAAACCAATATTCTCACATGTAGGTATGTTAGAGCTATTGGGGAGGGTTTAAACTAATTTGGCATGGGGATGGGAATAGTGTTCAGTCAGACTGTCGGGAAGGGCAGGCAGATAATAAGACATCATTGCAGCCAGCAGGGTGAGTAGCAGTGCATTGGGGATGCAGAATCAAAATGGGTAGCAAATACAGTACTCAAAGTGTTCTATCTCAATGCAAGGAGTATAAGAAATAAGGTGGATGATCTCGTTGCAATATTACAGATTGTCAGGTATGATGTTGTGACCATCACTGAATCGTGGCTGAAGGATGGTTGTAGTTGGGAGCTGAATGTCTAAGGTTACACTTTGTATCAGAGGGATAGGAAGGTAGGCAGAAGGGGTGGTGTAGCACTACTGGTAAAGAATGGAATACTTGGTGACACAGGACAAGATAGGACAAAGCCAGTGTGGTTTCCTTAAGGGAAAATCTTGCCTGACGAACCTGTTGGAATCCTTTGAGGAGATTACAGTTTGGATAGTAGTAGGCAGCCGTCGATCCCAGGGGATCATGGGTTTGTTCCTCTGGTGGACTGTGTCCTCTCCAGGGCGCAAGTCTGAGCAGGAAGATGTGAAGAACCAGCTGTTTCCCATATAGCAGCTTCACCCCTCTCCATGTCACTGACGTAGTCCAAGGGAAGGGCAAGCACCGATACAGCTTGGCGCCAGTGTCATCACAGAGGCTGCCGGAGTGAAGTTGTAAACAATATCAAACTGCCTTAGGGATCTCAGCTCTGGATTTCTTCCTCGGAGTTTACTCCCAAAGCCTTTCGCGTGAGTGAGAATGGCTGCAAGGCAGCGGAGGTTTAAATTTTCCTTCTAAGCGGGCTGCCATCCAAGGCTGCTGAGCCCCACCCACCCGAAGCAACTGGTTTTGAGGCACCAGTGGTCCGCCTTTGCCCCTTCTCTTGTCAATAGAAACAGTTCCACCGGGCCTAGTAGCTAAACCACATATGAAGGGCAAGAGATGGACTTGTTGTCAGAGGCTGTTAGAGACACACACCATTTGGAGCACTTTATAGGTAATGGGAGCTTATCCCCACTACCACCCCCGGCTATGACAACCCTAGGAACCACAAGTAGGATAGATAAAGGGGATGCAGTGGATGTTGTATATTTGGATTTTCAGAAGGCCTTTTACAAGGTACCACACGTGGCTGCTTACCAAGTTAAGAGCCCACGATATTACAGGAAAGTTACTGGTATTGTTAGAGCATTGGCTGATTGGTAGGAGACAGTGAGTGGGAATAAAATGATCCTTTTCTGGTTGGCTGCCGGTGACTAGTGGTGTTCCGCAGGGGTCAGTTTTGGGACCACTTCTTTTTATGCTGTGTATGAATGACTTAGATGATAGAATCAATGCCTTTGTTGCAAAGTTTGGAAATGGTACAAAAATTGATGGAGGGGCAGTAGTGTTGAGGAAACAGGAAGGCTGCAGAAGGACTTAGACAGAATAGGGGAATTGGCAAGAAAGTGGCAAATGAAATACAATGTTAGAAAATTCATGGCCATGCACTTTGGTAATCGAAATAAACATGCAGACTATTTTCTAAATGGGGAGAAAATCCAACAACCTGAGATGCAAAGGGACTTGGGAGTCCTTGTGCAGAACACCCCAAAAGTTAACTTGCAGGTTGAGTCAGTGGTGAGGAAGGCAAATGCAATGTTAGCATTCATTTCAAGAGGTCTAGAATACAAGAGCAGGGGTGTGATGCTGAGGCTTTATAAGGCACTGGTGAGACCTCACCTTGAGTATTGTGAACAGTTTTGGGCCCCTCATCTCAGAAAAGATGTGCTGACATTGGAGAGGGTTCAGAGGAGGTTCACAAGGATGATTCCAGGAATGAAGGGATTATCATACGAGGATTTGATGGCTCTTAGTCTGTACTCATAGAAACCTTTTGAATGTTGAAAGGCCTATACAGAGTAGATGTGGAAAGGATGTTTCCCATGGTGGAGGAGTCTAGGACAAGAGGGCCCAGCCTCAGGATAGAGAGGCCTCCTTTTAAAACAAAGATGTGGAGAAAATTCTTCAGCCAGAGCGTGGTGAATTTGTGGAATTTGTTACCACAGGCAGCTGTGGAGGCCAGGTCGTTGGGTGTATTTAAGGCAGTGATTGATAGGTTCTTGATTGGACACAGCATCAGAGATTACAGGGAGAAGGCCAGGGAGTGGGGCTAAGGAGGGGAAACAAGGATCAGCCATGATTGAATGGCGGAGGAGACTTGATAGGTCAAATGGCCTAATTCTGCTCCTATGTCTTATGGTCTATTAACTCTGGGAACATTTCCTGGACACATTTCACAAATTCCACTCTGTCCAGACCCTTTACTCTCTGAGTGGCCTAGCCAATGCTGGCGAAATTAATATCTTCCACCAATATAACCCTGTTATTCTTACAACTATGAGGGCAAGGTTTTCCCACGCAAAGAGTGGTGGGTGTATGAAGCGAACTGCTAGAGGAAGTGGTAGAAGTGAATACAGTTACAGCATTTAATAGACATTTGGACAGGTACATGGTTAAGTAGGTTTAGAGGGATTTGGACTTAATGCTGGCAAATGGGGCTGGCTTAGAGGGCAGTATTGGTCAGCATGGATGTGTTGGGCCAGTTGGCCTTTTTCTGTGCTGTATGACTTGTTGACTGAATGAAGAGAAGGTGTGAGGGACTGAGGTTCAGGTGGTGCGAGCAGAGATAATGGAACCCTGGGGATCGGGGAAGGGATGGTGTTCTGGCATGGATCACAGATCTCAGGAGATGCTGAACATCTAGGCTTTACCTTGGTGTATTTCCTGGGCAGGTGATTACACAGTACATCCCATCACACCGACTCTCGGCTGCGGTGAACACCGGTGATGAGAATGGTGATGATTCGGAAGACTGGGTTTACTGTGCATTGGATACACAGCAGGCACCATCAGCCGCCTCCTCACAGAATTGGGATCTGAGAGAGGACGAGAGGGATTCAGGTCACACGGACAACATCACCCACCCCTCTGCAACTGGGTGTACAGAACACCAGGACTCACAGAAGAGGTACAATGAGCGGGTCACTGGGGAAGTGTAACAGAGTGAGATCCAGAGCTTTTATCATCAGGAACTTAGTTACACTGACATACACTCAGTGGCCACTTTATTAGGGACACCTATACACCTGCTCATTAATGCAAATATCTAATCAGCCAATCATGGCAGCAACTCAATACGTTAAAGCATGCCGACATGGTCAAGAGGTTCAGTTGTTGTTCAGACCAGACATCAGAATGGGGAAGAGATGTGAATAAGTGAATGGTTGTTGATACAAAACAGGGTGGTTTGTGTATCTCAGAAATTGCTGATCTCCTCGGATTTTCATGCACAAGTTTCTGGACTTTACAGAGAATGGACCGAGAAACAAAAAGAAACATCCAGTTAATGGCAGTTCTGTGGGTGAAAATGCCTTGTAAATGAGAGAGGTCAGAGGAGAATGGCCAGACTCGTTCAAACTGACAGGAAAGCAACAGGAACTCAAAATAACCACACATTACCACAGAGGTGAGCAGAAGAGTATCTGTGAATGCACAACACTTTGAACTTTGAAATAGACCTTCCGTGTCAAGGTGGTGCCTGCACACAACGCTCATTTGGTCAACATCTTCTGGATAGATCACAAAACTATTTTTTCACTTCTTTCATGTCTTTTACATTTGTTTCTCGTCTTGAATGTGATTCTGGAACTGTGGGAGCTCGTGTTTCGCTGTTTGGAGATCGTTTGGGTACTTCAGTGCTCTGCAGTCTCCGAGATTCCAGGAGGCAGGGTCAGCGTGAGCGAACCTTGTGGTAAGAAGGCTGCAGGATGGGGTACAGGTGGATGTTTGGCTCCATTTTGCCGATTAAAACTCCCATTGTTCATCAATTAAAGCGATGATGGAGATTGAAACCTCGAAGCGAGTGCTGAGGGTGAGCACCGTCTGCCTGTCTTTTGATCGATTGCTCAGTACTGGAGAGGGAAGAGCCTGCCACTGCAGGCCCGGAGAATATCGTACAGGTTTTTTCTGCATTTTGGATTTGGACTTTGGACAAAAGATCAATTTTTCAGTCTTATAGATTTTATATTTTGTATCACCTGACCTTCTCATTTTCTTTTTGTGGGGAGGAGGGATTTAGGGGTCGATGTACCTGTTCCATTTTTGTTCTGTTTTTGTGGGGAGGAGGGATTTGGGGGTCGATGTGCCTGTTCCATTTTTGTTCTGTTTTTTTGGGGAGGGGGGATTTGGGGGTCGATGATTGTGCTGCCTTCCTTCTCTTTCTTGCTTTCACGGCAACCCGGAGAATTAAAGAATTTCAGAGTTGTAAACTTTGATAATGAATGAACCTTTGAACTTTACAATGGGCTACAGCAGCAGACCATGAGGATGCACTCATTGCAGGAGGTACCCAATAAACCAGCCATTGACTGTAATCTGTACAACACAGAAACACCTTGTAGAGTTACCTAGTGTTCAAAACATAATCTAACAATAATCCCACTTCCCTGCTCTCTCATTCTAACCCTGTGTCAGTCCCACAGTAATCCCACTGCCCCATACAGTACCCAAGGTCCTGCGTCAGTCCCCACACTAATCCCACTGTCCCACTCAAGCTGCAGAGGGTTGTAAATTTAGTCCATTCCATCTTGGGTACTAGCCTACAATGTATCCAGGACATCTTTAGGAAGCGGTATCTCAGAAAGGCAGCGTTCATTATTAAGGACCTCCAGCACCCAGGGCATGCCCTTTTCTCATTGTTACCATCAGGTAGGAGGTACAGAAGCCTGAAGGCACACACTCAGTGATTCAGGAACAGCTTCTTCCCCTCTGCCACCCGATTCCTAAATGGACATTGAACCTGTGAACACTACCTCACTTTTTAAATATATAATTATTTCTGTTTTTTGTATGATTTTTAATCTATTCAAACATGTATACTGTAATTCATCAGGAAGGGAAAGGAAGGGGGAAAATGGCAGAATAAAAAGATGGGGGGAGGGTCCCCCGTAACTCAGTAGCCATGTTCTACAACAGCGTTATGCAGAAGAACATCTCTGAACTCACATGTTGAACCTTGAAGACCACGAACACACACTCAGTGGCCACTGAGTATATACTCTGTTTCCAGGACAGATCCTGTGATATGTAAACGCCAAGGAATTTAAAATTACTGACCCTCTTCTCCACTTCCGATTTCCTGATGAGGACTGGCTCATGGACCTCCAGCTCCTAGTTGATAATCTGTGTTTTGGTTGTGCTGAAGTCGAAAGTCGAGTGAGAGGTTGTTGTGACATCACTCCGATTTTCATCCTCCCTCCTACATGCTGATTTGTTATCACCTTTGATCCGGCCAACAACATTAGTGTTCATACTGTCTGTGGCACCCACTGGATTTACTCCCATTTGCCCACTCTCAGTCCATATTCCCCTCATGTCCTATCGTGTCCCATCGTGTCCCTGAACAAATTGACAGCACACTTCTCTTCTCCATCCCAGGGACAGAAGTGTTTCTGCTCGGATCCGCTGCGAGGCTGAGCGGCCCGAATCAAATGGCTCCAGCCTCTCGGAATGGAGTTGCCTGTGGTCCCGAGCCTCAGTCGATTCTGATGTCAGGAACTACGTCCCCTCCAGTCTCCAGTCGCTGCCTCCGGACTCCCTTCCAGGTGAGGCTGCTTCCCCTCCTCCCCCTCCTCAATCACAACTTGTTTCCACACGCGGTGTGAGCACTCTGTCGCTCTGAGAACTGGCTATGGCAAGCTCCATCAGTTTGGATAGATCCCGATGCCCCTGCCCAGGGGATCATGGTTGATCCCGATGCCCCTGTCCGGGGCTCATGGTTGATCCCGATGCCCCTGTCCGGGGCTCATGGTTGATCCCGATGCCCCTGTCCAGGGGCTCATGGTTGATCCCGATGCCCCTGTCCGGGGCTCATGGTTGATCCCGATGCCCCTGTCCGGGGGCTCATGGTTGATCCCGATGCCCCTGTCCGGGGCTCATGGTTGATCCCGATGCCCCTGTCCAGGGGTTCATGGTTGATCCCGATGCTCCTGTCCGGGGCTCATGGTTGATCCCGATGCCCCTGTCCGGGGGCTCATGGTTGATCCCGATACCCCTGTTCGGGGCTCATGGTTGATCCCCGATGCCCCTGCCTGGGGGCTCATGGCTGATCCCAGACTGCAATCAGCCACAGCCGGTTGACTGACAGGTGTCTCAGAGTTGGGGCAGAATGCAATAAACGAATGGGGAGGGGGACTGGCAAGGCTGTCATGGTGAGGTTATGGAGTCATTAGGTTTGGGTGGAAGGCTGAGGGAAGGGCTGGGGGGCTTGCTATAACCACCTCACCCCTCAAACATGAGGGCAGAGTGCTGGGTGAGGTACGGAAGTCCCTTGCACAGTGTACAGGCTGTACTGTATAAAACCCCTGAGATTCCCCCTATAGCTTCCCAATCACCGTCAGATGATACAGTCTCGTACTGGCCACTGTGGCTGTCCGCTCGATCCAAACCTCTTATCACCTTGTGCAGGGAATGTTGAACAGCACAGTACAGTACGGCCCCTTTCTTCCTGCAGACCCTATAACCCAGCATCTTTCTATCGTCCATATGCCTGTCCAGGAGTGCCTGGTCCCTGCAGCATGTTCCACACAGCCACCACTCTCTGTGTAAACTAGAAACTACCTCTGACGTCTCCCTATACCTTCTTCAAATCACCTGAAAATTATTTATTTATTCATTGAGACGCGTCACCCAGCAATTCCCGATTTAACTCTTGTCTAATCGTGAGACAAAATACAATGACCAATTAACCTACAAACCTGTGGATCTGTGGACTGTGGGAGGAAACTACAGCACTCGCAGGAAACCCATGCAGTCACAGGGAGAACGCAGAAACTCCTTACAGAAAGCACTGGGAATTGAACCTGGGCTGCTGGTGAAATGCTGTGTTAACCATGACACTACTGTACCACCCCATTATGCTCCCTCGTATCAGCCATTCTGCCCTGGGAGGAAGCTCTGGCTATCCACTCCATCTTATCCTCTGTAAAACTCTTTCATCCTCCTTCACTCCGAAGGGAAAACTCCCAGCTTGCTTATAGGTTGTGAAGCGACCCCTGGAGAGGAAGGGACAAGCTGTTGGGATAGTGGGTGAGAGACGTGACAGATGAGCAGGAGCGCTGTCTGGGGACAGATGGCTTAATTTTGCTCCTATGTGTTATGGTCCAAGGGATCGCCAGGGAAAGAGTGGGTCCACTCGGACAGTGAGGAAGCCTGCACCTGGTACCAGACGCTGGGTAATGTCCTTAGCTTCACATTGGTAGACCCCAGGGATATGGGAGATGCTGAGATCAGGGAGGGGTTTGTTGGCATTCTTGGGTATGTCATAATGAAGGAGATGGTACTGGGGGAACTGAAAACCATTAAGGTGGATAAATCCCTGGGGTCTGATGGGATAGGATCATCCCGGGATACTGAGAGAGGCGAGTGAAGAGATTGATGGAGTCATGATAGGTGGCAGGAGGTGGAAACTGGAAGAACAGTCAATCTGCTGGAGGAACTCAGTATGTCGAGCAGCATCCCTGTCGGGCAGGAGGCTGTGTGAAGGAATTGTTAATGTTTCTGTTGAAAGTTTGGACTCAAAGTGTACACAGTACAATTTTAGATTCTTGATTAGTCAGGGCGTGGAGGTATACGGGGCAACAGCAGGAGACTGGGGCTGAGAGGGAAATGGATTAGCCACGATGAAATGATAGAGCAGACTCGATGGGCCACATGGCCTAATTATGTTCCGATATCTTATGGCCATCTCGCAGGTTCAGTCACTAACCACTCCTTAACTCAGCCTTACTTCTTCCAGCTCTGACCACACCGGCTTCACCCAGCCCACTGTCAGCGGCCCCGACACCTCGACTGCCCACGGATGCAGAAAGTCCAGAATCAGCGGTGAGGGCTAAGCTCAGAGTGTAAAATGACAGTGCAGTACTGAGAGAGGGGCGCACAGCTGTGTCTGTGTAGGTGTGCGTACAGGTGTATCAGTATGGGTGTGTGTGTACAGGTGTGTCAGCGTGGGTGTGTGTATATGCGTGTCCACATGGGTGTATATGTACAGGTGTGTCCACGTGGGTGTGTGTGTACAGGTGTGTCCATGTGGGTGTGTGTGTACAGGTGTGTCTGTGTGGGCATGTGTGTACAGGTGTGTCTGTGTGGGCGTGTGTGGACTGGTGTGTCAGCATGGGTGTGTGTGTACAGGTGTGTCTGTGTGGGCGTGTGTGTACAGGTGTGCCTCTGTGGACGTGTGTGTACAGATGTGCCAGCGTGGGTGTGTGTGTGCAGGTGTATCAGTGGGTGTGTGTGTGTATACAGGTGTGTCAGTGTGGGTGTGTGTGTACAAGTGTGCCCATGTGGGTGTGTGTGTACAGGTGTGTCAGCGTGGGTATGTGTGTACAGGTGTGTCTGTGTGAGTATACGTACAGGTGTGTGGGTGTGTGTGTACAGGTGTGTCAGCATGGATGTGTGTGTACAGGTGTGTCTGTGTGGGTACAGGTGTATCTGTGTGGATGTGTGTGGACTGGTGTGCCAGCATGGTTGTGTCTGTACAGGTGTGTCTGTGTGGATGTGTGTGTACAGGTGTGTCCATGTGGGCGTGTGTGTACAGGTGTGTCAGCGTGGGCGTGTGTGTACAGGTGTGTCTGTGTGTGTGTAAAGGTGTGTCAGCGTGGGCATGTGTGTACAGGTGTGTCCGCGTGAGTGTGGGGGGTACATGTGTGTGGGTGTGTGTATACAGGTGTGACCGCATGGGTGTGTGTGTATAGGTGTATCCGTGTGGGTGTGTGTGTATAGGTGTGTGCGTGTGTGTGTACAGGAGTGTCAGCGTGGGAGTGTGTGTACAGGTGTGTCAGCGTGAGTTTGTGTGTACAGGTGTGTCCGTGTGTGTGTGTACAGCTGTGTCAGCGTGAGTGTGTGTGTACAGGTGAGTCCATGTGGGTGTGTGTGTACAGGCATGTCAGCATTGGTATGTGTACAGGTGTGTCTGTGTGGGTGTGTGTGTACAGGTGTGTCAGCATGGGAGTGTGTGTACTGGTGTGTCAGCATGGGTGTGTGTGTACAGGTGTGTCCATGTGGGTGTGTGTATACAGGTGTGTCGGCGTGGGCGTGTGTGTACAGGTGTGTCTGTGTGTGTGTGTGTGTGTACAGGTGTGTCAGTGTGGGTGTATGTGTACCGGTGTATCAGCATGGGTGTGTTTGTACAGGTGTGTCTGTGTGGGTGTGTGTGTACAGGTGTGTCCGTGTGGGTGTGTGTGTGTACAGCTGTGTCAGCATGAGTGTGTGTGTACAGACATGTCAGCATTGGTGTGTGTGTACAGGTGTGTCTGTGTGGGTGTACAGGTGTGTCTGTGTGGGTGTGTGTGTACAGGTGTGTAAGCGTGGGCGTGTGTTAGTTGAGTCAGTGTGGGTGTGTGTGTACAGGTGTGTCAGCATGGTGTGTGTGTACAGGTGTGTCAGCATGGGTGTGTGTATACAGGTGTGTCCGTGTGGGTGTGTGTGTACAGGTGTGTAAGCGTGGGCATGTGTGTTAGTTGTGTCAGTGTGGGTGTGTGTGTACAGGTGTGTCAGCATGGCGTGTGTGTACAGGTGTGTCAGCGTGGGTGTGTGTGTACAGGTGTGTCCATGTGGGTGTGTGTGTGTACAGGTGTGTCAGCGTGGGTGTGTGTGTACAGGTGTATCAGCATGGGTGTGTGGGTACAGGTGTGTCCGTGTGGGTGTGTGTGTACAGGTGTGTAAGCGTGGGCATGTGTGTTAGTTGTGTCAGTGTGGGTGTGTGTGTACAGGTGTGTCAGCGTGGGTGTGTGTGTACAGGTGTGTCCATGTGGGTGTGTGTGTACAGGTGTGTCTGTGTGGGTGTGTGTGTACAGGTGTGTCCGTGTGGTTGTGTGTGTGTACAGACATGTCAGCATTGGTGTGTGTGTACAGGTGTGTCCGTGTGGGTGTACAGGTGTGTCTGTGTGGGTGTGTGTGTACAGGTGTGTAAGCGTGGGCGTGTGTTAGTTGAGTCAGTGTGGGTGTGTGTGTACAGGTGTGTCAGCATGGTGTGTGTGTACAGGTGTGTCAGCATGGGTGTGTGTATACAGGTGTGTCCGTGTGGGTGTGTGTGTACAGGTGTGTCTGTGTGGGTGTGTGTGTACAGGTGTGTAAGCGTGGGCATGTGTGTTAGTTGTGTCAGTGTGGGTGTGTGTGTACAGGTGTGTCAGCATGGCGTGTGTGTACAGGTGTGTCAGCGTGGGTGTGTGTGTACAGGTGTGTCCATGTGGGTGTGTGTGTACAGGTGTGTCAGCGTGGGTGTGTGTGTACAGGTGTATCAGCATGGGTGTGTGGGCACAGGTGTGTCCGTGTGGGTGTGTGTGTACAGGTGTGTCTGTGTGTGTGTGTTTGTGTGTGTGTGTGTGTGTGTGTGTGTGTGTGTACAGGTGTGTCAGCGTGGGTGTATGTGTACCGGTGTATCAGCATGGGTGTGTGTGTACAGGTGTGTCCGTGTGGTTGTGTGTGTGTACAGCTGTGTCAGCATGAGTGTGTGTGTACAGACATGTCAGCATTGGTGTGTGTGTACAGGTGTGTCTGTGTGGGTGTACAGGTGTGTCTGTGTGGGTGTGTGTGTACAGGTGTGTAAGCGTGGGCGTGTGTTAGTTGAGTCAGTGTGGGTGTGTGTGTACAGGTGTGTCAGCATGGTGTGTGTGTACAGGTGTGTCAGCATGGGTGTGTGTATACAGGTGTGTCCGTGTGGGTGTGTGTGTACAGGTGTGTCCGTGTGGGTGTGTGTGTACAGGTGTGTAAGCGTGGGCATGTGTGTTAGTTGTGTCAGTGTGGGTGTGTGTGTACAGGTGTGTCAGCATGGCGTGTGTGTACAGGTGTGTCAGCGTGGGTGTGTGTGTACAGGTGTGTCCATGTGGGTGTGTGTGTACAGGTGTGTCTGTGTGGGTGTGTGTGTACAGGTGTGTCCGTGTGGTTGTGTGTGTGTACAGACATGTCAGCATTGGTGTGTGTGTACAGGTGTGTCTGTGTGGGTGTACAGGTGTGTCTGTGTGGGTGTGTGTGTACAGGTGTGTAAGCGTGGGCGTGTGTTAGTTGAGTCAGTGTGGGTGTGTGTGTACAGGTGTGTCAGCATGGTGTGTGTGTACAGGTGTGTCAGCATGGGTGTGTGTATACAGGTGTGTCCGTGTGGGTGTGTGTGTGCAGGTGTGTCTGTGTGGGTGTGTGTGTACAGGTGTGTAAGCGTGGGCATGTGTGTTAGTTGTGTCAGTGTGGGTGTGTGTGTACAGGTGTGTCAGCATGGTGCGTGTGTACAGGTGTGTCAGCGTGGGTGTGTGTGTACAGGTGTGTCCATGTGGGTGTGTGTGTACAGGTGTGTCAGCGTGGGTGTGTGTGTACAGATGTATCAGCATGGGTGTGTGGGTACAGGTGTGTCCGTGTGGGTGTGTGTGTACAGGTGTGTCTGTGTGTGTGTGTGTGTTTGTGTGTGTGTGTGTGTGTGTGTGTGTGTACGGGTGTGTCCGTGTGGGTGTGTGTGTACAGGTGTGTCAGCGTGGGCGTGTGTGTACAGGTGTATCAGTGTGGGTGTGTCTGTACAGGTGTGTCCGTGTGGCTGTGTGTGTACAGGTGTGTCAGTGTGGGTATGTGTGTACAGGTGTGTCGGTGTGGGTGTGTGTGTGTACAGGTGTGTCGGTGTGGGTGTGGGTGTACAGGTGTGTCTATGTGGGTGTGTGTGTACAGGTGTATCAGTGTGGGTGTGTGTGTACAGGTGTGTCCGCATAGGTGTGTGTGTACAGGTGTATCAGCGTGGGTGTGTGTGTACAGGTGTGTCCGCGTGGGTGTGTGTTTACAGGTGTGTCAGCGTGGGTGTGTGTGTACAGGTGTGCCCGTGTGGGTTTGTGTGCACAGGTGTGTCAGCATGAGTGTGTGTGTGTACAGGTGTGTCCATGTGGGTGTGTGTGTACAGGCATGTCAGCATTGGTGTGTGTTTACAGGTGTATCTGTGTGGGTGTGCAGATGTGTCAGCATGGGTGTGTGTACAGGTGTGTCCGTGTGTGTGTGTGTACAGGTGTGTCAGCGTGGGCGTGTGTGTACAGGTGTGTCTGTGTGGGTGTGTGCGGACAGGTGTATCTGTGTGAGTGTGTGTGGACTGGTGTGTCCGTTGTGTACAGGTGTGTCAGCATGGGTGTGTGTGGACTGGTGTGTATGTGTAAGTGTGTGTGTGTGTGTGTGTGTGCAGAGGTGTGTCTGTGTGGGTGTGTGTGGACTGGTGTGTCCGTTGTGGGCAGATGTGTGTGTGTGTGTGTGTGTGTGAACAATTGTGTCCATGAGGGTGAGTGTAGACAGGTGTGTCAGTGAGGATGTGTGAACAGGTGTGTCTGTGTGTGTGTGTACAGGTGTGTATGAGTGGGCGTAGGTTTACAGGTGTGTGTGTGTGTGATTGTATACAAGTGTGTCTGTGGGTATGAGTGCATTGATGTATCCATCTGGGTGTGTGTCTACAGCTGTGTCTGTGGGGTTGTGTGGACTGGTGTGACTGTGAAGGTGTGAGGACAAGTGTGTGTGTGTGTGTTTAGAGGTGTGTCCGTGTGTGGACAGGTATGTCTGTGTGGGTGTGTGTGGACAAATATAGACTAGTGTAACTGTGTGAGTGTGTGTGTAAAGGTGTGTATGGTTGGATGTGTTTGGACAGGTGTATCCATGTACAAGTGTGTATGTGTGGGTGTGTTCATGTGGGTGTGTGTACACAATATGTCCCTGTGGGTGTGCGTGGACAGGAGTATCTGTGTGAGTGTGTGTGTACAGGTCTGTGTGTGGGGGTGTGTGTGAACAAGTGTGTCTATGGGTGTGTGTGGATAGGTGTATTCATGAGGGTGTGTGTGTACAGATGTGTCTGTGTGGTTGTGTATACAGGTATATGTGTGAGGATGTGTGTGGACTGGTGTCTCCATGTGAGTATGTGTGTACAGGTGTGTCTGGGTGTGTGTGTGTGCAGGCGAGTCAGTGTGAGTATGTGTGTACAGGTGTGTCTGTATGGGTGTGTGTGTGTGTGTGCAGGTGAGTCAGTGTGAGTATGTGTGTACAGGTGTGTCTGTATGGGTGTGTGTGTGTGTGCAGGTGAGTCAGTGTGAGTATGTGTGTACAGGTGTGTCTGTATGGGTGTGTGTGTGTGTGCAGGCGAGTCAGTGTGAGTATGTGTGTACAGGTGTGTCTGTATGGGTGTGTGTGTGTACAGGTGAGTCGGTGTGAGTATGTGTGTACAGGTGTGTCTGTATGGGTGTGTGTGTGTGTGCAGGTGTGTCTGTATGGGTGTGTGTGTGTGTGCAGGTGAGTCAGTGTGAGTATGTGTGTACAGGTGTGTCTGTATGGGTGTGTGTGTGCAGGCGAGTCAGTGTGAGTATGTGTGTACAGGTGTGTCTGTATGGGTGTGTGTGTGTGTGTACAGGCGAGTCAGTGTGAGTATGTGTGTACAGGTGTGTCTATGGGTGTGTGTGTGTACAGGTGTGTCTGTATGGGTGTGTGTGTGTGTACAGGCGAGTCAGTGTGAGTATGTGTGTATGGGTGTGTGTGTGTACAGGTGAGTCAGTGTGAGTATGTGTGTACAGGTGTGTCTGTATGGGTGTGTGTGTGTGTGTACAGGCGAGTCAGTGTGAGTATGTGTGTACAGGTGTGTCTGTATGGGTGTGTGTGTGTGTACAGGCGAGTCAGTGTGAGTATGTGTGTACAGGTGTGTCTGTGAGGTTGTGAGGACAGGTGTGTTCATTGTGGATATGTGTGTGTGTTTGGACAGCTGTGTGGGGGGCATTCGTGTCCGCGTGCCTGCACCAAGTACTCACGTGTGTGCTGTTACACGCATTACAGCTGGCGCGGATCCGATCACTGGCACGACGGATGACTGAGAGGAACGCACGGCCAAGGTTTGGCCTGAGGTTTATGAGCCACCCACCCATCACCACCGACTTCCACCACAGCAGCAGATGAAGGAGCCCACAGGCACTAGGGGTGGGGGGTGGGGAGTTCATTCAGCCCATCGATCTGCCGGCTCCTACCGTGAGATTCACACCAGTACATTCCTCACTGTCTCCATGTTCCTCTCTAAATGTGGATGCTGAACTCCTGGATGAAGCACCGTGTGAGGGGATTCACTGACCCAGCCCAGGTGCAGTTAAAACAGGCCCTTCAGCTCACGATGTTATAACCTACTCCAAGACCAATCTAACCTTTCCTTTTCACATAACCCTCCATTTTTCTATCATCCAGGTGACTATCTAAGAGTCTTTTAGAAGTCCCTAGTATACGTGCCTGTACCACCACTCCTGGCAGTGCGTTCCACCGATCTCTGTGTAAAAAGTTCACTTCTTACATCCCTCCCATACTTTCCTGCAATCAATTATACCCTCTGGTATTTGCCATTTCCACCCAGGGAAAGGTCTCTGACTATCCCCTCAATCTATGCTTCTTATCATCTGTACACCTCTATCAGGTCAGTTCTCATCCTTCCTTGCTCCCAAGAGAAAAGCCCTCGCTTGGTCAACCTGTCCTCATAAGACACACTCTCCAATCCAGGCAACGTCCTGGTAAATCCCCTCTGCACCCTCTCTAAAGCTTCCGCATCCTTCCTATAATGAGATGGCCAGAATGGAACTTCTCCCAGTTATTCACATTCCCGTGCCTCACATCTGATTGAGTTCCAGTTAAGGCTTCAGTCTCCTCCTCCCTCCCCCAGGCTTACCTCTCCTAGATCTAGGTTGACCAGCTCAGTTTGTTTGTTGGTCCACAGGCACCGACCCAGGCCTTCACCCTCCCACTCCCTGGTCTCGCCCTTTCCCTTTCCCCGCATCTTTCTGATAACTTCACCTCTAATGGTCCCTGATCGTTTCCCTCTGTACCAATGCTGCCTGGTCTTCTGAGTATGTTTAGACATTTATGTGATAAATAAATGAATCTCAATCTGAATCAGAGTATCTAAAGCATCTTGTGTCTATGAACAACTCCTGTCTTCTGCAGACAGAGAGCTCAGAGACTGGATCCAGGGACGAGAGTTCCCTGAACAAAAAAGCTTGGACAGGGATCATCAGCTTGTTTTGTTACTGCAGTGACAGGGTTAGGGTTAGTGACTCTCTCTTCACCTGTAATAACCTGTAAACCTTGTGGACAGGTTTGCTAGAGTGGCTGGTGAGGATTTAAACTAATTTCAATGGGAACCAGATTGATAGGGCTGAGGATGGGGCAGTTTGTATACAAGTAGATGCAGTGTGTAGTGAGACTGTCAGGAAGGATTGACAGGTGATAGGGCAAAGTTGCAGTCAGTGGGATTAGTTGCAGTGTAAGAGGGGGGCAAAATCAAAATGGATAATGAATACAGGATGAAGGTGCTATATTTGAATGCGGGTAGTATACGGAATAAAGTAGATGAATTTGTAGCAGTTACAGATTGGCATGTATGACATTGCGGGCATCACTGAGACGTGGCTGAAAGAAGATCACAGCTGGAAGCCTAATATCCAAGAAATACGTTACACTGAAAGGACAGGCAGGTAGGCTGAGGTGGTGGGGTGGCTTTGTTGATAAGGAAGTGAAATCAAATCCTTACTAAAAGATGACATGGGATCAGAAGATGTAGAATCCTTGTGGGTAGAATTAAGAAACTGCAAGAGTAAAGAGACCCTGATGGAGTTATGTACATGCTCCCGAGCAGCAGCCAGAATGTAGGATATAAATTACAATGGGGAAATAGAAAAGGAAAAGGTAAGGGGAATGTTACGATAGTCATGGGGGCTTCAATATGCAGGAAGGTTGGGAAAATCAGGTTGGTGCTGATTTTGGATCCCGAGGGAGAGAATTTGTAGAATGCCTATGAGATGGCTTTCTAGAGCAGCTTCTGGTTGGGCTCACGAGGGGAAAGACAATTCCGAATTGGGTGTTGTGCAATGAATTGGATCTTATCAGGGAGCTTAGAGTAAATAACCCTTAAGGTAGTGATCATAATAATGATGGAATTCACCCTGCAGTTTGAGAGGGAGAAGGTAAAATTGGACGCATCAATATTTGAGTAAAGGAAATTACAGAGGCATGAGAGAGGAGCTGGCCAAAGTTGATGGAAGAGACTCCAGCAGGGGTGACATCAGAACAGCAGTGATGGAGTTTCTGGGGGCAACTTGGAATACACAGGGTCGATACAGGAGAGTGAGGAGACTGTGGCTGACAAAGGAAATCAAAGACAACACAAAAGCAAAAGAGAGGGCATATAATAGAGCAAAAATTAGTGGGAAGCTAGAAGATTGGGTTCTGAATGAGGTGGCTGAAAAGATTGTGGGGGCATCTTTCAAGAATCAATAGATTCTCACATGGTTCCAGAAGGCTGGAAAATTGCAAATGTCACTCCAAGGGAGGGACACAGAATAAGAAATTATAGGCCTGATAGCGTGACTTCAGTGATTGGGAAGATGTTGGAGCACATGATTAATGATGAGGTTTCGGGATACGTGGAGGCGCCTGATAAAATTGGCCAAAGTCAGCATGGTTTCATAGATCATAGAAACATAGAAAACCTACAGCACAATACAGGCCCTTTGGCCCACAAAACTGTGCCGAACAAGTCCGAACAAGTCCTTACCTCAGAACTACCTAGGCTTACCCATAGCCCTCTATTTTTCTAAACTCCATGCATCCATCCAGGAGTCTCTTAAAAGACCCTATCGTTTCCGCCTCCACCACTGCCACCGGCAGCCCATTCCACACACTCACCACTCTCTGTGTGAAAAACTTACCCCGACACCTCTTCTGTACCTACTTCCAAGCACCTTAAAACTGTGCCCTCTCATGCTAGCCATTTCAGCCCTGGGAAAAAGCCTCTGACTATCCACATGATCAATGACTCTCATCATCTTAATACACCTCTATCAGGTCTCCTCTCATCTTCCGTCACTCCAAGAAGACAAGGCCAAGTTCATTCAACCTATTCTCATAAGGCATGCACCTCAATCCAGGCAACATTCTTGTAAATCTCCTCTGCACCCTTTCTATGGTTTCCACATCCTTCCTGTAGTGAGGTGACCAGAACTGAGCACAGTACTCCAAGTGGGGTCTGGCCAGGGTCCTATATAGCTGCAACATTGCCTCTCGGCTCTTAAACTCAATCCCTCGATTGATGAAGGCCAATGCACCGTATGCCTTCTTAACCACAGAGTCAACCTGCGTAGCAGCTTTGAGTGTCCGATGGACTCAGATCCCAGGATCCCTTTGATCCTCCACACTACCAAGAGTCTTGCCATTAATACTATATTCTTCCATCACATTTGACTATCAAAATGAACCACCTCACACTTACCTGGGTTGAACTCCATCTGTCACTTCTCAGCCCAGTTTTGCATCTTATCAATGTCCCACTGTAACCTCTGACAGCCCTCCACACTATCCATAACACCTCCATGCAGAATTTGACCCATCTACAACCACCTTTGCCTTCTGTGGGCAAGCCAGTTCTGGATCCACAAAGCAATGTCCCCTTGGATCCCATGCCCCCTTACTTTCTCAATAAGCCTTGCATGGGGTACCTTATCAAATTCCTTGCTGAAATCCATATACACTACATCTACTGCTCTACCTTCATCAATGTGTTTAGTCACATCCTCAAAAAATTCAATCAGACTTGTAAGGCACGAGCTGCCTCTGAGAAAGCCATACTGACTATTCCTAATCATATTATGCCTCTCCAAATGGTTGTAAATCCTGCCTCTTCTCCATCAACTTACCAACCACTGAAGTAAGACTCACTGGTCTATAATTTCCTGGGCTATCCCTACTCCCTTTTTTGAATAAGGGAACAACATCTGCAATCCTCCAATCCTCTGGAACCTCTCCTGTCCTCATTGATGATGCAAAGAACATTGCCAGAGGCTCAGCAATCTCCTCCCTCACCTCCCACAGTAGCCTGGGGTACATCTCATCCGGTCCCGGTGACTTATCCAACTTGATGCTTTCCAAAAGCTCCAGTGCATCCTCTTCCTTAATATCTACATGCTCAAGCTTTTCAGTCCGCTGCAAGTCATCTCTACGATCACCAAGATCCTTTTCTGTAACGAATACCGACGCAAAGTATTCATTAAGTACCTCTGCCATCTCCTCCGGTTCCACACACACTTTTCCACTGTCACACTTGATTGGTCCTGTTCTCTCATGTCTTATCCTCTTGCTCTTCACATGCTTGTAGAATGCCTTGGGGTTTTCCTTAATTCTGTCTGCCAAGGCCTTCTCATGGCCCCTTCTGGCTCTCCTAATTTCATTCTTAAGCTCATTCCTGCTAGCCTTATAATCTTCTAGATCTCTATCATTACCTAGTTTTTTGAACCTTTCGTAAGCTCTTCTTTTCTTCTTGACTAGATTTACAAAAGCCTGTGTACACCACGGTTCCTGTACCCTACCATCCTTTCCCTGTCTCATTGGAATGTATTTACACAGAACCCCATGTAAATATCCCCTGAACATTTACCACATTTCTTCCGTACGTTTCCGAGAACATCTGTTCCCAATTTATGCTTCCAAGTTCCTGCCTGATAGCCTCATATTTCCCCTTACTCCAATTAAACGTTTCCCTAACTTGTCTGTTCCTCTCCCTCTCCAATGCTATGGTAAAGGAGATAGAATTGTGATCACTATCTCCAAAATGCTCTCCCACTGAGAGTTCTGACACCTGAACAGGTTCATTTCCCAATACCAGGTCAAGTACAGCCTCTCCTCTTGCAGGCTTATCTACATATTGTGTCAAGAAACCTTCCTGAACACATCTAACAAACTCCACTCCATCTAAACCCCTCACTCTAGGGAGATGCCAATCAATATTTGGAAAATTAAAATCTCCCACCATGACAACCCTGTTATTATTACTGCTTTCCAGCATCTGTCTCCCTATCTGCTCCTCGATGTCCTTGTTACTATTGGGTGGTCTATAAAAAACACCCAGTAGAGTTATTGACTCCTTCCTATTCCTAACTTCCACCTACAGAGACTCCGTAGACAATCCCTCCATGACTTCCTCCTTTTCTGCAGCCGTGACACTATCTCTGATCAACAGTGCCACGCCCCCACCTCTTTTGCCTCCCTCCCTGTCCTTTCTGAAACATCTAAAACCCAGCACCTGAAGTAACCATTCATGTCCCTGAGCCATCCAAGTCTCTGTAATGGCCACAACATCATTGCTCCAAGTGCTGATCCACGCTATAAGCCCATCCGCTTTATTCATAATACTCCTCACATTAAAATAGACACATCTCAAATCATCGGGTCTGAGCGCGTCCCTTCTCTATCACCTGCCTATCCTCCCTTTCACACTGTCTCCAAGCTTTCTCTATTTGTGAGCCAACCTCCCTTTCCTCCATCACTTCAGTTCAGATCCCACCCCCTAGCAATTCTAGTTTAAACTCTCCCCAATAGTCTTAGCAAACCTCCCTGCCAGGATATTGGTCCTTTTTGTACAGGTCATGTCTGCCCCAGAAGAGGTCCCAGTGATCCAGAAATCTGAATCCCTCCCCCCGCTCCAATCCCTCAGCCACGCATTTATCCTCCACCTCACTCTATTCCTATACTCACTGTCACGTGGCAAAGGCAGTAATCCAGAGATTACTACCTTTGAGGTCCTGCTTCTCAACTTCCTTTTTAATTCCTTGTAGTCTGTTTTCAGGACCTCCTCCCTTTTCCTACCTATGTTCTTGGTACCAATATGTACCACGACCTCTGGCTGTTCTCCTTCCCACTTTAAGATATCGTGGATGCGTTCAGAAACATCCCGGACCCCGGCACCTGAGAGGCAAACTACCACCCCGCGTCCACAGAATTGCCTGTCTGACCCCCTAACTATAGAGTCCCCTATCACTGCTGCCATCCTCTTCCTTTCCCTACCCTTCTGAGCCACAGGGCCAGATTCTGTGCCAGAGGCGTGATCACTGTTGCTTCCCCCAGGTAAGCCGTCTCCCCCAACAGTACTCAAACAGGAGTACTTATTGTTAAGGGGGACAGCCACTGGGGTACTCTCCAGTACCTGCTTCTTCCCCTTCCCTCTCATGACTGTTACCCACTTACAGTGACATGCAAAAGTTTGGTCACCACTGGTCAAAATCTCTGTTACTGTGAATAGCTAAGCGAGTAAAAGATGACCTGATTTCCAAAAGGCATAAAGTTAAAGATGACACTTTTCTTTAATATTTTAAGCAAGATTACTTTTTTATTTCCATCTTTTACAGTTTCAAAATAAAAAAAAAGGAAAAGGGCCCAAAGCAAAAGTTTGGGCACCCTGCATGGTCAGTACTTAGAAACACCCACTTTGGCAAGTATCACAGCTTGCAAACACTTGTAAATTCTTGTTTGGGGGATTTTCGCCCATTCTTCCTTGCAAAAAGCTTCTAGTTCAGTGAGATTCTTGGGCTGTCTTGCATGCACTGCTCTTTTGAGGTCCATCCACAGATTTTCAATGATGTTTAGGTCAGAGACTGTGAGGGCCACGGCAAAACCTTCAGCTTGCACCTCTTGAGGTAGTCCATTGTGGATTTTGAGGTATGTTTAGGTTCATTATCCTGTTGTAGAAGCCATCCTCTTTTCATCTTCAGCTTTTTTACAGACGGTGTGATGTTTGCTTCCAGAATTTGTTGGTATTTAATTGAATTCATTCTTCCCTCTACTAGTGAAATGTTCCCCGTGCTACTGGTTGCAACACGAGCCCAAAGCATGATCGATCCACCCCCCCCGTGCTTAACAGTTGGAGAGGTGTTCTTTTCATGAAATTCTGCACCCTTTTTTCTCCAACATTCCTTTGCTCATTGCGGCCAAAAAAGTTCTATTTTAATCTAATCAGTCCACAGGACTTGTTTCCAAAATGCATCAGGCTTATTTAGATGTTCCTTAGCAAACTTCTGATGCTGAATTTTGTGGTGAGGATGCAGGAAAGGTTTTCTTCTGATGACTCTTCCATGAAGGTCATATTTGTGCGGGTGTCGCTGCACAGTAGAACAGTGCACCACTACTCCAGAGTCTGCTAAATCTTCCTGAAGGTCTTTTGCAGTCAAACGGGGGTCTTGATTTGCCTTTCTAGCAATCCTACGAGCAGTTCTCTCGGAAAATTTTCTTGGCCTTCCAGACCTCAACTTGACCTCCACCATTCCTGTTAACTGTCATTTCATAATTACATTTTGAACTGAGGAAATGGCTACCTGAAAGTGCTTTGCTATCTTATAGCCTTCTCCTGCTTTGTGGGCATCATTTATTTTAATTTTCAGAGTGCTAGGCAGCTGCTTAGAGGAGCCCATGGCTGCTGATTGTTGGGACAAGGTTTGAGGAGTCAGGGTATTGATAAAGCTTTGAAATTTGCATCACCTGGCCTTTGCTAATGATGACTGTGAACAAGCCATGGCCCTAACAAGCGAGTTAAGGTCTGAGACCTTGGTAAAAGTTATCTGAGAGCTCAAATCTCTTCGGGTGCCCAAACTTTTGCATGGTGCTCCTTTCCTTTTTTTCACTCTAAAATTGTACAAAATAAAAATAATACATTAATCTTTCTTAAAATGTTGAAAAGAATGTTTCATCTTTAACTTTGACTTCTGGAGATCAGTTCATCTTCTACTCATTTAACTATTCACAGTAACAGAAATTTTGACCAGGGGTGCCCAAACTTTTGCATGCCACTGTATCTGTCTCCCGAGGCCCTGGAGTGACAACCTGCCTATAGCTCCTCTCTATCACCTCCTCACTCTCCCTGACCAGACGAAGGTCATCAAGCTGCATCTCCAGTTCCCTTCATTAGGGGAAATTTGCCAGACAACTATTGGAATTCTTTGGGGAAATAACAGGCAGGATAGACAAAGGAGAGTCAGTGGATGTTGCTTAGACAAGGTGCTGCACATGAGGCTGCTTAACGAGGTAAGAGTATTACAGGAAAGGTACTAGCATTGAGAGAAGACTGACTGACTGGCAGCGGGCAAAGAGTGGGAATAAAGAGGACCTTTTCTGGTTACTACTATGACTATGTCGACTGAGGCCCAGGGGGCCGGCTTCTGGTTGGTTGTCACTAATCAGTGGTGTTCCGCAAGGGTCGGTCGTGGCATGGGACCACTTCCCTTCACATTATATGTCAGTGATCTGGGTGAAGGAATTGATGCTTTGTGGCCAAGTTTGCAGATGATACAGAGATAGGTGGAAGGGCAGATAGTTTTGAGGAAACGGAGTGTGCTTAAGGACTTGGACAGATTGGGAGAATGGGCAAAGAAGTGGCAGATGGAATACAGTGTCGGGAAGGGTATGGTCATGCACTTTGATAGAGGGAATAAAGATGTGGACTGTTTTCTAAACAGGAAAAAAATTCAGAAATCAGAGATGCAAAAGGACTTGGGAATCCTTGCGCAGGATTCTCGCAAGGTTAACTTGCAGGCTGAGATGGTGATAAGGAAGGCAAATGTAATGTTAGCATTCATTTTGAGAGGACTAGAATGTAAGAGCAAAGATATGATGCTGAGGCTTTATACATAGAAACATACATTGAAAATAGGTGCAGGAGTAGGCCATTCGGCCCTTCGAGCCTGCACCGCCATTTATTATGATCATGGCTGATCATCCAACTCAGAACCCCGCCCCAGCCTTCCCTCCATACCCCCTGACCCCCGTAGCCACTAGGGCCATATCTAACTCCCTCTTAAATATAGCCAATGAACTGGCCTCAATTGTTTCCTGTGGCAGAGAATTCCACAGATTCACCACTCTCTGTGTGAAGAAGTTTTTCCTAATCTCGGTCCTAAAAGGCTTCCCCTTTATCCTCAAACTGTGGCCCCTCATTCTGGACTTCCCCAACATCGGGAACAATCTTCCTGCATCTAGCCTGTCCAATCCCTTTAGGATTTTATACGTTTCAATCAGATCCCCCCTCAATCTTCTAAATTCCAACGAGTACAAGCCCAGTTCATCCAGTCTTTCTTCATATGAAAGTCCTGCCATCCCAAGAATCAATCTGGTGAGCCTTCTTTGTACTCCCTCTATGGCAAGGATGTCTTTCCTCAGATTAGGGGACCAAAACTGCACACAATACTCCAGGTGTGGTCTCACCAAGGCCTTGTACAACTGCAGTAGTACCTCCCTGCTCCTGTACTCGAATCCTCTCGCTATAAATGCCAGCATACCATTTGCCTTTTTCACCGCCTGCTGTACCTGCATGCCCACTTTCAATGACTGGTGTATAATGACACCCAGGTCTCGTTGCACCTCCCCTTTTCCTAATCGGCCACCATTCAGATAATAATCTGTTTTCCTATTTTTGCCACCAAAGTGGATAACTTCACATTTATCCACATTAAATTGCATCTGCCATGAATTTGCCCACTCACCCAACCTATCCAAGTCACCCTGCATCCTCTTAGCATCCTCCTCACAGCTAACACTGCCACCCAGCTTCGTGTCATCCGCAAACTTGGAGATGCTGCATTTAATTCCCTCATCCAAGTCATTAATATATATTGTAAACAACTGAGGTCCCAGCACTGAGCCTTGCGGTACCCCACTAGTCACCGCCTGCCATTCTGAAAAGGTCCCGTTTATTCCCACTCTTTGCTTCCTGTCTGCTAACCAACTCTCCACCCACACCAATACCTTACCCGCAATACCGTGTGCTTTAAGTTTGCACACTAATCTCCTATGTGGGACCTTGTCAAAAGCCTTCTGAAAATCCAAATATACCACATCCACTGGTTCTCCCCTATCCACTCTACTAGTTACATCCTCAAAAAATTCTATGAGATTCGTCAGACATGATTTTCCTTTCACAAATCCATGCTGACTTTGTCCGATCATTTCACCGCTTTCCAAATGTGCTGTTATCACATCCTTGATAACTGACTCCAGCAGTTTCCCCACCACCGACGTTAGGCTAACCGGTCTATAATTCC
The DNA here is from genome assembly GCF_030028105.1 of Mobula birostris. NCBI lineage: Eukaryota > Metazoa > Chordata > Chondrichthyes > Myliobatiformes > Myliobatidae > Mobula > Mobula birostris. The sequence goes on along the minus strand of NC_092380.1, from coordinate 115,280,098 downwards.
CCGGTTTCTCTCTCCCTCCTTTTTTAAAAAGTGGAGTTACATTAGCCACCCTCCAATCCTCAGGAACTAGTCCAGAATCTAACGAGTTTTGAAAACTTATCACTAATGCATCCACTATTTCTTGGGCTACTTCCTTAAGCACCCTGGGATGCAGACCATCTGGCCCTGGGGATTTATCTGCCTTCAATCCCTTCAATTTACCTAACACCACTTCCCTACTAACATGTATTTCGCTCAGTTCCTCCATCTCACTGGACCCTCTGTCCCCTACTATTTCTGGAAAATTATTTATGTCCTCCTTAGTGAAGACAGAACCAAAGTAATTATTCAATTGGTTTGCCATGTCCTTGCACCCCATAATCAATTCACCTGTTTCTGCCTGCAGGGGACCTACATTTGTCTTTACCAGTCTTTTCCTTTTTACATATCTATAAAAGCTTTTACAGTCAGTTTTTATGTTCCCTGCCAGTTTTCTCTCATAATCTTTTTTCCCCTTCCTAATTAAGCCCTTTGTCCTCCTCTGCTGAACTCTGAATTTCTCCCAGTCCTCAGGTGAGCCACTTTCTCTGGCTAATTTGTATGCTTCTTCTTTGGAATTGATACTATCCCTAATTTCTCTTGTCAGCCTCGGGTGCACTACCTTCCTTGATTTATTCTTTTGCCAAACTGGGATGAACAATTGTTGTAGTTCATCCATGCAACCTTTAAATGCTTGCCATTGCATATCCACCTTTAAGTGTCATTTGCCAGTCTATCTTAGCTAAGTGTCATTTGCCAGTCTATCTTAGCTAATTCACGTCTCATACCTTCAAAGTTACCCCTCTTTAAGTTCAGAACCTTTGTTTCTGAATTAACTATGTCACTCTCCATCTTAATGAAGAATTCCACCATATTATGGTCACTCTTACCCAAGGGGCCTCTCACGACAAGATTGCTAATTAACCCTTCCTCATTGCTCAAAACCCAGTCCAGAATAGCCTGCTCTCTAGTTGGTTCCTCGACATGTTGGTTCAAAAAACCATCCCACATACATTCCAAGAAATCCTCTTCCTCAGCACCTTTACCAATTTGGTTCACCCAATCTACATGTAGATTGAAGTCACCCATTATAACTGCTGTTCCTTTATTGCACACATTTCTAATTTCCTGTTTAATACCATCTCCGACCTCACTACTACTGTTAGGTGGCCTGTACACAACTCCCACCAGCGTCTTCTGCCCCTTAGTGTTACGCAGCTCTACCCATATCGATTCCACATCTTCCCGGCTTATGTCCTTCCTTTCTATTGCGTTAATCTCTTCTTTAACCAGCAACGCCACCCCACCTCCCCTTCCTTCATGTCTATCCCTCCTGAATATTGAATATAAGACATTAGTCAGACTAAACTTGGAGTAGTGTGAAAAGATGTGCTGGCATTGGGGAGGGTCCAGAGGAGGTTCACAGGAATGAAAGGGTTAATGCATGAGAAGTGTCTGATGGCTCTGGACCTGTACTTGCTGGAGTTTGGAGGAATGATGGGGATCCCATTGAATATTGAAAGGCCTAGACAGAGTAGACGTAGATAGAATGTTTCCTATGGTGGGGAAGTCTAGGACCAGAGGGCACTGCCTTGGAATAGAGAGACATCCACTTCAAACAGAGAAGAGGATAAAGAGGGTAGTGAATCTGCGGAATTCATTGTTACAGATGGTGTGGAGGCCAAGTCACTGGGTTTATTTAAAGTAGAGGTTGATAGTAAGGGCATCAGAGGTTATGGGAAGAAGGCAGGAGAATGGGTTTGAGATGATGGAATGGCGGAGCAGAGATGGTGGGCCAAATTGTCTAATTCTGCTGCTATGACATATGGTCAAATGGTTGTGGAATGCAATAATCAGAGCTTGTCTCTGAGAATCTGGTTCACTTCCTCCTGTGATTTAACCACCCATTCCCAACAAGACTGGAATTAGGCCACCCTGAACCTCAAGTTCAATTTTGCAGGGCATTTAGAGCAATTGAATTAACTGCAAAAATATGAAATGCTTCCGTCAGTGAATGAGGCTGGCAACTCATCTTACAACGGGGGCGGTGATGTAGCCCAGCGGTTCGCGTAACGCTATCACAACACCAGTGACCTGGGTTCAGTTCCTACCTGCTGTCCGCAAAAGGGGCTGATGAGTTGTCTTGGCCTGAAACATCGACTGTTTATTCACCTCCATAGATGCTGCCTGATCTGCTGAGTTCCTCCAGCATTTTGTGTTTTGCTCTAGAACTTCAGCATCTGCAGAATCTCTTGTGTTTATGTAATGAGTTTGTATGTTTCTCCCGTGAACACGTGTGTTACATCCAGGTGCCCCGTTTTCTTCCTGTGTTCTAACGACAGGTTAATAGGTCACATGGTGCCAATTCACTGGGTCTAAACCCAAGAACATGCCCCTCCAACACCACCATGGCAACACATTCGGCGGTACAAGGAGGTGTTTCCCTCTTCACCCTTGCCCACCCCCTCCAGGACGGTGAGGGGTGGGTAAGTTATGGTGGCCTTGGCAGTGACGGAGCCAATAATGAACGTGTAGCACAGGAACGGACCCTTCGACCCAAAATGTTGTGTCAACCTAAATAAATGGCCAACTAAACTAGTTCCTTCTGCCTTCACAATATTCCCACCCTTCCACTTCCCTCTCATTCAACTTCTTTAGCCAGAGGATGGTGAATCTGTGCAATTCTTTGCCACAGGCAGCTGTGGAGCCAGCTCTTTATGCATATTTAAGGCAGAAGTTGATAGATTCTTGATTGGTCAGGGCATGAAGGGTTAAGGGGAGAAAGCAGGAGACTGGGGCTGAGAGGAAAATTGGATCAGCCATCATGAAATGGCAGAGCAGACTCAATGGGCTACATGGCCTAATTCTACTCCTGTATCTTATGGTCTTATGATTAGACATTGTGTCAGGCCAGGACCTTCGACCAGTGGAGGGAACGATTGTGTTGACATGTGGAAATGGAGGCTGATTACATGGAACATAGAACGGTACAGCACAGTACAGGTCCTTCGGCCCACAATGTTGTGCCGACCCTGGGACCACACACAGCACACCTCCTCCTAACACCTGACCCTGACACCCACCTCCTGTCCCATTGGCACTCTTCCATTTCCAAAGGAGGGTTATTCAGTGATTACTCGATCAGGTGAATGCAATATTGCAGGACTTCAGACGATACATGTGTCAAACAAAGCTGATCTTTACACACTGTTTACAATTTACAATGATAACACGGCTAATCTCTGTCCACAGCACACTCGAGGCCCTGTATACTTCACCAATCCCACTGTACACATAGGGACCATGTGCCCCTTCTCCAGTGTCACCCGGGCACAAACGTAATGACAGAAGACGGGCAGGCTGTTGGCTCGGGCATAGCCTTTGGCTGGCCATGCCTGAACCCACGAATGGGCAGCTTGGAGAGATACAAGAGCATACCACAAGCGACCCTGCTTCCCCCACACCCACCCCCCGCAGCATGACAGAGCTGGCACAGCAGTGGCATATCTCAAGACAAATGCCACTGATACTAAATCTGATTGTGATTCTGCGATCTGTGGCTGTGATAATCTATAGTCAGCAGAAGGCCGCGGTGGTGAACCTGGTGCACCACTGTTGTTTGGTCTCTGCGTTAAACTGGAGACATCGATCATTCTCACTCCCTCTGCATTTCATTCATTTCTGGCAGAACCTGCCAGTCTCAGCCCTGTCCATCTATTTTTACATCTGCCAAGGACACCAATCTTCTGCAAGCCAGCATAAAAGCAATACTGAAAAATACCAGCAGGAAACTAGAGGAACGGGAAGCATTTTAAAACCAATAGAAGACAACTAAAAAGCAATAAGGGGAGACGATCCTCCCTCAGTACCACCCCTCCCACAGTGTGACCCCTCGGTACCGCCCCTCACACAGTGTGACCCTCCCTTGGTACCACCTCTCCCACAGTGTGACCCTCCCCCGGTACCACCCCTCCCACAGTGTGACCCTCCCTCAGTACCACCCCCACCACAGTGTGACCCTCCCTCAGTACCACCCCTCCCACAGTGTGACCCTCCCTCAGTACCACTCCCTCCCACAGTGTGACCCTCCCTCAGTACCACCCCTCCCACAGTGTGACCCTCCCTCAGTACCACCCCTCCCACAGTGTGACTCTCCCTTAGTACCACCCTCCCACAGTGTGACCCTCCCGCAGTACCACCCCCCCCCACAGTGTGACCCTCCCTCAGTACCACCCCTCCCACAGTGTGACTCTCCCTTAGTACCACCCTCCCACAGTGTGACCCTCCCTCAGTACCACCCCCACCACAGTGTGACCCTCCCTCAGTACCACCCCTCCCACAGTGTGACCCTCCCTCAGTACCACTCCCTCCCACAGTGTGACCCTCCCTCAGTACCACCCCTCCCACAGTGTGACCCTCCCTCAGTACGTCCCGTAGTTTTTACAAAGCTATAAAAGTTTATTTACATAAAAATACACAAGGTACAGACATTCAGTATGTACAAGACAGTGAGTACATTTATATTAAAATTTGATTACTACGGTCTATGAAATAGTCAATTTACAAAGGGAGCCCACGGTCTTGGAAATCCTCCAGCGTCCCCATTGTGATTGCTTGCTCCCTCTCCAAGGAGAGCTGGGCACAAATGTATCTTCAGTGGAGCAGCAGGCACTTGGCCCTGGCAGAGCCCTCCACTTTCTGCTGCCTGGACCAGTGAATGCCCATCTTGACAAGGCCCAGGAGAAAGCCCACAAAGAGATCCTCCTCACGACCCGCCCCCCTGCGCAATGGGTGCCCCTAACACAGTGTGACCCTTGCTCAGTACCATCCCTTGATAATGGCAGTGCCAGGAAAGGTGTACCGACAGCAGCATCCGTTTCTTCAGGGATACATTTGGAAAGCAGCAGCAAGTCAGTAATTCACAATAAAAATAAATACTATCATAATCAATACTCCACATCGTTTACTTTGACCAGGTTCGGCTGAAGTATGGCAGGACCTGGCGTTTATTACAATCTGTCCCTGCTGGAGAGTAGTGAGGACACCTGACTGTATATACAACCCAACGAAACAATGTTCCTCTGGACCACGGTCACCCGCAATACAGATATACAACCCAACGAAACAATGTTCCTCTGGACCACGGTCACCCACAATACAGATATACAACCCAATGAAACAACGTTCCTCTGGACCACGGTCACCCACAATACATATATACAACCCAACGAAACAATGTTCCTCTGGACCACGGTCACCCGCAATACAGATATACAACCCAATGAAACAACGTTCCTCTGGACCACGGTCACCCACAATACATATATACAACCCAACGAAACAATGTTCCTCTGGACCACGGTCACCCGCAATACAGATATACAACCCAACAAAACAATGTTCCTCTGGACCACGGTCACCCACAATACATATATACAACCCAACGAAACAACATTCCTCTGGACCACGGTGCACCCCTCAATACACATACAGCACATATTGACAGAATTACCCCTGGGATCACTGACACTCCCCTGTGCTGGGTCAAGGCCAATGCCTTGTACAAGTTTGGCCATGTCCCTCTCCAGCACACTCCCTCACAGAGCTCAGTACATCCCGTGGTGTCAATGACCGGAAGCATCCAACAGTGTTTCCCAACCTCACCTGTAACCGATTGCCCATGCACAGCTGTGTCCCTAACTGGCTGCTGTGTCCGGGCACTGATTTAGTGTGGGAAGTAGGAGAGGTCTGCCTCTTCCCGGCACTGAGAATGTTCCCAAGTGTAAGGGAAATGACATCGTCTGTATTTTAAAGGACATCATGCAGTCACTGCATAAGCATAGTCCTTTCCCCCTAAGGAACAGTCCTACATTAATTATACAAAGATAGGACAGAATTCAGTCTACAGGAGAGATATGAGAGTGTGATTCACAGCAGCTGCTGCTCTCTCCTGTTTGTACTACTGTCCTGTCAAGTGCAAACGTAGCTCAATCAAAATGGCCGACAGTTCTTCACCAAATTCACACAGTATTGTGTATAAAACTGAAGGTGACGTGATCAGCTGCCGTTTCTCGTTGAGCTGAAGTGGTGTTGTGAGTTACTGAGCAGGGAGCTGAGAGCAGGGGGCTGGAGGTGCTCCCCTTTGATCAGTGTGCGCTCTGGAGAGGCCACTTCACACTTGAATAGCATGGTCTATTTATGATCACTCTGACAATATTACAGTTCTGTCAGAAACGGACGCCATTTACATTTCAAAGTGGAGCAGAGAATGAGAAGAGATTGCGGCATACACTGAGGCACAGAGTGTGTAGACACTTCATACACCCACTGTTTTCCAACATATAGACCCTGTTTCATGTGTATGTAGAAGTGTGTAGACAGGTGTGTGCTCACAGGCTGGTTTGTTAGTATAATAATACAATTTGGACAATTCTACATGGGCAATTCCTTAATAAAGGTACTATCTAATACAGGAATGGTAGCCAGTTACTGACCTGATATTTAACACACCACTCTTTTATTCCACTAGCCTGTTTCTGTACACAGTGGCCACTTCATTTGGTACACCTGTACGCCTATTCATTAATGTAAATATCTAATTAGCCAATTGTGTGACAGCAACTCAGAGCATAAAAGCATGCAGACATGAAGAGGTTCAGTGTTGTTCAGACCAAACATCAGAATGGGGAGGAAATGTGTTCTAGGTGACTTTGACCATGGAGTGATTGAGGATGCTGGACAGGGGGGCTGGGTATCTCAGAAACTGCCGATCACCTGGGACATAAGCCGGGAAGATGTGGAATCGATATGGGTAGAGCTGCGTAACACTAAGGGGCAGAAGACGTTGGTGAGAGTTGTGTACAGGCCACCTAACAGTAGTAGTGAGGTCGGAGATGGTATTAAACAGGAAATTAGAAATGTGTGCAATAAAGGAACAGCAGTTATAATGGATGACTTCATTCTACATGTAGATTGGGTGAACCAAATTGGTAAAGGTGCTGAGGAAGAGGATTTCTTGGAATGTATGCGGGATGGTTTTTTGAACCAACATGTCGAGGAACCAACTAGAGAGCAGGCTATTCTGGACTGGGTTTTGAGCAATGAGGAAGGGTTAATTAGCGATCTTGTCGTGAGAGGCCCCTTGGGTAAGAGTGACCATAATATGGTGGAATTCTTCATTAAGATGGAGAGTGACATAGTTAATTCAGAAACAAAGATTCTGAACTTAAAGAGGGGTAACTTTGAAGGTATGAGACGTGAATTAGCTAAGATAGACTGGCAAATGACACTTAAAGGATTGACGGTGGATATGCAATGGCAAGCATTTAAAGGTTGCATGGATGAACTACAACAATTGTTCATCCCAGTTTGGCAAAAGAATAAATCAAGGAAGGTAGTGCACCCGTGGCTGACAAGAGAAATATGGGATAGTATCAATTCCAAAGAAGAAGCATACAAGTTAGCCGGAAAAAGTGGCTCACCTGAGGACTGGGAGAAATTCAGAGTTCAGCAGAGGAGGACAAAGGGCTTAATTAGGAAGGGGAAAAAAGGTTATGAGAGAAAACTGGCAGGAAACATAAAAACTGACTGTAAAAGCTTTTATAGATATGTAAAAAGGAAAAGACTGGTAAAGACAAATATAGGTCCCCTACAAATAGAAACAGGTGAATTGATATGGGGAGCAAGGACATGGCAGACCAATTGAATAATTACTTTGGTTCTGTCTTCACTAAGGAGGACATAAATAATCTTCCAGAAATAGTAGGGGACAGAGGGTCCAGTGAGATGGAGGAACTGAGCGAAATACATGTTAGTAGGGAAGTGCTGTTGGGTAAATTGAAGGGATTAAAGGCAGATAAATCCCCAGGGCCACATGGTCTGCATCCCAGAGTGCTTAAGGAAGTAGCCCAAGAAATAATGGATGCATTAGTGATAATTTTTCAAAACTCGTTAGATTCTGGACTAGTTCCTGAGGATTGGAGGGTGGCTAATGTAACCCCACTTTTTAAAAAAGGAGGGAGAGAGAAACCGGGGAATTATAGACCAGTTAGCCTAACGTCGGTGGTGGGGAAACTGCTGGAGTCAGTTATCAAAGATGTGATAACAGCACATTTGGAAAGCGGTGAAATCATCGGACAAAGTTAGCATGGATTTGTGAAAGGAAAATCATGTCTGATGAATCTCATAGAATTTTTTGAGGATGTAACTAGTAGAGTGGATAGGGAAGAACCAGTGGATGTGGTATATTTGGATTTTCAAAAGGCTTTTGACAAGGTCCCACACAGGAGATTAGGGTGCAAACTTAAAGCACACGGTATTGGGTGTAAGGTATTGATGTGGATAGAGAATTGGTTAGCAGACAGGAAGCAAAGAGTGGGAATAAACGGGACCTTTTCAGAATGGCAGGCGGTGACTAGTGGGGTACCGCAAGGCTCAGTGCTGGGACCCCAGTTGTTTACAATATATATTAATGACTTGGATGAGGGAATTAAATGCAGCATCTCCAAGTTTGTGGATGACATGAAGCTGGGCGGCAGTGTTAGCTGTGAGGAGGATGCTAAGAGGATGCGGGGTGACTTGGATAGGTTGGGTGAGTGGGCAAATTCATGGCAGATGCAATTTAATGTGGATAAATGTGAAGTTATCCACTTTGGTGGCAAAAATAGGAAAACAGATTATTATCTGAATGGTGGCCGATTAGGAAAAGGGGAGGTGCAACGTGACCTGGGTGTCATAATACACCAGTCATTGAAAGTGGGCACGCAGGTACAGCAGGCAGTGAAAAAGGCGAATGGTATGCTGGCATTTATAGCGAGAGGATTCGAGTACAGGAGCAGGGAGGTACTACTGCAGTTGTACAAGGCCTTGGTGAGACCACACCTGGAGTATTGTGTGCAGTTTTGGTCCCCTAATCTGAGGAAAGACATCCTTGCCATAGAGGGAGTACAAAGAAGGATCACCAGATTGATTCCTGGGATGGCAGGACTTTCATATGAAGAAAGACTGGATGAACTGGGCTTGTACTCGTTGGAATTTAGAAGATTGAGGGGGGATCTGATTGAAACGTATAAAATCCTAAAGGGATTGGACAGGCTAGATGCAGGAAGATTGTTCCCGATGTTGGGGAAGTCCAGAACGAGGAGTCACAGTTTGAGGATAAAGGGGAAGCCTTTTAGGACCGAGATGAGGAAAAACTTCTTCACACAGAGAGTGGTGAATCTGTGGAATTCTCTGCCACAGGAAACAGTTGAGGCCAGTTCATTGGCTATATTTAAGAGGGAGTTAGATATGGCCCTTGTGGCTACGGGGGTCAGGGGGTATGGAGGGAAGGCTGGTGCAGGGTTCTGAGTTGGATGATCAGCCATGATCATAATAAATGGTGGTGCAGGCTTGAAGGGCCGAATGGCCTGCTCCTGCACCTATTTTCTATGTTTCTATATTTCTATATTCAGCACAACAATCTCAGAGTTTGCAGAGAATGTTGTGAAATACAGAGAACATCCAGTGTGCGGCAGTTCTGTGGGTGAAAACACCTTGTTAATGAAAGAGGTCAGAGGAGGATGGCCAGACTGTTCAAGCTGATAACAAGGCACAGTAGCTCAAGCAACCACATGTTACAATGGTGATGTGGAGAAGAGCATATTAACTGCACAACATGTCGAACCTTGAAAACTACGAACGTCCACAGATAACGTTTCAGAAATTCAAGTGTTGTTCATCACTAAATCCTCTTAGAAAAGAGCAGGAAATCTTCACAGCAGGTCTGTAAATTGTTTGTACATCTGTTGGGCTCTACAATCGGCATAAATATCAAGAGATTGTGGGTGCCCGGTATACATGTGGGCACTGGCGTGGCACACACTGGCTCTGTTCCGTTGAAAGGGCTATGGAGAGATACCATCACTGTGATCTTCACCTCCTCGGCGTGCTTCAGTTACAAGCCGGCTGAAATGAATGGCATCGCTTCAGATCGACGGTAGCAGATTGCCAGTCCTATAGAAAAACAGTTGTAAGTGAATTGTAGTTCAAGGTCACACACGCATTGATGACAATGACATAAGATTGAGTGGTCAGTTTTAGCCAAGGTGGAATGGCTAACAGAAGGGGGCATAATTTTAAAGAGATTTCAGGAAAGTATGGGGAGCAATGACGGAGCTAGGTATTTTTACATGGAATGCCCTACCAGGAGTGGTGGTAGAGGCAGATACATTAGGGACATTTAGGAGACTCTTAGATTAGCACATGGATAGAAAAAATGGAAGATACAAGACTATAAGACACAGAAGCAGAATTAGGCCATTTGGCCCATCGAGTCAGTTCCACCATTGACTCATGGTTGATCTTTTTTTCTTCTCCTCAGCCCCACTCCTCAGCCTTCTCCCTGTAACCTTTGATGACATGGCCAATCAAGAACTTATCCATGTCTGTCTTATATGATTGGCCAGGATATCAAAGGATATGAAGAGAAGGCAGGTGTATGGGGTTGAGTGCGATCCAGGATCAGCCATGATGAAATAGTGGAGCAGACTCAATGGGCTGAATGGCCTAATTCTGCTCCTGTCTTAAATATACCTAATGCCCTGACCTCCACAGCTGCCTGCAGTAACAAATTCCAGAAATTCACCAACCTCTGGCAAAGGAAATTTCTCTGCATCTCTGTTTTAAATGGATACTCCTCTATCCTGAGGCTCCCCACCATGGGAAACATCCTTTCCACATCTACTCTGTCTAGACCTTACAGCAGTTGAAAGATTTCAATGAGATCCCCCCACATCCTTCTAAATTCCAGCGAGTACAGGCGCAGAGCCATCAAACGTGCCTCATATAATAACCCTTTCATTCCTGGAATCATCCTTGTAAACCTACTCTGGACCCTCTCCAATGCCAGCACATCTTTTTTCAGATAAGGAGCCCAAAACTGTTCACAATACTCAAGGTGAGGCCTCACCAGTGCCTTATAAAGCCTCAGCATCACATCCCTGTTCTTGTATTCTAGACCTCCTGAAATGAATGCGAACATTGCATTTGCCTTCCTCACCACCACCTCAATCTGCAAGTTAACCTTTAGGGTGTTCTGCACGAGGACTCTCAAGTCCCTTTGCATCTCAGATTTTTGGATTTTCTCCCCATTTAGAAAATAGTCTGCACATTTATTTCTTCTATCAAAGTGCATGACCATGCATTTTCCAACATTGTATTTCATTTGCCACTTTCTTGCCCATTCTCCTAATCTGTCTATGTCCTTCTGCATCCTACCTGTTTTCATAACACTACCTGCCCTTCCGCCAATCTTCATATCATCTGCAAACTTCTCAACAAAGCCATCTATTCCATCATCTGAATTATTGATCTACAGCATAAAAAGAAGCGTCCCAACACCAGCCCCTGCAGAACACCACTAGTCACGGGCAGCCAACAGAAAAGAATCTTTTCATTCCCACTCGCTGCCTCCTACTTATCAGCCAATCTCGAACCATGCCAGTAACTTTCCCATAATCCTATGGGCTAACTTAGTAAGCAGCCTCATGTGTGTCACCTTGTCAAAGCCCTTCTGAAAATCCAAATATACAACATCCAGTGCCTCCCCTTTATCTATCCTACTTGTTATCTCCTCAAAGAATTCCAACAGGTTCATCAGGCAAGATTTTCCCTTAAGGAAACCTTGCTGATTTTGTCCTATCTTGTCCTGTATCACCAAGTACTCCATAACCTCATCCTTAACAATTGACTCCAACATCTTCCCAGCCACTGAGGTCAGGCTAACTGGTCTATAATTTCCTTTCTGCTGCCTCCCTCCTTTCTTAAAAAGTGGAGTGACGTTTGCAATTTTCCAGTCCTCTGGCACCTTGCCAGAGTCCAATGATTTTTTTTTAAAGATCACTACTAATGCCTCCACAAACTCTACTGCTACCTTTTTCAGAACCCTAGGATGCAGTTCATCTGGTCCGAGTGACTTATGTACCCTTGGGTCTTTCAGATTTGTGACCACCTTCTCCCATGTAATAGTAACTGCACTCACTTCTCTTCCCTCACACACTACAACATCTGGCACACTGCTAGTGTCTTCCACAGTGAAGGCTCATTTAGTTCATCTGCCACCTCCTTGTCCCCCATTATTATTTCTCTGGCCTCATTTTCTAGCGGTCCTATATCCACTGTCATCTCTCTTATTTTTTTAAATACTCAAAAAAAGCTTTTTCTATCCACCTTGATATTGTTTGCTAGCTTGCTTCCATATTTCATCTTTTCCCTCCTAATGATTCTTTTAGTTGCTTTCTTTGTTCTAAAAGCTTCCAAATCTTGAAGCTAATTTTTGGTTTGTTGCATGCTCTCTCTTTTGCTTTTACATAACCTTTGACTTCCCTTGTCAGCCATGGTTGTACAATTTTACCATTTGAGTATTACTTCATTTTTGGAATACACCTCTCCTACACCTTCCTCATTTTTCCCAGAAACTCATTGCTGCTCTGCTGTCATCCCTGCCAGCATCTCCTTCCAATTTACTATGGCTAACTCCTCTCTCATACCACTGCAATTTCTTTTATTCCACCGAAATACTATGCCAGACTTTACTTTTCCTTCTATGTACGAAGGAAGGGTTAGATTGATTTTGGAGTAGTTTGAAAGGTCAACACAAGATTGTGAGCAGAAGGGCCTGTACTGTGGAGTGGAGTCACAGAATACCACAGCACAGGAACAGGCCCTTTGGCCCATATATTCTGTGTTAAACTATTCATCTATCAATCCTACCAACCCACCTTCCATACCCCTCCCATTCGTGTACCCATCAAAATATCTCACACGTTTAAACTGAACCTGCATCCACCATTTCTGCTGGTAACTCGTTCCACACTCTCATCACCCTTTGAATGAAATTCTTCTTCATGTCCCCATGACCTCTCGTTCCCAAACTCAGTGGGAAAAGTCTGCTTGCGTTTACCCTGTGTATAACCCTCATAATTTTGTATACCTCTATCAAATCTACCCTCTTTCTCTGATGTTCTTGGGAATAAATTCCTAATCTATTCAACCTTTCCCCGCGCTCAGTTCCTCTTTCGAACATAGAACATGTTGTGTGTTAAGGTACTACATGCCAGTTCACGTTGCATTTCTAGTGCAGAAGGTATATTTATAGGGCAAGAAAGTGACAGATCTACAGGACATCAGGACAGAAGACCCGGGTACTGAGGAGGAACCTTGTACAGGGAGTGATGAAGAGAGGTGGAGGCATTCAGTGTGGGCAGTATGCTCACAACACAGGACGTTGGCAGATGAGTGCTCACTATGGAGTCACCGGGCCTGGTTTCTTGTCACATCTACCCAGATACTATGATAAAGTCAATTTATTATCAAAGTACAGATATGTCACCATATACAACCCTGAGATTCATTTTCTTGCGGGCATTTACAGTGAATACAAAGAAACACCATAGAATCAATGTATACAACAATGTATATAACAAGACAAACAAACAACCAATGTGCAAAAGGCAACAATTTGTGCAAATACAAAAAGAAAAAAACAATATAGTTACAACTAAGTTAAAAATTAACTGCAGAGCCCCTTGCAAGTGAGTTTGTGAGGTTGTGGAATCAGTTCAGAGTTGAGGTGAGTGAAGTTATCCTCTCTGGTTCAAGACCCTGATGGTTGTGGGGTAGGAACTGTTCGTGGAATCTGGCGGTGTGAGTCCTGAGCCTCCTATACCTCCTTCCTGATGGCAGCAGCAAGCAGAGAGCATGGCCTGGATGGTGCGGTCTTTGATAATGGATGCTGCTTTCCTGAGCCATGCCATGGTGATGTGCTATTACCAAACTTAATCACAAAACGAGAACTAGAGGCTGAACAACAAACAGACAGCATCTGTGGGGCAAAGGAAAGGGTCGGCACGGAGGGAGAAATATGTAATTGTGAAGGGGTGTGTTAGCAGGATGAGGCATGGAGGGCAGAGAGATGATGATGAGAAGATATTGATGGATGTCCCTGCAGGTCACTGAGGGGAATGGCTCACTGACACATCTGGAACACCCTTAGCTGCATCATCCACTCACCGTTTGGTAAAGGTTTTGTGTCACAACTGAGCCAGGATCTTGTTTTTAACCATGTCCAGCTCGGCTGTACAGAATTAAATCATGACTCCACTCTGATTACAGAACAAGTAATTTCCCAAATAACGGGGTGAGTCATTCAATTATCGGCAAGAATGATGGTATTTAAACCGACAAATACTGCCAAAACACTTCCCCTGCTTGCTAATGCCTGGACATTAGTGTGAAGTGGACTTAAATATGCGAAGAGTGGTATATATAGAAACAATTTATCTCCAGACATGGGCATTTATTGTAAAATGTTTCTGAAGCCACTTGAATTCTTTTTACATTAAAGAAATCAATAAAATCCAGTCCAATGATACATTTAAAATAAACAGAGAATTGTACAGTGCTGAAACAGGCCCCTTGGCTCATCAAGTCGAATGTGAGGAAAATGGAGGCATTAATTGATCACTTGTTTCTCCACAATATCGTGGGCTGAGGGGCCTGTTCCTGTGCTGTAGTGTTCCATGTCCTATCTACTGCCCTACCTTCCTCTATCCCTTCACCTACCTCTTTGAAAAGCTCCAAAGCATTCATCATTCCTCTAAGTTTCACATAGAACATACAGCAACAGTAACTCCAGCACGGACAGTCCCAAACCCGGCTGTGAAAGGAGGAGGAACGGGTATGAACTCCCCATGGACAGTCCCAAACCCGGCTGTGAAAGGAGGAGGAACGGGTATGAACTCCCCATGGACAGTCCCAAACCCGGCTGTGAAAGGAGGAGGAACGGGTATGAACTCCCCATGGACAGTCCCAAACCCGGCTGTGAAAGGAGGAGGAACGGGTTTGAACTCCCCATGGACAGTCCCAAACCCGGCTGTGAAAGGAGGAGGAACGGGTATGAACTCCCCATGGACAGTCCCAAACCCGGCTGTGAAAGGAGGGGAGTTGGGTATGAACTCCCCATGGACAGTCCCAAATCCGGCTGTGAAAGGAGGAGGGTTGGGTATGAACTCCCCATGGACAGTCCCAAACCCGGCTGTGAAAGGAGGAGGAACGGGTATGAACTCCCCATGGACAGTCCCAAACCCGGCTGTGAAAGGAGGAGGGTTGGGTATGAACTCTCCATTGACAGTCCCAAACCCGGCTGTGAAAGGAGGAGGAACGTGTATGAACTCCCCAAGGACAGTCCCAAACCCGGCTGTGAAGGGAGGAGGAACGGGTATGAACTCCCCAAGGACAGTCCCAAACCCGGCTGTGAAAGGAGGAGAGTTGGGTATGAACTCCCCATGGACAGTCCCAAACCCGGCTGTGAAAGGAGGAGGAACGGGTATGAACTCCCCATGGACAGTCCCAAACCCGGCTGTGAAAGGAGGAGGAACGTGTATGAACTCCACATGGACAGTCCCAAACCCGGCTGTGAAAGGAGGAGGGTTGGGTATGAACTCCCCACAGACAGTGTCAATCCCGGCTGTGAAAGGAGGAGGAACGGGTATGAACTCCCCATGGACAGTCCCAAACCCGGCTGTGAAAGGAGGAGAGTTGAACATGGCACTAGCAACCCCATCCTGTAAAAACCCAGAGCTACAGAAACACAAACAGAAGCTCCAAAGATCTCATCCTTGGGAGAGAAAAGGTCTTTCCCGAGAAGGCATATGAAGTCACGTAGTGAAATCAGAACCCACAGGGGTTGATCAATCTTCAATCGGCCCAGGATAGAGGACTGTGGTGAGCTGTTGCTGGTAATAGGCTTAAGTAGGAGAATAGAACAGCAATGGATGGGCAACTTGGTTCATTCTGTTGTGTTGGTCTTGATTCCAACTTATGTTTGACAACTCTACTCTATCTTGAGGAAAATTAAAGTGGATAAATCCCCGGGACCTGACAGGGTGTTCCCTCAGACCTTGAAGGAGACTAGTGTTGAAATTGCGTGGGCCCTGGCAGAAATATTTAAAATGTCGGTGTCTACAGGTGAAGTGCCGGAGGATTGGAGAGTGGCTCATATTGTTCCGTTGTTTAAAAAAGAATCGAAAAGTAATCCGGGAAATTATAGGCCGGTGAGTTTAACGTCAGTAGTAGGTAAGTTATTAGAGGGAGTACTAAGAGACAGAATCTACAAGCATTTGGATAGACAGGGGCTTATTAGGGAGAGTCAACATGGCTTTGTGCGTGGTAGGTCATGTTTGACCAATCTGTTGGAGTTTTTCGAGGAGGTTACCAGGAAAGTGGATGAAGGGAAGGCAGTGGATATTGTCTATATGGACTTCAGTAAGGCCTTTGACAAGGTCCCGCATGGGAGGTTAGTTAGGAAAATTCAGTCGCTACGTATACATGGAGAGGTGGTAAATTGGATTGGACATTGGCTCGATGGAAGAAGCCAGAGAGTGGTGGTAGAGAATTGCTTCTCTGAGTGGAGGCCTGTGACTAGTGGTGTGCCACAGGGATCAGTGCTGGGTCCATTGTTATTTGTCATCTATATCAATGATCTGGATGATAATGTGGTAAATTGGATCAGCAAGTTTGCTGATGATACAAAGATTGGAGGTGTAGTAGACAGTGAGGAAGGTTTTCAGAGCCTGCAGAGGGACTTGGACCAGCTGGAAAAATGGGCTGAAAAATGGCAGATGGAGTTTAATACTGACAAGTGTGAGGTATTGCACGTTGGAAGGACAAACCAACGTAGAACATACAGGGTTAATGGTAAGGCACTGAGGAGTGCAGTGGAACAGAGGAACCTGGGAATACAGATACAAAATTCCCTAAAGGTGTCGTCACAGGTAGATAGGGTTGTAAAGAGAGCTTTTGGTACATTGGCCTTTATTAATCGAAGTATTGAGTATAAGAGCTGGAATGTTATGATGAGGTTGTATAAGGCATTGGTGAGGCCGAATCTGGAGTATTGTGTTCAGTTTTGGTCACCAAATTACAGGAAGGATATAAATAAGGTTGAAAGAGTGCAGAGAAGGTTTACAAGGATGTTGCCGGGACTTGAGAAACTCAGTTACAGAGAAAGGTTGAATAGGTTAGGACTTTATTCCCTGGAGCGTAGAAGAATGAGGGGAGATTTGATAGAGGTATATAAAATTATGATGGGTATAGATAGAGTGAATGCAAGCAGGCTTTTTCCACTGAGGCAAGGGGAGAAAAAAAACCAGAGGACATGGGTTAAGGGTGAGGATACATGGATGGGAGGTGTATGGAGGGATATGGTCCGTGTGCAGGTCAGTGGGACGAGGCAGAAAATGGTTCGGCACAGCCAAGAAGGGCCAAAAGGCCTGTTTCTGTGCTGTAGTTTCTATGGTTCTATAGTTTTTCTATGGAAAGAGATTCTGACTAGAAACCCATCTAGGTCTCTCATAAGTTTTAAAACTTGCATGGCACTGTTGCTACAAAACAATAAAGCTCACATCGTGTCAGTGATAATAAACCCAATTCTGAATGAGCAGCCAACATTGACATAGGACGTTGCCACAGGCCCTTCGGCCCACCATATCTATGCTGAACATCAAGCTCACTGACACTAATCCAACTTACTTGGGTGAATCCCACATCCCTCTGTGCCCTGATCAATCAGACATTGTTCAATGTTGTTGCTGTTCCTGCCTCTGGCAGCTCATTCCACATACTGACTACTCCATAGTGAACAATATACCCTTCCGATCACATTCAAATATTCTCTGTCTCAGTTTAAACCAATGGGTTAGCATGATACTCGCTGTCCACCCTGTCAATGGTTCTCATAATTTTATACGCCCTTCAGTTTCCATCGCCCCAAGGAACACAGACTCGGTCTATCAGATCACACCCTTATTTATTGGGATACAGCACCGAGTAGGCTATTCTGCCCAATTTTAGTCCTAGCCTAATCATGGGACAATTTTACAATGACCAATTAACCGATCAATTGGTACGTCTTTGGATTGTGGGAGGAAACCGGAGCACCCGGAGGAAACTCGCACACAGAGGGAAGTAAACTTGTTTACAGAGGATGCTGGAATTGAACTTCAATGCCACGAGCTGTAGTAGTGTCACTCTAACCGTTACGCTACCATCATCCTAACTCCTGACCCGGCAACGTCCTTGTGAATCTTTTAGAGTCACCAAAATCTGCCCTTTGACTCAACTGACACACTGCCGACCAAGTTTACCATCTAAGCTCAACCCAAAGCGAGGGCATATAATAGAGCAAAAATTAGTGAGAAGTTAGAGGATGGGAAGTTTTTAAAAACCAACAGAAGGCAACTAAAAAGCCATAAGGAGGGAGAAGATGAAATATAAAAGTATACTCACCAATAACATCAAAGGGGATATCGAAAGTATTTTGAGAAATATAAAGAGTAAAAAAGAGGCAAGAGTATATATCGGACTGCTAGAAAATTATACTGGAGAGATAGTAATGGGGGACAAGGAAATGGTGAATGAACAAGTATTATTTGGATCAGTCTTCACTGTTGAAGACACTAGCAATGTGCTGGAAGTTCGAGTGTGTTGGGGCAGAAGTGAGTGCATTTGCTATTACTAGGGAAGAAGGTGCTTGGGAAACCGAGAGGGATGAAGATAGATATGTCACCTGGACCACATGCACTACAACTCAGGGTTCCAAAAGAGGTGGCTGAAGAGATTGTGAGGGCATTACTAATGATCATGGTTCCAGAGGACTGGAAAATTGCAACTGTCACTCCACTCTTCAAGAAAGGTTAGTTAGCCTAACCTCAACGGTTGGGAAGACATTGGTGTCGATTGTTAAGGTTGAAGTCTCGGGGTACTTGAATGAAATTGAATTGACTTTACTACTTACATCATTCATACACGAAGAGTAAAAATCTTTATGTTGCGTCTCTGTCTAAGTGTGCAATGTGCAATTTATAATAAATATTATGTACAACAGGGTCGTCAATATAACACAGAAATACAATTGTGTCAGCATGAATTAAGCAGTCTGATGGCCTGGTGGAAGAAGCTGTCCCGGAACCTGGAGGAACATGATAACATTTGCCAAAGGCAGCATGGTTTCCATAAGGGAAAATCTTTCCAACAAATCTGTTGGAATTCTTTAAGGAAATAACAAGCAGGATAGGCAAAGGAGAATCAGTGGATGTTGTGTACTGGGTTTCCAGAAGGCCTTTGACAAGGCCACACATGAGGCTGCTTAACAAGTTAAGAGCCCATGGTATTACAGGAAGGATACTAGCATGGACAGAGGATTGGCTGACTGGCAGGACGCAAAGAGAGGGTATAAAGGAAGCCTTTTCTGGTTGACTGTCTGGGACTAGTGGTGCTCCACAGGGATCTGTGTTGGGACTGCATGTCTTTACATTATACTTTATACTTTATTGTTGCCAAACAATAGATACTAGAACATACAGTCATCATAGCAATATTTGATTCTGCACTTCCCGCTCCCTGGATTACAAATCGATAGTAAATATAAAAAATTTAAATTATAAATCATAAGTAGAAAATAGAAAAATGGAAAGTAAGGTAGTGCAAAAAAACCGAGAGGCAGGTCCGGATATTTGGAGGGTACGGCCCAGATCCGGGTCAGGATCCGTTCAGCTGTCTTATCACAGTTGGAAAGAAGCTGTTCCCAAATCTGGCCGTACGAGTCTTCAAGCTCCTGAGCCTTGTCCCGGAGGGAAGAGGGACGAAAAGTGTGTTGGCTGGGTGGGTCGTGTCCTTGATTATCCTGGTAGCACTGCTCCGGATAATCATTATATGTTAATGATTTGGATGACGGAATTAACGGCTTTGTGGACGGTTTGTGGATGATATGAAGATAGGTGGAGGGGCACGTAGTGGTGAGGAAGTTGCAGAAGGAGTTAGACAGATTGGGAGAATGGGCAAAGAAGTGGCAGAGGAATACAGTGTCAGGAAGTGTATGATCATGCACTTTGGTAGAAGGAATAAAAGCTTAGACTATTTTCGAACAGGGAGAAAATTGAAAAATCCAAGTTGCAGAGGGAATTGGGAGTCCTCATGTAGGATTCTCTAAAGGTTAAATTGAAGTGGTAGTGAGAAAGTCAAATGCAATGTTAGCATTCATTTTAAGAACACTAGAATATAAAAACGATAATGTAATGCTGAGGCTTTATTAGGCACTGGTGAGGCCTCACTTGGAATATTGTGAGCCCTTTAACAAAACAAGTTTAACAAAAGAAGGATGTGCTGACATTGGGGAGGGTTCAGAGGCGGTTCACAAGAATGATTTTGGGAATGAAAAGGTTAATGCATGAGGAGTGTTTGATGGCTCAAGCTCTGGGCCAGCACTCACTAGAGTTCAGAAGAATGGGGAGTGGGTGCGATCTCATTGAAACCTATCAAACGTTGGATGGCCGAGATAGAGTGAATGTGGAGAGGATGCTTCCTATAGTGGGGGAGTCTAGGATCAGAGGACACCGACTCAGAATAGAGGGATGTCCATTTAGAATGGAGATGGTTGTTCATCCATCGTTGACGTCGTTGAGGACCTCGACACCATTATGATGGTGTCGAGACTAGCGCGTGATTTGGATTTAAGTGAGGGAGAGTTGCGCAGCGTCGGCCTCACTCTCTCTTCCCATTTCCCATCTGGATCCAGTGGCAAGACAGAGTCTAGACGGCTGGAGATGGGACTAGGCGCAGTGGATGACCAGGATGTCTTCTGTGTCTTGTCCTGCTCTACACGTTCCACGACGCTTGCAGAGACCGCCTTCTTGACCGTTGGACCTTCCATTGGTCTCGTCCGCTCAATCCGCCGGAGTCTGTCTTCACATGCTGGGATAGACAACTCCCTATCACACCGAGAGTTTGAGACCCATCGGCTACCCTCACCTGGTTTAGCCGGCTTGTCGAAGCCGTTGCCTGGGGTGTGGCCGCTGTCGCATGCAAACAGCTATGGGGAGCCACAGGTGAGAGCTGAGTACCAGGTGGGGACCAAAGGTGGACTAATCGCCCTGAAAAGGACGCGACATGTTCCCCCACCAGAGGTGCTACCCCTCCCTGACACCCCAATGGAGATAGAACATAGAACACAGCACAGTACAGGCCCTTCGGCCCATGATGTTGTGCCGACCCTCAATCCCTGCCTCCCATATAACCCCCCCCACCTTAAATTCCTCCATATACCTGTTTAGTAGTCTCTTAAACTTCACCAGTGTATCTGCCTCCACCACTGACTCAGGCAGTGCATTCCACGCACCAACCACTCTCTGAGTAAAAAACCTTCCTCTAATATCCCCCTTGAACTTCCCACCCCTTACCTTAAAACCATGTCCTCTTGTATTGAGCAGTGGTGCCCTGGGGAAGAGGAGCTGGCTATCCACTCTATCTATTCCTCTTATTATCTTGTACACCTCTATCACGTCTCCTCTCATCCTCCTTCTCTCCAAAGAGTGAAGCCCTAGCTCCCTTAAGATGAGGAGGAATTTTTTTTAGCCAGAGGGTGGTAAATCTGTGGAATTCATTGTCACAGGCAGCTTTAGAGGCCAGTTTATTGGGTGTGTTTAAGGCAGAGGTTGATGGGTTCTTGGTAAGTCAGGGTGTGAAAGATTATGGGGAGAAGGCAGAAGAATGGGGTTGAGAGGGAAAATGAAGAAATGACAGAGTATATTTGATGGGCTGAATGGCCTAATTCTGCTCTCTCTTGGTCTATTTGCTTGTGTTTGACCAATAACCATCTAAACCAGGTGTTCCCAACTTTTCTCTGCCAAAGCCCAATACTATTAAGCAAGGGGTCCATAAACTTCTGGTAGGGGACCCCTGATCAAAACTTTTCCCATCCAGGTGGGAAGACTTGGAGGTTTGTGACTAGTGGTGTACGTAGGGATTGGTGCTGGGTACTTGTTTATCTGTCATCTACGTCAATGATCTGGATGATAATGTGGTAAGCTGGATGAGCAAGTGTGTGGATAACACCAAGATTGGGGGTGGAGTGGAAAATTAGGAAGGCTATCAATGCTTGCAGCTGGAAAAATGGGCTGAAAAAGGCAGATGGAGTTTCATGCAGACAAGTGAGAGCTTTTGCACTTCAGTAAGTCTTACACAGTGAACGATAGGGCACTGAGGAGTGTGATAGAACAAAGGTACCCGGGACTACAGGTCCATAGTTCACTGAAAGTGGCATCACAGGTGGCTAGGGTCATAAAGAAAGATTTTGGCACATTGGCCTTAATAAATCAAAGTACTGAGTACAGGAGATGAGATGTTATGTTGAAGTTGTATAAGACATTGGTGAGGCTTAATTTGGAGTATCGTGTGCAGTTTTGGTCAACTACCTACAAGAAAGATGTCAACAAGTGTAAGGGGGTTTCGACTTTTATGTTACGGCGGAGGCTAATTAAAATGGCGTCTTTGTTATGTTAATCTGGGGAATGTGGCTTTGTTGTGTTAAACGCTGAGAAAGTTTGCGCTAGCAGCTTGTTTTGGTTTAGAGGGTGATAAGAAATATGTTATTCATCAATTGGGATAGTTGTTATGTTTTTGGTGTATTTGAAGATACTGTATGCGCGGGGTTTTGGGGGAGAAGGCGGGAGAGCGAGACAGGGGATGGACGAGGTGCTGTGATGTCCGCTAACGGGGTCAGACCCCGAGGAGGGCGTTCGGCGAGGAGACGGATATGGACTCGTGTGGAGCGTCTGGTCGACCACTGTTGTTGGTCCCAGGCGGCCGGTCGAGGTGGTCCAAGGGGTCGCAGGGTGAAGAAGAAGGTCCTTGAGCTCCAACTGTTTGTGCACGAAGAGATTGGACTTTGATAAGTGTGGTGCCTTTTATTTTCCTTTTCAAGGTTGAAAGGGTACAGAGAAAACTTACGAGGATGTTGTCGGGTCTAGAGGACTTGAGTTATGAGTAATGATTGAACAGGTTAAGACTATATTCTTCAGAATGTAGAAGACTGAGAGGAGATTTGATACAGGTATGCAAAATTACGAGGGATATAGATAGGGTAAAGGCAAGCAGGCTTTTTCCACTGAGGTTGGGCGGGACTACAACCAGAGGTCATGGGTTACGGTTAGTAATGAGAGGCAAAGATAAGTCAAAGGATTTTCCCCAGGGTAGGGGAGTCTAAAACTAGAGGGCATGGTTTTAAGGAAGAGATTCAAGAGGACCTGAGGGGCAAGTATTCTGTAAGAACATAAGGCAGGAGCAGAATTAGGCCATTCGGTCCATCAAGTCTGCCCCACCATTCCATCATGACTGATTTATTATCCCTCTCAACCCCATTCTTCTGCCTTCTCCCTGTAACCTTTGATGCCCTGACTAATCAAGAACATATCAACCTCTGCTTTACACATACTCAATGATTTGGCCTCTACAGCTGTCTGTGGCAATGAATTCCACAGATTCACCACCCTCTGGATAAAGAAATTCCTCCTCATCTTTGTTGTAAATGGACGTCGCTTCTTTTACTAGGATGCCCCTTTTTAGTCTTTAACTAGGGACGTTAGTTTATATCTTATTTATGAACACTGAAATAGAATTTTTCAGACTGATACAATCTTCCTCTTGTCAAATGCACCATGGTAACATCAGTCATTTGCATTTATATAATGCTTTTAACTCAGAAAGGTCACAATACACACAAGAGGAAGCAAAATTAAAGTGGAGCCTGTGGACAAAATGATACCCAAACCACAAGGACTACAGAGCTCATCGCCACTTTCTCCAGGGTAACTCAGCGTCAGGCAATTAAAGACAGGTTCAGCCTGCGAAACACACTTTCCTTCAATGAATAATGAATTAAACAAAGAAGGATTTTAGTCAAGCCACAAATAGGTGTTAGGAGCATCTTAAAAGAGAAAGGAGAACAGGTTAAAGGACTCAGAATGGGGGCTGGGCGCAAGGCCCAGCCTTCAGTTAGGGGAGAGACAGAGCACACACACGCACACACCCACAAACACACACACACCCACACGAGGATAAGGTGACAGATGAGGGAACTGCAGCTGGTAGAGAATGGTAGCAGATCACAAATGTAGGAGATTCTGCAGATGCTGGAAATCCAGGCAACACACACAAAATGCTGGAGGAACTCAGCAAGTCAGTCAAGTGAGGGAAAGAGTTACAAAATACACGTGGACTAAGATGTTAACTGTCCTGTGCTATCACCAGAGGGATCATCAGTTGATCTGCCACCTGTCTTCAGGAGTTTCGGCCCGCTTATGATCAAGACTCCCTCGAGGTGGTGGGCCAGCAGTGCTAAAGCACCACCTTCCACTGGTGAGCTTAAAAAGTTGGCATCTGCCTCTATCAGAGTTGTTGGTCACTTCCATCCAACAGATAGTCTGCTCTTCAGGTGTCTATGGAACTACTGAAGGGATTGCAAGATATGTATACACTGTCTGACTATCGCTCCTCTGGACACACTTGGTCCACACCCATGCTGATCCTTTCTCTGCTGCCTCAGCTACAGCCCTGCTGGTTGACTTGATCTCTCTTCCAGTGAAGCCAAGGTCATGCAGCCACTTCTGGAAAGTGAACGCAATAAACCCACGGCAGCCTACTTCGAATGGATGGCATGAGACCTTCCACCCTCTGTCTCTGCACTCTGATCTTAACTCTGCATACTTGGTTAATTTGCGCTCATGGGCTTCATCGATGTTGTCTTCCCAGGGGACTGTGAGTTCACCAATAACCGCTTCTCTACTGGTGTCAGACCATACGATTATATCTGGACGCAATGTGGTGAAAGCTATTTGCTCCGGGAAACTGCCTTTCCTGTCCAGGTCAGCCTTGACACACCAATCATTGGCTGAGGAAAGTATGCTTGATCGTGAGCCTGCGCTGTACACCCTTGAATTGGAGCCTTCTTTCACAAATGATAAGCGATGTTCTGTGCAGCATGGGGCATGAGATAAGTTGTGCTGCAGTACTCTCTGCTCAACCGCTTCTGTTACAACTTTGAGAACGTTGTTATGTCTCCAAATGTACATGCCGCTGGAAAGATTGACTCTGCATGCACTCAAGATATGTTGAGGTGTTCCCTTCTCGCCACAAGCAGCACACCTGTCTGTCTTATCTTCATACCAGGTGCTGAGGTTGGCAGGTGTTGGGAGCAGATCGTATGCTGCTCTGCGTGGAAAAGAAATGCGGAGCGGTTCCATCTGCCACAGAACATTTCAAGATAGATGTCGTTGTTCAACACTTTCCCACCAGGTCCAAGCCCCTTGTTTGGCCAGGCCAGCTGTTTTAGCTAACCTCTTCTCCTCTTCTACTTCTCGTATTTCTGGTGTTACAAGCTCACGGTGCTCCTTACCCGTAGAAGGTGACCACCGCTTGTGGGTTGTCCATCCAAGTCCCAGGCGGCCTAACTGGATAGTCCCAACCGTCTCCTTGCGCTTCAATCTAGACTCTGCCTCATCAACTGCTACACGGGCTGACCACTTCCTGCCTGATCTCACATCCGGCTGGGTGTTCTTGATGACAGGGTCTTTTGAGTCTCGAAGCATCACGAATGATCTTACCTTGGCTACCTTGACTTTCTCAACAAGGGATTGCACTGGGATGGTAAGCTTTGTCTGGCTACTGTGGATTGCAACATTGGTGAGGCTGCTCGGTACTCCAAGCCACCTCTTCATATACTTGTTGATCTTCTGTTCCATTGCCTCAACATGGGACATTGCCACTTCATAGACAGTTAGTGGCCACATTATCTGTGGCATCAGTCTGTACTGCAAGCACAACTTCAACTTGCCAGGCAAGCCACACTTGTCAACAGACATCAGACCTCTGCTGATCTGTCCTCCTGTCTCTTGAACCCTCTTGGTGTCTCTCAGCTCCTCTGGTTCTTAACTGGTTGGTCCTGAATGGATGGAATCTCCCCTCCACAAAGGGTGAAATGAAAGTCAACCAGCTTTCCTCTCCTAAGAACAAGGCTCCTTGACTTCTTGGTCTTGAACTTCATCCTTCCCCAATCCATTAGCTCCTCGAGTCTAGATAGTACATTTTCCACTGCCTCCGTGCTGGGACCCAAAAGGGTGAGATCGTCCATGAATGTTCATATTGGTGGTAACTCCCCTCTGCCATCAAGTGCGACACCTGGTCCCACTGATTCTGCAGCCCTCACAATGACCTCCATGGCTAACACAAAAATAATCAGTCAAAGTTTCAGGCTGAGACCCTTCATCGGAAAGGAAGGGGCAAGACGCTTGAATAAGTAGTTGGGGTTAGGGAAAAGAGAGCAAGCTAGAAGGTGATAGGTGAGACTGGGTACGTGGGGGAGTGGGGGAGGAAGTAGGAAGCTGGGAGGTGATTGGAGGAAAAGGTGAAGGGCTGGAGAAGAAGAAATCTGATAGAAGAAGAAATCTGATAGGAGACGAGAGTGGACCATGAGAGAAAGGGAAAGAGGAGGGGGCACCATGGGGAGGTGATAGGCAGATGAGGAGAAGAGGTAAGAGGCTAGAGTGGGAAGGGAAAGGGTAAAGCCAGGAAAAGGTTTCTAATCAGCCAGAAGAAAGTGACCAGTTGTTTTCATAGACAATGAAAGGTTGAGTGAGTTAGGACTTTTTTCCTAGAGCGAAGGAGGATGAGAGGTGACTTGATAGAGGTGTACAAGATGATAAGAGGCATAAGTTGAATGGATAGCGGATACTTTTTTCCACAGTGCAAATAGCTAATACAATACTGCGCTAAAGTCTTAGGCACATAGATTTAACGAGGGTGACTAAGACTCTTGCACAGTACTGTAGTAATTTTATGTATGCTGCCACAAAAAAGATCAAATTTCATGACATATGTGGGTGATGATAAATTTGATTCTGATATGAGTCTCCGTTGTAGACTGAGAGTGGGAAGGTGGTAGGAAGAGGGGAATCATGATTGGGAAAAGGGGAAGGGAGAGAGGAGGGAGTGGCAAGCACCAGAGAGACATTCTGTAATGGTCAACAAACCAATAGTTTGGAATCAAGTGACCTTGCCTGGTGTCTCAGGGCTGGGTGTGTCTGCACCTGTGCCATGCCCTGCCCCTGGCACTCCTCCTCTGCCACCTGTGCCATACCCGTCCTGCGGTGCCCCCTCCTCATCATTCCCTTTGTTCCTGCCTGATTTACAAACTCACTCTCCACTCCACGTTGACAAATACAATATTGTGATATATGTGTGTCTAAGACTTTTGGAGGAAAATATAGGGGAGATGTCAGAGGTAAGTAGTTTTACACAGAGAGCGGTGGGTGTGTGGAACATGGGGGTTTGAGAAGCATGATTAGAGAGGACTGTCAGTGCCTTTTTTCCAGAGTGGCAATGACCAACAACAGATGACATCTCTTTAATGTGCCTGGAAGGATTTTGGAGTGTTGTCAGAGATAGGTGGTGAGGGTCTGGAATGTGCTGGTGGAAGAGACACCATTTAAGAGACTCTTAAAAATGCCCATGGATGAAACAAAAATGTAGGGTTATGAAGGAAGGAAGTGGTAGATTGATTTTGGAGTAGGTTAAAAGGTTGGCACAACATTGTGGGCCGAAGGGCCTGTACTGTTCTGTATTCTATAAGCTCACTAACTGAGGGGAGGTTCTCAAGAGGCAGCTGTAAGAGATGGTGGTGTGGAGGTTTTGTTAGAGATGTACGGAGAGTGAGGTGATGGAGTTGAAACGTTGGAGGGTGGAGGGTGAAGCTGCCTTCACCTCCACACTCCAGCAAAACCCACAAGACATAGGAGCAGAACTAGGCCGTTTAACCCATCAGGTCTGCTCCGCCATTCGTTCATGGCTGATTTATTAACCCCCTCAATCCCATTGTCCTGCCTTCTCCCCACAACTTTCAACACCCTGACTAATCAAGAACCTATCAATCTCCATATTAAATATGCCCATGACTTGGCTCCTTGCCACCTGTGGCAATGAATTCCACAGATTCACCACCCTTTAAATAAAGAGATTCCTCCTCATCCCTGTCCTTCTATTTGGAGGCTGTGCCCCCTGGTCCTAGACTCAACCGCTACAGGAAACATCCTCTCCATGTACTCTCTTTCTAGGCCTTACAATCAATATTCAATAGGTTTCAGTGTGACCACCCCTCATTCACCTAAAGCCCTGCTCTCACGTCCTACCTCCCTGTCATCGTAAATCCCTTCTCAGTTCACCACCCCCTTGGATTCCTTCCTTATCATTCCCCTTCCCCCCTCTATACTGGACATCTCCTCCATCCTGTCATGGATACTAGGGCTCGGGTGTTTAGGTCCAGTGTCCTCTGTGAGGAGTTTGTATGTTCTTCCTATGCGTATGTGGTTTCCTCCCACAGTCCAAGGACATACCAGTTAGTAGGTTAAGTGTAAATTGTAAATTGTGCTGTGGTTAGGCTAGGGTTAAATAGGTGGATTTCTGCAAGTGCAGCTCGTTGGACTGAAGGAGCCTGTTCCGCGCTGTATCTCTAAGTTAAATGAATAGATCTGAAGCAGATCTGAACCAGAATCGAAGACAATTTCTTTTGTTCCACAGCTGATGCTTGACCTGCTGATGCTGCCTAAGCCACTGACAATGGTTAACCCACTGGCACTGCTCAACCCACTGGCACTGTTCAACCCACTGGAACTGCTCAACCCACTGGCACAACTCAACCCACTGGCACAACTCAACCCACTGGCATTGCTCAACCCAATAGCACTGCTTGACAGCTGAGTCCCTCCAGCAGCCTTCCTTCAGTTAGTCCTGCCGAAGGGTCTCGGCCTGAAACGTCGACTGTACCTCTTCCTAGAGATGCTGCCTGGCCTGCTACGTTCACCAGCAACTTTTATGTGTGTTGCTTGAATTTCCAGCATCTGCAGAATTCCTGTTGTTTGCCCTCCAGCAGATCTTTTGTTGCTGGTAGGTTTAAGGATGTGGGGAGTGGATGGAGAGTTGGGGGGGTTGGGTATGGAAGATGATGCTGGAGAGGGGTACATTATCCCAGGAAGTACAGGAGGATGGAGGGTTGTACTAGTGTCAAGAACGTATAATTGGTGAAGAGAGTTTGTTCACCGATTGAAACAGAGGAGAACTGGCAAAGCCAAGAGGATAAGATGCATAAAGTTAAAAGCAGGAAAGCACGGGTGGAGTTCAGACACAGCAGCCAGGGGGATTTAAACCGTTGTGTATTTCTTCTCCACGTGTGGACACCAAAGAAAGCTTGCAGATTGCAGTTATTCTCAACAGTACCTCAGCACACACCTTGCAGAGTACAGTTATTACCAACAGTACCTCGGCACACAACACCTGGCAGAGAACAGCTATTCTCCGCAGTACCTCAGCACACAACACCTTGTAAAGTACAGTTATTTCCAACAGTACCAGAGCACACAACACCTGGCAGAGTACAGTTATTCCCAACAGTACATCAGCTCACAACAGCTGGCAGAGAACAGCTATTCTCCACACTACCTCAGCACACAACACCTTGCAGAGTACAGCTGTTCTCTACAGTACCTCAGCACACAACAGCTGGCAGACTACAGTTATTCTCTACAGTACCTCAGCACACACCTTGCAGAGTACAGTTATTCTGTACAGTACCTCAGCACACACCTTGTAGAGTACAGTTATTTCCAACAGTACCAGAGCACACAACACCTGGCAGAGTACAGTTATTACCGACAGTACCTCAGCAAACAACACCTTGCAGAGTACAGTTATTACCGACAGTACCTCAGCACACAACACCTGGCAGACTACAGTTATTCTCTACAGTACCTCAGCATACAACACCTTGCAAAGTTATTACTGATAGTATCTCAGCACACAACACTTTGCAGGGTACAGTTATTACCGACAGTACCTCAGCACACAACACCTTGCAGAGTACAGTTATTACTGACAGTACCTCAGCACACAACACCTTGCAGACTACAGTTATTCCCAACAGTACTTCAGCACACAACACCTTGCAGACTACAGTTATTCTCCACTGTACCTCAGCACACAACAGCTGGCAGAGTACAGTTATTCTCTACAGTAGTGGTCGCCAACCCGTCGATTGTGATCGACCAGTCGATCTTTGAGACTTTCCCAGTAGATCCCGAAAAAAATCAAAAATAAATACACAAATACTGTTGTAATGTGAGCATTATAAAAATAAGTAATACTAATTAGTATAATGGTAATATGGCAATACTTCCGCGACTGAAAGCTGTTTGTAAAGAGAGATTGTTTCCGGGTTGCGGGGTTTTAGTTCCGTGCTTTCTGCCCAGTGCACGTGTGTAGCTCCCCCGCCATGAACTGTGTTTCCAGTGTAGCCTCTGCTGCATCAAAGTGACCAATCAGATTAGATAAGAGTACAGACTGTCGCAAACAACAATATGTGGCACTCGCTCGTGGTATCCTGATAGCATGGCGGAGGCTCCACGAAAGAAGGCGAAAACGTACAAATTCCATCCAGAATGGGAAGAGGAATTTCTGTTTACCTTGGTGAAAGACAAGTGTGTATGTATGTTGTGCCACCAAACAAAAGCACTGTCTAAAAGAGGAAATCTGGAGAGGCACCACAACACCAACCACCAGGAATTTAAAGACACCTACCCCCCAAAGAGCGCAATTCGTGCCAGGAAATTTGAGCTGAAATCGGGGTTGAAGGTCCAGCAATCATTTTTCACAAAACATGCTGCTCAAAATAAGGCTGCTATTGAAGCATCATTTCGTGTAAGTCACCTTTTGGCTAAACACAAGAAGCCTTTTACAGATGGCCATTTATTCAGGGAAGCAATGGTCATTACCGCAGAGACTGCTCTTAATGACTTTAAAAACGAAAACAACATCACAACCGCAATACAATGAGTTTTAAAAATATGTCCGTGAAAATGACATCCCCATTCATAAACTGGTGGCATGTTGGTTTTATAGCACTAAAAGTCAGTGCCTACTTCGGGTCAACTTATCTATGTGAAATTGCATTTTCACAGATGAAAATTATTGAATCTTAGTACAGGAGCTGTCTTATTGACAAACACCTCACAGACTGTCTCAGACTGGCTGTCTGTAGTTATGAGCCAAATTTCAGGGAACTAGCAGAAAGTATTCAGACCCAGTCATCAGACTGAGTCCAACAGTCAATTTTTATTCATTTATTTTTCGTGTTGAAATAAAATTAAATAATGAAACTTAGAATTAAAGGTGTGAAGTATTGTAATATTCTTAAAGAAAGACAGCTATGGCCTGTTTGATATGCTAGCTACAGTGTTTTCTTGTTTGAATTGATTTGAAAGTTTGACAAACGTTACTGTGTGGTCTGGAATCTCCAGAGGAGAAGGCCCCGAATCTCGGCTTTGCTTGTTTCGGCGGCCGGGGCGAGGTCGATGGCGCTTGGAGGCTGTATCGGAGGGTCTGGTCGGAGGCTCAAAGTTTTCGGACGGACGGACTCGGTGTCGGCTGTGGTTGGGTGTTTCCAATGCATCGGCAGTTGTTGGTGCCTGGAGGTTTATGGCAGGGAGTTTCTCCCTTTTGCCGCCTGCTGTCGGGGACTTGGGAGTTGATCGACTCGGGACTTTGAGACTTTTTTTTACTGTGCCCATGGTCTGCTCTTTATCAAATTATGGTATTGCTTTGTACTGCTGTAACTATATGTTATAATTATGTGGTTCTGTCAGTGTTAGTCTTTGGTTTGACCTGTTTTAGAACCACAGAACCATAGAACCATAGAAACTACAGCACAGAAGCAGGCCCTTTGGCCCTTCTTGGCTGTGCCGAACCATTTTCTGCCTAGTCCCACTGACCTGCACATGGACCATATCCCTCCATACACCTCCCATCCATGTATCTGTCCAATTTATTCTTAAATGTTAAAAAAGAACCACCTCGTCTGGCAGCTCATTCCATACTCCCACCACTCTCTGTGTGAAGAAGCCCCCCCTAATGTTCCCTTTAAACTTTTCCCCCCTCACCCTTAACCCACGTCCTCTGGTTTTTTTCTCCCCTTGCCTCAGTGGAAAAAGCCTGCTTGCATTCACTCTATCTATACCCATCATAATTTTATATACCTCTATCAAATCTCCCCTCATTCTTCTACGCTCCAGGGAATAAAGTCCTAATCTATTCAACCTTTCTCTGTAACTGAGTTTCTCAAGTCCCGGCAACATCCTTGTAAACCTTCTCTGCACTCTTTCAATCTTATTTATATCCTTCCTGTAATTTGGTGACCAAAACTGAACACAATACTCCAGATTCGGCCTCACCAATGCCTTATACAACCTCATCATAACATTCCAGCTCTTATACTCAGTACTTTGATTAATAAAGGCCAATGTACCAAAGGCTCTCTTTACGACCCTATCTACCTGTGACGACACTTTTAGGGAATTTTGTATCTGTATTCCCAGATCCCTCTGTTCCACTGCACTCCTCAGTGCCTTACCATTAACCCTGTATGTTCTACGTTGGTTTGTCCTTCCAACATGCAATACCTCACACTTGTCAGTATTAAACTCCATCTGCCATTTTTCAGCCCATTTTTCCAGCTGGTCCAAGTCCCTCTGCAGGCTCTGAAAACCTTCCTCACTGTCTACTACACCTCCAATCTTTGTATCATCAGCAAACTTGCTGATCCAATTTACCACATTATCATCCAGATCATTGATATAGATGACAAATAACAATGGACCCAGCACTGATCCCTGTGGCACACCACTAGTCACAGGCCTCCACTCAGAGAAGCAATTCTTTACCACCACTCTCTGGCTTCTTCCATCGAGCCAATGTCTAATCCAATTTACCACCTCTCCATGTATACCTAGCGACTGAATTTTCCTAACTAACCTCCCATGCGGAACCTTGTCAAAGGCCTTACTGAAGTCCATGTAGACAATATCCACTGCCTTCCCTTCATCCACTTTCCTGGTAACCTCCTCGAAAAACTCCAACAGATTGGTCAAACATGACCTACCACGCACAAAGCCATGTTGACTCTCCCTAATAAGCCCCTGTCTATCCAAATGCTTGTAGATTCTGTCTCTTAGTACTCCCTCCAATAACTTACCTACTACTGACGTTAAACTCACCGGCCTATAATTTCCCGGATTACTTTTCGATCCTTTTTTAAACAACGGAACAACATGAGCCACTCTCCAATCCTCCGGCACTTCACCCGTAAACAGCGACATTTTAAATATTTCTGCTGTTTCTGTGATATCACTCTGGAGGAACATTGTATCATTTCTTAATACATGCATGAATTTCTAAGTGACGATAAATGAGGACTGAGTGTTCTCATAAGCTAAATCTAAATGTATTTTGTATAATTCAAATACGATTAGCTCAAATAAAAGGTCTCAAATTGGAAGTACAATCCGAGCTGTTTTCTCTCTGAACGATTTAGTAGGTAGATCTTGCCTTTCACTAAGGTTGAGGTAGGGATCGTGTGCTTAAAAAGGTTGGTGACCACTACTCCACTGTACCTCAGCACACAACACCTTGCAGACTACAGTTATTCTCCACTGTACCTCAGCACACACCTTGCAGACTACAGTTATTCTCCACTGTACCTCAGCACACACTTTGCAGACTACAGTTATTCCCAACAGTACCTCAGCACACATCTTGCAGACTAGTTATTCTCCACTGTACCTCAGCACACACTTTGCAGACTACAGTTATTCTCCACTGTACCTCAGCACACAACACCATGCAGACTACAGTTATTCCCAACAGTACCTCAGCACACATCTTGCAGACTACAGTTATTCTCCACTGTACCTCAGCACACACCATGCAGACTACAGTTATTCCCAACAGTACCTCAGAACACAACACCTTGCAGATTACAGTTATTCCCAACAGTAACTCAGCACACACCATGCAGTGTACAGTTATTTTCCACTGTACCTCAGCACACAACACCATGCAGTGTAGAGTTTTTCCCGACTGTACCTCGGCACACAACACCATGCAGATTACAGTTATTCCCAACAGTACCTCAGCACACAACACCATGCAGTGTAGAGTTTTTCCCGACTTTACCTCAGCACACAACACCATGCAGTGTACAGTTATTCTCTACTGTACCTCAGCACACACCTCACAGACTACAGTTATTCTCCACTGTACCTCAGCACACAACACCATGCAGACGACAGTTATTCCCAACAATACCTCAGCACACAACACCTTGCAGACTACAGTTATTTTCCACTGTACCTCAGCACACACCATGCAGACTACAGTTATTCCCAACAGTACCTCAGCACACAACACCATGCAGACTATAGTTATTCCCAACAATACCTCAGCACACAACACCTTGCAGACTACAGTTATTTTCCACTGTACCTCAGCACACACCATGCAGACTACAGTTATTCCCAACAGTACCTCAGCACACAACACCATGCAGACTACAGTTATTCCCAACAATACCTCAGCACACAACACCTTGCAGACTACAGTTATTCTCCACTGTACCTCAGCACACAACACCATGCAGTGTAGAGTTTTTCCCGACTTTACCTCAGTGTTTGATGTTGCTCCCTTTGCTGGGCAGAAGA
Source organism: Mobula birostris (assembly GCF_030028105.1). Taxonomy (NCBI): domain Eukaryota; kingdom Metazoa; phylum Chordata; class Chondrichthyes; order Myliobatiformes; family Myliobatidae; genus Mobula; species Mobula birostris. Next base: position 115,245,635 of record NC_092380.1, on the reverse strand, counting down.
AAGGCTCTATTTGGCAGCCTCTGTAAGGCAGCCTTTGCAGTCAGTGGCCGGACAGCATTTGGGGCAAGGGTGCGCTCTGGCGTCTTTGTGGACGATCGTATTATTGGCTGATGATTAGCAATAACCAGATGGGATCTCTTGTCAACCTGCGTTCTGCCAATGAAAACAATTAGTGTAAGTAAATTCGAGTTCAGCAGAGATCTCGTATATCTGCTCATGTCTCTTCTATAAATTAGTACCTAGGACACTGTTTGCTGACCAATTGTTGCTTGGACTATTAGTTTCAGGACTCAAGATTGTTCAATGTCATTTCCATTATGCAAGTGTTAAAGAGAATGAAATAAATGTTACTCCAGGTCCAATGCAGTATAAAAAACACAATAAGGAACACAAAAATAATAACAGAGCACAATTAATATTAAGACATATGATTGATTGTATGTCCCTAAAGTGATACTAGGCACAGGGGTGCTTGTACATAAGGTGACTCTGACAGGAAATTATAAAGTAGGGGAAAGCGAGTGTGAGTAGACAGGTAGTTCAGAGCACCCCTGTAGCTATTCCCCTGAATAATAAGTTTACCGTCCTGGACACTGTTGGCGGGGACAACCGACCAGGTGTGAGCCACGGTGGCAGGGCCTCCAGCACTGAGTCTGACCCTGTGGTGCAGAAGGGTGGGATGGAGAAGAGGAGAGCTGTCATCATTGGAGACTCTATAGTCAGGGGAGCAGACAGGAGATTTTGTGGACGTGAGAAGGACACCCGCATGGTTTGTTGCCTCCCGGGTGCCAGGGTCCGGGATGTCTCTGACCGGGTGCACAACATCCTGGTATGAGAGGGAAAGCAACCAGAAGTCGTGATACATGTTGGTTCCAACAACATAGGCAGGAAGAGGGATGAGGTCCTGAAGTGTGAGTTTTGGGAACTAGGCAGACGGCTGAAGAACGTCACCTCAAGGGTGGCGTTCTCAGGATTGCTGCCAGTGCTACGTGACAGAGAATTGGAGGAGATGGCAGTTGAATGCGTGGCTGAGGAGTTGGTGCAGGGAGCAGGGTTTTAGATTTTTAGATCATTGGGATCTCTTCTGGAGAAGGTGGGACCTGTAAGGATTGTAAGGTGGGATTGGATGGGTTGCACCTGAATCCGAGGGGGAGCAATATCCTTGCAGGTAGGTTTGCTAGCATGGTTCGGGAGGGTTTAAACTAATTTGCAAGGGGGATGGAACCCGGAGCGATAGAGCAGTGAAAGAAGTGCATGGAGTAAAGCCAGATCTAACATACAGAGAGGCTTTGAGGAAAGAGAAGCAGAATAAACGGTGTAAAGACAGTAAGGTAGAAGGACTGAAGTGTGTGTACCTCAATGGAAGAAGCATCAGGAACAAAGGTGATGAACTGACAGCTTGGATACATACATGGAATTATGATGTAGTGGCCATTACAGAGACTTGGCTGGTACCAGGGCAGGAATGGATTCTTAATATTCCTGGATTTCAGTGCTTTACAAGGGATTTTGGGGGAAAAGGGGAGGAGGGGTGGCATTATTGGTCAGGGATACTATTACAGCTACAGAAAGGGTGGGTAATGTAGCAGGATCCTCTTTTGAGTCAGTATGGGTGGAAGTCAGGAACAGGAAGGGAGCAGTTACTCTATTGGGGGTATTCGATAAGCCCCCTGGTAGCAGCAGACACAGAGGAGCAGATTGGGAGGCAGATTTTGGAAAGGTGCAAAAATAACAGGATTGTTATCATGGGTGACTTTAACTTCCCAAATATTGATTGGCACCTGATTAGTTCCAAGGGTTTAGATGGGGCAGAGTTTGTTAAGTGTGTCCAGGACGGATTCCTGTCACAGTATGTGGACAGGCTGACCAGGGGGAATGCCATACTAGATCTAGTACTAGGTAATGAACCGGGTCAGGTCACAGATCTCTCAGTGGGTGAGCATCTGGGGGACAGTGACCACCGCTCCCTGGCCTTTAGCATTATCATGGAAAAGGATAAAATCAGAGAGGACAGGAAAATTTTTAATTGGGGAAGGGCAAATTATGAGGCTATAAGGCTAGAACTTGCGGGTGTGAATTGGGATGACGTTTTTGCAGGGAAATGTACTATGGACATGTGGTCGATGTTTAGAGATCTCTTGCAGGATGTTAGGGATAAATTTGTCCTGGTGAGGAAGATAAAGAATGGTAGGGTGAAGGAACCATGGGTGACAAGTGAGGTGGAAAATCTAGTCAGGTGGAAGAAGGCAGAATACATGAGGTTTAGGAAGCAAGGATTAGATGGGTCTATTGAGAAACATAGGGAAGCAAGAAAGGAGCTTAAGAAGGGGCTGAGGAGAGCAAGAAGGGGGCATGAGAAGGCCTTGGCGAGTAGGGTAAAGGAAAACCCTAAGGCATTCTTTAATTATGTGAAGAACAAGAGGATGACAGGAGTGAAGGTAGGACTGATTAGAGATAAAGGTGGGAAGATGTGCCTGGAGGCTGTGGAAGTGAGCGAGGTCCTCAATGAATACTTCTCTTCGGTATTCACCAATGAGAGGGAACTTGATGATGGTGAGGACAATATGAGTGAGGTTGATATTCTGGAGCATGTTGATATTAAGGGAGAGGAGGTATTGGAGTTGTTAAAATACATTAGGACGGATAATATTCCCCAGGCTGTTCCACGAGGCGAGGGAAGATATTGCTGAGCCTCTGGCTAGGATCTTTATGTCCTCGTTGTCCATGGGAATGGTACCGGAGGATTGGAGGGAGGCGAATGTTGTCCCCTTGTTCAAAAAAGGTAGTAGGGATAGTCCGGGTAATTATAGACCAGTGAGCCTTATGTCTGTGGTGGGAAAGCTGTTGGAAAAGATTCTTAGAGATAGGATCTATGGGCATTTAGAGAAACGTGGTCTGATCAGGGACAGTCAGCATGGCTTTGTGAAGGGCAGATTGTGTCTAACAAGCCTGATAGAGTTCTTTGAGGAGGTGACCAGGCATATAGATGAGGGTAGCGCAGTGGATGTGATCTACATGGATTTAAGTAAGGCATTTGACAAGGTTCCACACTGTAGGCTTATTCAGAAAGTCAGAAGGCATGGGATCCAGGGAAGTTTGGCCAGGTGGATTCAGAATTGACTTGCCTGCAGAAAGCAGAGGGTCGTGGTGGAGGGGGTACATTTGGATTGGAGGGTTGTAACTAGTGGTGTCCCACAAGGATCAGTTCTGGGACCTCTACTTTTTGTGATTTTTATTAATGACCTGGATGTGGGGGTAGAAGGGTGGGTTGGCAAGTTTACAGACGACACAAAGGTTGGTGGTGTTGTGGATAGTGTAGAGGATTGTCAAAGATTGCAGAGAGACATTGTTAGGATGCAGAAGTGGTCTGAGAAGTGGCAGATGGAGTTCAACCCGAAGAAGTATGAGGTGGTACACTTTGGAAGGACAAACTCCAAGGCAGAGTACAAAGTAAATGGCAGGATACTTAGTAGTGTGGAGGAGCAGAGGGATCTGGGTGTACATGTCCACAGATCCCTGAAAGTTGCCTCACAGGTATATAAGGTAGTTAAGAAAGCTTATGGGGTGTTAGCCTTCATAAGTTGAGGGATAGAGTTTAAGAGTCGCGAGGTAATGATGCAGCTCTATAAAACTCTGGTTAGGCCACAGTTGGAGTACTGTGTCCAGTTCTGGTCACCTCACTATAGGAAGGAAGTGGAAGCATTGGAAAGGGTACAGAGGAGATTTACCAGGATGCTGCCTGGTTTAGAGAGTATGCATTATGATCAGAGATTAAGGGAGCTAGGGCTTTTCTCTTTGGAGAGAAGGAGGATGAGAGGAGACATGATAGAGGTGTACAAGTTAATAAGAGGAATAGATAGAGTGGATAGTCAGCGCCTCTTCCCCAGGGCACCACTGCTCAATACAAGAGGACATGGCTTTAAGGTAAGGGGTGGGAAGTTCAAGGGGGATATTAGAGGAAGGTGTTTTACTCAGAGAGTGGTTGGTGCGTGGAATGCACTGCCTGAGTCAGTGGTGGAGGCAGATACACTAGTGAAGTTTAAGAGAGTACTAGACAAGTATATGGAGGAATTTAAGGTGGGGTGTTATATGGGAGGCAGGATTTGAGGGTCAGCAGAACATTGTGGGCCGAAGGGGCTGTACTGTGCTGTACTATTCTATGTTCTATGTAGTGGTGATGGGGGTGGGTTAATGGGTGGAAAGTAACTGTTTCTGTAATTGTGCAAAGGGTCCTGTGTAAGTAGCAGTCGTGATAAATATCTCCATCTAATGTATTCAATATTTCTCATTATCCTCAACAGCAGGCACCCTGCTGTCATAACCAAGGCATTACTACATCTCAGAAACAAGCCGTCACCCCTGCATGCTGCGTGTTGACCTGACACTGAAACTGATTGCCCATCATACCCGTGATTTCGAAGGATCCCAACAGAATCAGTATGATTATCTCTGAGTTAAATAATGTGATGTTTGTTATTTGCTTAGCAGCAGTAAAGAGCAAAGTTTTAAAAATTGCTATAAATTACAAACAAAATACTGCAACAATAAAGAATAATGAGGTGTAGTGTTCATAGATTTGTGGAGCATTCAGAAATCTGTTGGTGGAGGGGAAGAAGCTGAAGCTGTGTATGATTTGTTGAGTGTCCCTCCTCAGGATGGGTAGTAATGGGTGCTGCCTTCCTGAGGCATTGCCTTTTGAAGGTGTGCTCACTGGGGGGGGGGGCGGGTTGTGCCTGTGATGGAGCTGGCTGAGATTACAACCCTCTGCAGTGGCTCCTCCACACCAATCGGTGATGCCACCAGTCAGAACGCCCTCCATGCCACACCTGCAGACACTTTCAAGAGGTTTCGGTGACATACCAAATGTCCTCAGACTCCGAATGAAATATAGCCCCCTTCATGATTGCATAAGTGTTCTGGGCCCAGAGTAAATCCTCTGATGTTGACACCCGGCTACAAGTAGTCTACTTCTCAGTAGTATATTGGAGGGCAGTGATCTCCACTCTGTGAACATTGGTGTTTGGGGAGACACAAGAAAGGGCTGAAGCTGGAATCAGGAGTGACAAACGATCTGCCAGAGGAACTCAGAGGGTCAGGTTGCATCTGTGGAAGTGGAAGGGAATGGAGAGACAACGTTTCGGGTCCAGACCCTTCACCTGGACAATCTGTCAGCCACTCCTTTCCTCGGGTGTTGGAGGTCTCAGCTGCTGCACAGCAGCTAACTGTAGGTTTTGCCACTGACACACGCCTCCTCAGGTATGGAACGTGAACCAAGTGTCTGGAGTTTCATCAGGTGCTCTGACCGTCAGTGGGCAGTGTGGCACCAGTGAAGTATGTTCACGTTTCAGTTGTTTAACAAGCATGTCAGTGTCTCCTAGGCTTCAGTGAAGGAGTCATTATCCAAATGTATTTGTAACAAAAGGTCCTTATAACTCAATGGCTCAGGCTGGAGTGATCAAAATGCAAAATGTGATGTGTTGTACTTTGGGATATCAAAGGAAAGGAGAAATTATACAGTTACTGTACCAAACACACTCACAAATTTCTACAGATGTACCGTGGAGAGCACTCTAACTGGTTGCATCACCGTCTGCTATTGACGGGTCACCACACAGGATTGGAGAAAGCTGCAGAAGGTTGTAAACTCAGCCAGCTCCATCATGGGCACCAGCCTCTCCAGCAACGAGGACATCTTCAAAATGTGATAGAAGGTGTCGGCCATCACCCAGACATGCTCTCTTCTCATTGCTACCATCAAGGAGGAGATACAGGAGCCTGAAGCCACACGTTTCAGGAACAGTTTCTCCCCCTATGCTATCAGATTTCTAAACAGACAATGAACCTTTGAACACTGCCTCAGTATTTTATATTTCTTACTGCAAATAACAATTTTTATTATTAAGTATTGCAATGTACTGCTGCCGCAGAACAACAAATTTCACGATGTACCATATGCCAGTGATATTAAACCTGATTCTGATTCTGATAATGATAGGCCTCTTAATCACACGGAGGTACAGAAGGATCTTGGGGCCCAGGTCCAGGGTTCACTGAAAGTGTCTCTGCACGTGGATAATGAAGGAGTATGGTGCAGAGGTGGTGAGTAATGAAGTCACATTGCAGCTGTATAAAACTTTATTTCAGACCATACTTGAAGTATTATCTGCAGTTCTGTTTGCCGCATTATAGGAGGATGTCGAAATGTTGGGAGACGGTGCAGAAGAGGTTTACCAGGATGTGGCCTGGATTAGAAGGCAGGAGCTATAAGGAGAAATTGGATTAATTTGGGTCATTTTTTCTGCAGTGTTGGTACTAAAGGGAGATTGATAGAGCTTTATAAAATTATGAGAAGCACATACAGAGTGGACAGACAGAATATGTTATTTTGACAGAAGTGTCAAACATCAGAGGATTTCTGATTTGAGGAGGGAACTTTAAAGGTGAGTATAGTAGGTGTATGGAATAGGTTACCAGAGGTAGTAGTGGAAGCAGCCCATTTAAAACTTTGTGGCTTTTAGATAGATAAGTGAATCTGAAATGAGTGAAGGGATATGGATGATATGCAGGAGAAGGATACTTAGTATAAATTGGCTTCAAGATAGGCACAACATTAGAACATAGAAAACCTACAACACAATACAGGCCATTCGGCCCACAAAGCAGTGCTGAACATGTCCTTACCTTAGAATTACCTAGGCTTACCCATAGCCCTCTATTTTTCTAAGCTCCATGTATCCATCCAGGAGTCTCTTAAAAGACCCTATCATTTCCGCCTCCACCACCGGCAGCCCATTCCACACACTCACCACTCTCTGCGTATAAAACTTACCCCTGACATCTCCTCTGTACCCACTTCCAAGCTCCTTAAAACTGTGCCCTCTCGTGCTAGCCATTTCTGCCCTGGGGAAAAGCCTCTGACTATCCACACGATCAATACCTCTCATTATCTTGTACACCTCTGTCAGGTCACCTCTCATCCTCCGTCGCTCCATGGAAAAAAGCTGAGTACCTCAACCTATTCTCATACGTCATGCTTCCCAATCCAGGCAACCACTGAAGTAGGATTCACTAACCTATGATTTCTTGGGCTATCTCTACTCCCTTTCTTGAATAAGGGAACAACATCTGCAACCCTCCAATCCTCCAGAACCTCTTCCGTCCTCATTGATGATGCAAAGATCATCGCCAGAGGCTCAGTAATCTCCTCCCTCGCTTTCCACAGTAGCCTGGGGCTTTTCCTCAATCCTGTCCACCAAGGCCTTCTCATAGCCCCTTCTGACTCTCCTAATTTCATTGTGCGCTGAATGTGATGTTCTATGTTTTATGTAATCTATTAACTCTCCTACAGATACTGCTTGACCTGCTGAGTGATCCAGAATTTTCTGACCTTGTTTACTTTCAAGATCAAGAGGAGGACTGATGCAATGACACTGCCTTGTCTGGTCCCACCCTGTCCCAGGACCAGGTCTGTGGTGGGCCTGTTGGTATCATGCAGAAGACCACAGGAAGACACAAAGTGTTTTTGAGCTACACAAATCTAAGAGAGATCTTCCATAATACTGTCCATGGTTGTATAGTAGGCTGGTTATGGATGGCTGGTATCTGTCACTTCATTCACTGTACTTTTGGTTGCCCTTTTATAGGAAGAATCCTACAGTGCGAGAGTCTAGGATCAAAGGACAGTCTCAGAATAGAAGAACGTCCATTTAGAAAAAAGATGAGGAGGAATTTCTTTAGCCAGAGGGTGGCGAATCTGTCGAATTCATTGCCACAAATAATTGTGGAGGTCGAGTCATTGGGTATATAAATCAGAGGTTGATATGTTCTTGACTAGTCACGGCATCAAAGGTTATGGGGTTGAGAGGGATTTATAAATCAGCTATGATGAACGGTGGAGCAGACTGGATGGGCTGAATGGCCTCATTCTGCTCCCATGTCTTATGTTCTTATAGATCTTCTCTGGAATTCGAGTTGGAATTGATTTATTATTGTCACGTATACTGAGATGCAGTGAAAACATAGTCTTGCATACAGGTTGTCCCCTCCCTCCCAACAGTATCCAAAATGGTATATTTAATATCGAGGGGAACGTTCACAGGGATACTCCGCACGGGCTGCCTATTCCCTTTCCCTCTCCTGACAGTCACCCAGGTAGCTGCTTCCTGCAACCTAGGGGTGACCACCCCATGTAGCTCCTATCTACCACCTCCTCATTTTCCCGTATGAGCCAAAAGTCATCAAGCTGCAGCTCCAGTTCCTTAACAGTCTTTAAGAAGTTGCAGTTCAATGCACTTCATGTAGATATACATAGTTATCAGGGAGACTGGAGGTCTCCCAAATATCCCACATCTCACACAAGGAACATACCACTGCCTCTGGACCCATTCTCAGTGCACTAGCTATGTACTAACAGAAAAAAAATTACCAGAAACTTTCTTTCTTTCTTACTTAGAGCCTGTGTCTGTGCTTGCCTGAGCCTGTTGAGCCAAAGCCAAATCACTCTAGCATTGCCTCTCTCCACCAATGGCCCCTCTGTTTACACCTCCTTTCCTTTTATTGGACCTGCGCCGACTGTCATCCGCTGAGAAAAACCCTTTAGGAGGACAACTCGAATAATCACACTATTATTTCATCAACCATCCATTCAGCTAAACTTCAACCACCAACAGATCCATGTATCCATCTGCCCCACCCCGTCACCTTGCAACAATCAAACTTCAACCACCAACAACTCCACGGATCCACCTGCCCCACCCAGTCACCTTGCAACAATCAAACTTCAACCACCAACAACTCCACGGATCCACCTGCCCCACCCAGTCACCTTGCAACAATCAAACTTCAACCACCAACAACTCCACGGATCCACCTGCCCCACCCAGTCACATTGTGACAATCTGAGCTGGACAGCGGACAGCTGTGCCATCATACCTCGAGGTTCGTGATCCGACTGTGGCCAGCCCGGACACTGGTCTGAGGCTCTTCATGCCAGAGTTCACCATCAGCCCAGCAGGCATATCTCTCACTTTAACTCCGGGTAAATTTGAGGCTGCACTGCCTTCAGCAAGCGGAGCAGAACTTCCGTCCTCTTCCTGCGTGAGCTCGTTTCCTTTAGGGAGAACTCTCCTCAAGCGTCCAACCCTGAAGTCAAGGACACTGTGTTGGTTTGCTGCTTCCTGAGCTGATGGAGGAGTGGGAGACAGTGCCTGATTGAAGGCTGTAACCAGTGAAGCTTCCATGTCAGAAGGCATATCTGCTAGAGAAATACATTCACCGATCAGTGACACACAAGTTTAAGTCCTAAAGGCATAAGAACAGAATTAGGCCATTTGAGTCTGCTGTACCATGGCTGATTTAATAGTCCTCTCAAGCCCATTCTCCTGCCTTCTCCCTTACCCTTTGACGCCCTGACTGATTGATGGAAAACCTATCCACCTTCGCTTTAAATACATCCAACGACTTGGTTTCCACAGCCATCAGTGGAAATGAATTCCATAGATTCGCCACCCTCTGGCTAAAAAAATTTGCCCTCTTCTCGGTTCTAAATTGATGTCCCTTTGTTCTGAGGCTGTGCTAGAACTTGACGATATTTAACATGACAATGGGCAAACATCTGGTGTAAATGCCCCCAGTCACAAGCACCACACCTTGTTGATGGAGGACATGGGGAACCAGAGTGATTTCCTGGCCAATGCGTCCATGCCGCCCAATGACACCCATGTGACGAGTAACCTGCCTTTGTAATGTGGAAACTAGGCCACCCAGAGGAAACCCATGGGGTCACCAGAAGAACATAGGAACAGCAGAACTGAACCTGGGTTGCTAGGACTGTAAAGCATTATGCTGCAGTTCCAGCTGTTGTACAGAGTGCAGTCTGGGCCTCAGACATCCAGAGGAATGCCAAAACTTTAGCAAAAGTCTAGGGGGCATTTATCAGTCTGGTCTTCAGCAGAAGGACTTGCAATTCTGTGAAAGAGAAGCTGGGGCTGTATTCCCAGAGCAGAAATGGCTATGGAACATTTAATAGTGATCAGAATCATGCATAGAGAATTGATATTGGTTCACTACAAGATGTGTGAAAAGCTTCAAAGTTCAAAGTAAGTTTATTATCAAAGTATTTTTATGTCACGATATGCAATGTTGAAATTCATTTTCGTGTGGGCACACTCAGTAAATTCAAGAAACATAAAAGAATCAATAAAAGACCAGACCCAACAGGACGGACAAACAACCACAACAAACCGTTCAAATACAAACAAAAAGAAATAATAATAATAAAGAAGCAATAAGTATCAAGAACTGGGGAGAGTTTAAACTAGAATTATTGGGGGGTGGGAACCGAACTGAAGAGACTGGGGAAGAGGAGGTTGGCTCACAAATAGAGAAAGCTTGGAGACAGTGTGTGAGGGAGGATAGGCAGGTGATTGAGAAGGGACGAGCTCAGACTGAAGGTTTGAGATGTGTCTATTTTAACGCAAGGAGTGTTGTGAACAAAGCTGATGAGTTTAGAGTGTGGATCAGTACTTGGAGATATGATGTGGTGGCCATTACAGAGACTTGGATGGCTGAGAGACAGGAATGGTTACTTCAAGTACCGGGTTTCAGATGTTTCAGAAAGGACAGGGAGGGAGGCAAAAGAGGTGGGGCGTGGCACTGTTGATCAGAGATAGTGTCACGGCTGCAGAAAAGGTGGATGTCATGGAGAGATTGTCTACGGAGTCTCTGTGGGTGGAAATTAGGAACAAGAAGGGGTCAATAACTCTACTGGGTGTTTTTTATAGGCTGCCCAATAGTAACAGGGATATCGAGGAGCAGATAGAGAAACAGATCCTGGAAAGTTGTAATAATAACAGAGTTGTCATGATGGGAGATTTTAATTTCCCAAATATCGATTGGCATCTCCCTAGAGCAAAGGGTTTAGATGGGGTGGAGTTTGTTAGGTGTGTTCAGGAAGGTTTCTTGACACAATATGTAGATAAGCCTACAAGAGGAGAGGCTGTACTTGATTCGGTATTGGGAAATGAACCTGGTCAGGTGTCAAATCTCACAGTGGGGGAGCATTTTGGAGATAGTGATCATAATTCTATCTCCTTTACAATAGCATTGGAGAGAGATGGGAACAGACAAGTTAGAAAAGCGTTTAATTGGAGTAAGGGGAAATATGAGGCTATCAGGCAGGAACTTGGAGATTTAAATTGGAAACAAATGTTCTCATGGAAAAGTACGGAAGAAATGTGGCAAATGTTCAGAGAATATGTGTGTGGAGTTCTGCATAGGCACGTTCCAATGAGACAGGGAAGTTATGGTAGGGTACAGGAACCGTGGTGTACAAAGGCTGTAATAAATCTAGTCAAGAAGAAAAGAAAAGCATACAAAAGGTTCAGAGAGTGAGGTAATGTTAGAGATCTAGAAGATTATAAGGCTAATAGGAAGGAGCTTAAGAAGGAAATTAGGAGAGTCAGAAGGGGCCATGAGAAGGCCTTGGTGGGAAGGATTAAAGAAAACTCCAAGGCATTCTACAAGTATGTGAAGAGCAAGAGGATAAGACGTGAAAGAATAGGACCTATCAAGTATGACAGTGGGAAAGTGTGTATGGAACCGGAGGAAATAGCAGAGGTACTTAATGAATACTTTACTTCAGTATTCACTGTGGAAAAGGATCTTGGTGATTGTAGTGATGACTTGCAGCAGACTGAAAAGCTTGAGCATGTAGATATTAAGAAAGAGGATGTGCTGCAGCTTTTGGGAAGCATCAAGTTGGATAAGTTGCTGGGACTGGATGAGATGTACCCCAGGCTACTGTAGGAGGTGAGGGAGGAGATTGCTGAGCCTCTGGCAATGATCTTTGCATCATCAATGGGGACAGGAGAGGTTCCGGAGGATTGGAGGGTTGCGAATGTTGTTCCTTTATTCAAGAAAAGGAGCAGAGATAGCCCAAGGAATTATAGACCAATAAGTCTTACCTCAGTGGTTGGTAAGTTGATGGAGAAGATCCTGAGGGGCAGGATTTATGAACATTTGGAGAGGCATAATATGATTAGGAATAGTCAGCATGGCTTTGTCAAGGGCAGGTCATGTCTTACGAGCCTGATTGAATTTTTTAAGGATGTGACTAAACACTGATGAAGGAAGAGCAGTAGATGTAGTGTAAATGGATTTTAGCAAGGCATTTGACAAGGCTTATTGAGAAAGTAAGGAGGCATGCGATCCAAGGGGACATTGCTTTGTGGATCCAGAACTGGCTTGTCCACAGAAGGCAAAGAATGGTTGTAGACGGGTCATATTCTGCATGGAGGCCAGTGACCAGTGGTGTGCCTCAGGGATCTGTTCTGGGACCCTTACTCTTTGTGATTTTTATAAATGACCTGGATGAGGAAGTGGAGGGATGGGTTAGTAAGTTTGCTGATGACACAAAGGTTGGAGTTGTTGTGGATAGTGTGGAGGGCTGTCAGAGGTTACAGCGGGACATTGATAGGATGCAAAACTGGGCAGAGAAGTGGCAGATGGAGTTCAACCCAGGTTAAGTGTGAAGTGGTTCACTTTGGTAGGCCAAATATGATGGCAGAATATAGCATTAATGGTAAGACTCTTGGTAGTGTGGAGGATTGGAGGGATCTTGGGGTCCAAGTCCACAGGACACTCAAAGCTGCTGCGCAGGTTGACTCTGTGGTTAAGAAGGCATATGGTATATTGGCCTTCATCAATCATGGGATTGAATTTGGGAGCCGAGAGGTAATGCTGCAGCTATATAGGACCCTGGTCAGACCCCACTTGGAGTACTGTGCTCAGTTCTGGTCACCTCACTACAGGAAGGATGTGGAAACCATAGAAAGGGTGCAGAGGAGATTTACAAGGATGTTGCCTGGATTGGGGAGCATGCCTTATGAGAATAGGTTGAGTGAACTCGGCCTTTTCTCCTTGGAGTGACAGAGGATGAGAGGTGACCTGATAGAGGTGTATAAGATAATGATCGTGTGGATAGTCAGAGGCTTTTTCCCGGGGCTGAAATGGTTGCCACAAGAGGACACAGTTTTAAGGTGCTGGGGAGTAGGTACAGAGGAGATGTCAGGGGTAAATTTTTTACTCAGAGAGTGGTGAGTGCGTGGAATGGGCTGCCGGCAACAGTGGTGGAGGCGGATACAATAGAGTCTTTTAAGAGACTTTTGGATAGGTTCATGGAGCTTAGTAAAATAGAGGGCTAAAGGCAAGCCTAGTAATTTCTAAGGTAGGGATATGTTTGGCACAACATTGTGCGCCGAAGGGCCTGTATTGTGCTGTAGGTTTTCTATGTTCCTAAGAACATGAGATGAAGAGTCCATAGGTATTGGGAACAGTTCAGTGAAGTTACCCCCTCTGGTTCAAGAGCCTGATGGTGAGGGGTGATAACTATTCCTGGTGGTGTGGGTTCTGAGGTTCCCGTGTTCCCTTTCTGATGGCAGTAGCAAGAAGAGACCACGGGCTGGATGTTGGGAGTCCTTGATGATGGATGCTGCTTTCTTGCAACAGCGCTCGATGTCAATGTGCTGAATAGTTTACCTGTGATAGACTGGGCCATATCCACTACTTTTTGTAGGATTTTCTGTTCAAGGGCATTGGGGCCTTGCAAGTTTGTCTTACAAACTGATAAAGATCAAGTCATTACACAGTGCATTGAGATAAGTCAAGGTAAAACAAAGCCATGCAGATTGAAGTGTAAAAACTACTGAAAGAGTGTGCTGCCAATAAAGTGCAAGACCATAACGAGGTAGATTGCAAGGTCAAGAGTCCATCTTATCATACAAGAGACTATTTAAAAGTTCTAAAACAGCAGGGTAGAAGCTGTCCATGAGCCTGGTGGCTTGTGCTTTGTACCTTCTGCCTGATGGGAGGGAGGAGAAGAGAGAATGTCTGGGGGGGTGGGGTGGGGGGGTCTTTGACTGGCTGCCTTCCCTCAGTACTGAGTAACAGAGCAGCCAGTGAGATAAATGGCAGAAGTTGGCTGATAATTATCCAGTAGCCTGGAATATTAATCATAGCTAGGAATTCCTACCCTACCATGACAGCTGGAGAATTTAAACAAATCTGCCAACTAAAATCTAGCTGCGACCATGGCAACCGTAAAGATGCTGGACAGGTTCAGAAGCAAAATCAGGTTGATTATCACTGACATATGTTCCGAAATTTGTTGATCTGTGGCACAAGACCTCAACAGTGGAACTTGTGGAAGATGGTGAAGGTGCAGGAAGGCTGAGGCAGTGAGGTGTCTCCAGTCATCTTGCACTCCATCAGCACTGTGTGGTGGCTGCCCATGCATCAACCTCCCCATGTTAAACAAAGACACGCATAGGCATTCTCCATTGGGAGGACCCACCACAACATCCCTATTATGTGGATCCCAGATTGACCACTACAGCCACCCGAGGACCCACCAAAAGACAACCCCTTGGGAAAATATCATACTTTTCTCGAGTAATGGTGCCAGAACCATATTATATATATAAAAAGTAGTCCAAAAACCGTTACGGTGGCGTAGTGGTTAGCGCGATGCTTTTACAGCTCTGGGCATTCGGAAGTCGGAGTGCAACCTGGCACAATTCTGTCAGAAGTCTGTACATCTTCCCCATGGAATGAGTGGGTTTTCCCAGGGTGCTCTGGTTTCTTCCCACAGTCCAAAGACATACTGGGTAGATTAATTGGTCATTGTAAATTGTCCCGTGACCAGGGTAGGGTTAATCAGTTTGTCAGGGTTGCTGAGGCGTTGTTGTTTGAGGGTTCCGAGGGGCCTTCTCCGCGCCGCGCTGTATCACTAAACAAAATAAAAATAAAAAGAGCAAAAATAGTGAGGTAGTATTCAATGGTGCTGCAATGTATTGCTGGCTGCTTACGAAACTTCTCAATATACTGTTCTTTTGAATTACTCCCACTGCAACCTGCAGCATGTAATTTCCCTTTAAGCAAAGTACTTTTGAACCAACGTAATGAACTACAGGTTTCACGATCTTCTGAAGCATTCAGCAGACTTAACTCTCAAGCAAACAAGTGCAGCACCTTGCGGCAGACTAAGGTGGCCGGAAGCAAGGCGGGGGAAGCACAGAGGGATGGAACACCCTTCACCCAGCATCTTGTTAGCAAATATGCAGTAGCTGGAGGATAAGATTGAGGACCTGAGAACGAGAATGCTGTATTGAAGGGAAACGAGAAATTGTGTTCAATGTTTTACTGAGACATGGTAAATCAGACCTGAAGGCTTCTCGATACGGAAGTTGGACCAAACTTCTGATTCAAAAAAGGCAAAAGATGGGGGTGTGTGTTTCATTATAATCTCTCTGTGGTGCTCTGATGTACCAGTTTTGTCGTACTCATATTTTCCTCGACATGGAACACCTAATGATTAAATGCCAATCATTCCATTTACCAAGAGCATTCTCTTCCGTGATCCTGACAGCAGATTATACATTGTCAAAGGCTGACTGTAATCAAGCGCTTCAGATACTGCATGCTGCCTTCACCGAACAAGAAACAGGCCACGGTGCTGCATTTCAGATCATAGTCAGGGACTTCAGCCAGGCTTGATTGAAGAAATCTCTGCCACCAGCAGATAACCTGTAGCACCAGAGGTCCCAACGCACTCAAACACTACAATACTATAATACCTATCATTCCACGCCCAGACTGCATTTTGGTAAATCTGATCACGGCCGTCCTTCTCCCACCTGCATACAAGCAGAGGCTAAAAAGAACGGCAGCAGCGATAAGGACAGTGAAGAGGTGGTTGCGGGAGGCAGAGATTGCTCTGAGTCAGTGGATTGGACTCATCTTGTCCAATTTCCATACTTGTAGATCCCAGTCAGTTTGGATTGGCAATGGCATCCCCTTCATGATCTGCATCAGCACAGGTGCACCACGAGGCTGTGTGCTTAGCTCCTGCTCTGCTCGGTTTACACTTATGACTGTGTGGCTAAGCACAGCTCCTATGCATATTTCAGTTTGCTGACAACACACTGTTGTTGGCCGAATCAAAGCTGGTGAGGAATCAGCATATAGGAGGGAAATTGAAAGTGAGGTGCCACAACAGCAAACATCAAGTGCTGATTATTGGCTTCAGGAGAGGAAACTGGAGGTCCATGAGCAGGTCTTCATTGGGATATCGAAGGAGGGGAAGCAACTTTAGATTCCTCAGTGTCATCACTTCAGAGGACCTGTCCTAGGCCCAGCACGTAAGCGCAATTACAAAGAAATCACGGCAGTTTCTCTACTTCCTTAGAAGTTTGCAAAGATTATTAGCATGATATTCAATACTCTGACAAACCTCAATAGATGTGCGGTGGAGAGCATATTGATTGGTTGCATCACAGCCTGGTATGGAAACACCAATGCCCTTGAATGGAAAACCCTACAAAAAGTAGTGGATATAGCCCAGTTTACCATCGGTAAACCCCTCCCCACCATTGAGCAGTGTTGCAGGAAAGTGGCTTCATCAGAGAGAAGGGAGATGAGCCTCGGAGTCAGCAACACCAGGCTCAGGAGCAGTTACTACCTCTCAACCATCAGGCTCTCGAACCAAAGGGGATAACTTCACTCAACTGCAATTCACCCCCTCACTGAACTGTTTCCACAACCTATGAACTCACTTTCAAGGACTTTTCATGTTCTTGATATTTATTGCTTGCTTGCTTATTTCTTTTTGTTTGTTAATCTATTTATTTATTTATTATTTTTCTCTTTTGTACTTGCAGAGTCTATTGTCTTATGCATATTGGTTGGTTGTCTGCCCTGCTCAGTGCTGTCTTCCATTCATCCCATTATAGTTATTGGATTTACTGTGAATGCCTGTAGGAAAATTAATCTCCGGGTTGTATATGGTGACATATATGTTAATTGATAATAGATTTACTTTGGAATTTGTTTCATGGACCATTCAGAAATCCGTTGTGGAGGGGAAGAAGTTGTTCCTAAGAAGCCGAGTGTGTGAAAGGCTGTTTCTAAATCGAGGTTCATTAATATCCTTCATGGAAGGAAGTTTACCATGTCTTGGTCAGTCTGGCTAACGTGCTTGATTCAACTACCTTCTGAAATGGCTGAACAAGCCATCTAGTTCAGGAGCAATTAGGATTGGTCAATAAATGTTAGCCATGCAGCAACATCCACTTCTGTAGATGCAAAGATTTTAAAAGAGAACAAAACTGCTCAATTAAATCAAACATTCATCTTACTTGGGGGTGAAGGATGGAGAGTCGATGGGTACACAGGTGCTGGTGAAACTGGGTCACTCCATTCGTTAGAGCTGATGGTCATCATCTCCTCCTCATTGATACTGTCTTCTACAGCGTCGTCATCGTTGTGATGAATTTTCAACACCTGCGGTTCTTGTTCCTTAATAATAGCTTCGAGGCGCCTTTGGAAGGAGTTAGGAAATGTCAGAGCAGTGCAGCTTTTGGTATTGATTTTTGTTTGGTTAAGGTAATTTTCTTGAAATATATGATCTTAGATGAGGCCTTTAGCCATGGGTAAGTGTAAATGCATGTTAATGCTCAGTTAGTAAGCACTGAGACCATTGCTACATCTCTGTAATCACACACACAGAGTTTTTACT